>NC_091448.1:46394721-46720464 GCF_964237555.1 Oryctolagus cuniculus
CCAACGGTCTTTGTTTCCCTCAGGCCCCCTCACACGGCATAGGCTCCTTTCTAACTTCCTAGCACTTCCACACGTTGAGCATGTCTTCAGCACGTTTCCGCTGCGACGTGTGATCTGTGCAAGACACACAGTTCTGCTCTGGGTGTTTTTTAGGCGCCTGCTTAAAATGGTCCCATGCCGCACACCGCCTTGCTTCTCTGGCTCATCTGGCTCATCGCTAAGTCTACAAGCTTTCCCCTTGTCGATATTTCTGTCTAGTTCATTTTCATGTGCAGCGCTCAAGAGTGTTTCCTTGTCTGAGCACGCCACAGCTGACGTCCACTCCCGACGGGCAGGGGTTGTTTCTGGAGTTCCTGTGTCACAGGGGTGTTGCTGTTAGGTGTCATCGTGCCTGTCTTGAGGACCCGCTGGCCAGGTTCAGCTGTGTCCCCATCCACACTCTTTTTTTTTTTTTTTTTGACAGGCAGAGTGGACAGTGAGAGAGAGAGACAGAGAGAAAGGTCTTCCTTTGCCGTTGGTTCACCCTCCAATGGCCGCCGCGGCTGGCGCGCTGCAGCCGGCGCACCGCGCTGATCCGATGGCAGGAGCCAGGAGCCAGGTGCTTTTCTTGGTCTCCCATGGGGTGCAGGGCCCAAGCACCTGGGCCATCCTCCACTGCACTCCCGGGCCACAGCAGAGAGCTGGCCTGGAAGAGGGGCAACCGGGACAGAATCCGGCACCCCGACCGGGACTAGAACCCGGTGTGCCGGCGCTGCTAGGCGGAGGATTAGCCTAGTGAGCCGCGGTGCCGGCCCCCATCCACACTGTTGACTGTGTCACTTTTCTGAGTCCCTTTTGGCATCGTCCATACCCCTCATCGTAAGGGACACACTGCACTGGGTGACCCATGTTGCCGCAGTCTTCATGACAGCCATTGTCTGGCTTTTTTTCTTCCTTTTCTTTTCTTTTCTTTCTTTTTTTTTTTTTTTTTTGATTTATTTTATTTATTTGAAAGAGTTACAGAGAAGGGGACGGGGTGAGAGAAAGAGAATTTCCACCTGTTGATTCACTCCCCAAATTGCTGCAACAGCTAGGGCTGGGCAGGCTGCAGCCAGGAGCCTGGAACTTAATTTGGGTCTCCCATATGGGTGCAATGACCCAAGCACTGGAGCCATCTTCCACCGCCTTCCCACGTGCATTAGCAGGGAGTTAGGTCAGAAGTGGAGCAGCTGGACTTGAACCCGTGCTCATACGGGATGCTGGCGCCGCAGGTGGCAGCTGAACCCGCCGCATCATGCACTGGCCCCCGTACAACCATTTGCACAAATAACATGAAGGGTCCTCCAGAAGTTCATGGAAATGGCAACAAAAAAACCATGCATGTATTCCAAAAGCTTTTTTGCACCAAAATAAGCCTGTCTTTTGCCCCTGTTTTCCCCTGAACTATTTGAAGTACCCCCACTTTGTGCCCTGCCAGCCACCATGTTCTCCCTGCTCTTCCTGTCCCAGAATCTGCTCCTCCTCCCATTTTTTTTCTCTCAGCCCCAGCAGTCTTTTTTTCTTCTTAAGAAAAAAATTTATTTATTTGAAAGACAGTTACAGAGAGAGGTAGAGCCAGAGGCGGGAGAGAGAGAGGGAGAGAAAGAGGGAGAGAGGTCTTCCATCCGCTGGTTCACTCTCCAGATGACCGCAATGGCCAGGGCTGAGCTGATCTGAAGCCAGGAGCCAGGAGCTTTCTCCGGGTCTCCCACGTGGGTGCAGGGGCCCAAGGACTTGGGCCAACTTCTACTGCTTTCCCAGGCCACAGCAGAGAGCTGGATCGGAAGTGCAGCAGCTGGAACTCAAACCGGTGCCCATATGGGATGCTGGCGCTGCAGGCCGGCGCTTTAACCCGCTGCGCCACAGTGCCGGCCCCTAGCCCCAGCAGTCTTTCGTGATGCCTTCCCAGCCCCCTCAGAGCCTCTTGCCACCCAGATGCCGCAAAAGCTGGGTCACAGCCCTGCCTGGCGCTCGGCCCCTCCCTGGCTCTGATCTCCATCCCCGGAGTCCCTTCCCCTTTAAAACTCCATCTCCTTGGCAGGAGAAAAACCAGCAACCTAAGCCATGGAACAGTCGGCACGCTGAGCTTTCAGATGGTTTAAAATGCTCACAAGTGGGTTCCTCCTGGGAAGAAAGAGTGCTTAGGGCTCGCCCTGTTTTGTCTGCGCTTTGTGGGTGACAGCGAAGGGGTTTTAGGTGCTGCTTGTGGTCCCGCCCTCCTCCCCAGGGCAGGGGACTTGGGGCTGAGCCTGCTCTAGGGACACCAGGTATACACTGTAAGCCCAAAAGTTACACTTGGGCTGGTGGGGGGAGGAGAGTGCCAGCCGCAGGCTTGGCAGGCGTCAGCATTCCTGGAGCTCTCGGTGTGGCCGTGACGTTGCCTGTTTTCTGTTTCTAGAGCTAATGTCTTCCAGCCCGGCTCAGAGGTTTCTGCTGCGCTCACCAGAGCAAGGACCCGTCTGCCCTTCTTAGGAGCCACGCTGCTTCAGGGAAGCTTTTGTAAAAAACAGAAACGGGTTCACAGCACTAGCAGATACTTGGGGGGGCCTTACTGGATAGCAGCCACTTGGGTGGAAGACATTTTACATGTCTTGTTTGTTCCTCACAACAACCAAACACGATGAGAAAGTCCCCGTATCCCCTGGCAGCCGTGGCGAGAAGTCTCGGAGAAGTCCAGCGGCTTGCCTGGGTCTTCCCCGGACTCGGCCTGTCCTTCCGCCCGTTCTTCCCGGCCCTCCCAGCTGGGATCGGCAGGTTCAGGTCAGCCTGTGCCGCTCCCCGTTTTCACTCCCTTCAGGGAGCCCCTGGCTGGGGTGTCTAAAGGCATCTATTGGAAATCCCCGCCGTGCCTTGTAGGGTTCCTGTTGGCGGCATTCCAGAAGTGTCCACGTCCGTGGACCTGCTTCAAGGGCGGGGGAGTGGGACCGACGGGAGGTGAGGGAAGACGTGGTATGATCCCAGCCTCCTTCCCACAGCCTGAGCCAAGGGAGGCCTTGCCCTGTCCTGTTCACCCGAGTCCCCAGCTGAGTCGGCAGCCTGGCAGGGAGGGGAAGAGCAGCAGCTCTTACAATGGGCAGACCAGGGTTTCTGTCCCAGCGTGACCACCGACGGGCCGGGGGACCCTGGGCAGGCGACTACCTCCTGCAGGCTGGGGAGAGTGGTGCCCCACAGCATCCGTTAGGAGGATGACCTGGGGCCGCAGCTGTGCTGTGCCTGGCACAGAGCAGACACGCTGCACAGGGGAGTTCCCTTTTCCTGGCCCTCTGGTCCCTGACTTGGGGAAGGCTCTAGGGCCAAGCTAGCCCAGGATCGGGTGGTGAGGAGGCGGCCTGGACCACGCAGTAGAGATGCTGACCCTGTCCATGTATCAGACACCTGTGGCTTCCCTGGGTCCAGGTCTAACTGCGCTGATTTTACTGATTCGATTTTATTGATGCAGTCATGCCCAGCACTGCCCCTGCCCCTGTGTACCTCATCGTCCTGAGATCCTATTTCTGAGTTTTGTATTCATTTACTTTCATTTTATTTGAAAGGCAGAGGAGAGAGAGAGAGAATCTTCCATCTTTGGTTCCCTCCTGAAATGCCTACAACAGCCAAGGATAGGCCAGGCTGAAGCCCGGAGCTCATTTCCGGTCTCCCACATGGATGGCAGAAACCCAAGTTCTCGGGTCATCTGCTGCTGCCTCCCAGGGTGCGCGTTAGCAGGGAGCTGCATGGCAGCAGTGGAGCTGGGACTCAGACCCATGCGCTCTGATATGGGAAGCAGGCAGTGTCTAACACCCACTGTGTCTTGGGCTCAAATCATCAAAAGCAAGAGGGGACTTGCAGTGGCTGAGCTCTAGGGGAGGTGTGGGGAGCTGTTCCAAAGTGGATCAGCAGGGGCTCCGTGTCCTTGCTCCACTCTCCCAGTTTCTGCTGCAGCTGTGGTGTAATGAGGGGCCTTCAGAGAAACTGAGGCACCGAGCAGGGAGGGGCTTCTCTGCCTTCGATATCCCTTCTTGGGAGCGGAAGCTGGCCACCCGCAGGCCTGCTACTGCGTCTGGCCTCACAGTAGGCTCTGGTTACCCCCTGCTTGCCATCACCCTCTTCCAGCTCTGCTCCAGGAGCTGTGCCAAGGTGTTGTTGGAGGGGACTAAAGGTGGTACAGAGCTAGAGAGAGAAAGAGGTCTTCCATCTGCTGGTTGACTCCCCAAATGACTGCCATGGCCAGAGCTGAGCTGATCTGAAGCCAGGAGCCAGGAGCTACTTCTAGGCCTCCCACATGGGTGCAGGGGCCCAAGCACTTGGGTCATCTTCTACTGCTTTCCCAGGCCATAGCAGAGAGCTGGATGGGAAGTGGAGCAGCCGGGACTCAAACCAGCGCCCATGTGGGATGCTGGCGGGGCTTTAACCCACTGAGCCACAGTGCCGGCCCCCCAGCCACGTCTTCTAACAGCTGTGAGCCTAAAGCGGTCGCGTATTCCTTGTGACAGCGGGGCTGATGGCACACCTACCGGATCGGCTACGCCACAGGCTCCAGAATGCTGAGGCCATGCTCCCAGTCCCTTGGCATCCCTCCCACCGGGAAGTGAAATGTCAGTGGAGCAAATTACTGACCGACTGCTTTGGAACCTATAAATATTAAATTGCTCTGGCTTTCATAGAGAATTCAAGCTCTGGTCTATCCCAGAAGGCTACACAAGGCAAGTCTGGATAATGCAAGGATAATGCACCAGCCGCCAGTGAAGACAAGAGGCCCCAGAGGGTAGGGCCAGGCAGACACAGTGGGCTGCAGTCGCTGGGGTCAGCGCTGGCTGGAGCAGAAGCAGCGGGGTGCAGGAGGCGAAGAGCAGGGGGCTGGCAGACCCAAAGGCCACTGTAGCCGGGGCAGGGCTTCTGAGTCCGCTAAGTGTGATGGTTCAGGCACGTGCCGTTTACAGGCAAGCTTTGTGTTGCTCTCGCGCTTGCTCTCTCTGTTATAGTCTCTTTTTAAATATCTTCTGCATGAATTCAAGCTCTTTTTTTTTTTTTAAGATTTATTTTATTTGAAAGGTAGAATGACAGAGGAAGAGACAGAGAGAAAGAGATTTTCCACCTGCTGGTCCACTCCCTAAGTGGCTACTCAGCTGAGGTTTTGTCAGGCTGAAGCCAGGAGCCTGGAACTCCCGATCTCCATGTGGGTGGCAGGAGCCCCAGGCACCTTAGCAGGGAGCTGGATCAGAAGTGGAGCAGCTGGGACTTGAACTGGCGCTCCCATCTGGGATGCCGGCACCGCAGGCAGTGGCTTACCCGGCCATGCCACAATGCTGGCCTCTGTGCTGCATTTCTTACTCCAGCCTGGGACTCCAGTGCCCTACTGCCTCCAAGGACTGTCCCCGTCAGAGCAGTGGACACTGGAATCTTCTAGGCAGTGGCTGGGCTGGGGGCTGGGCTGCGGGCTCTCTGGCAGACAGCTGTCATCCTCCCCCAATTCCCCTGCTGCAGCCTGGCCCCAGGCTCCTCTCCTGCCTGGTGGCACCCTGCTCCACTTCTAGCCTGGGTGAGGACTCCCATCACATCTCCTCTGCGTGTGTGTGTGTGTGTGCCAAGGTGTTGTTGGAGGGGACTATCGTGGTACAGAGCTAGAGAGAGAAAGAGGTCTTCCATCTGCTGGTTGACTCCCCAAATGACTGCCATGGCCAGAGCTAAGCTGATCTGAAGCCAGGAGCCAGGAGCTACTTCCAGGCCTCCCACACGGGTGCAGGAGAGTGTGTCGGGAGTGTGGAGGCTGCTGGGTCCCTAACAAGCACGCAACATGGCAAGATCCTGGTGTCATATCGCCATGGTTCTGTCTCTGGGATCTCCTTAGAGGGCGGCTTGAGCTGAAACCTTGTGCCCAGTGCTTTAATGCGTTACCCGTTGCCCCTCACCTCGTGGGAGGTAGAAGAATGACAGCTGAGGACACCAAGGCCCAGAGAGGCAAACGGACTTGATCAGGGTCACACAGGAAGGTTCCATGCAACCACTTCGTGGCCGAGCCTGGATTCTGCCTGGGGCTTTCCTGGCCTGGGTTCCCCACATGGAGCCTGCGTGTGTGCCCTGGGCCCAGCCGGTGCGCTCTCTCTTGCAGGCATCCCCACCCTCATCGTGCTGGACCCGCAGGGGGAGGTGATCACCCGGCAGGGGCGCGTGGAGGTGCTCAACGACGAGGACTGCAGGGAGTTCCCGTGGCACCCGAAGCCCGTGCTGGAGCTCTCGGACTCCAACGCCGTGCAGCTCAACGAGGGCCCCTGCCTCGTGCTTTTCGTAGGTATGGCACTCACTGGGGACCCCAGTCAGGGTGGCCCTCACGTGGCTGGTGCCTGTCCCTGGCAGCACTGCCTGGGCCCTTGTCTCTCCCCCCAGCCTTGCTTCTGACCCCAGTGATTTATTCATGGCTTTGCCGGGGCGGGAGGTGTCCGGGGAGCTGCACCGCGGCTGCCTGCTGGGCAGAACAGGTCAGCCTGGAGGATGTCCTCAGCCCCAACAGGACCAGAGCCCTTGGTGGAAAGAGGCAGGGCTGCAGGCACAGCAGCCGCAGGGGGCCAACGCTGACTCCAGCTGCTTCTGCAGACCCTCTGTGCTCCGGAGAACTGCTCCAGGGGCTGAGAGAGCTGGCCTGGGGCCTCGGGGTACAGCCGTCCTCACTGGCCAACCACATTGCTCAGGTGGGTGGCTGGGCTGGGCCTGGGCAGGACAGAGGAGCAGCCATCTAGGGTCCACAGGCCCTGGGGGGAGGGGGTTGACCCTGGTTCCTTGTGTAGACTGAGCAGCTTCCAGCCAAGGCCACTGTGCCCCCTGCCTGTAAGAAACTGAACGGCTGCCTGGGTCTGTGCTCCCTGGGGAGAGGCAGCCTTGAGGAATTGTTCACCCTGAGGCTTTCTGGCCCACTGCTCGGTGAGGAAGTTGTGGCCGTCTGCAAAAATGCAGAAACAGGGTCCCAGGGAGGCCAAGCGAATTGTACGGTGTCACAGCGCCCATCCGATGTGGATGCCGGGTGTGTCTGGCACCCATGGTCTCTCTGGCGCTGTGGTGTTTTGGGTGCATGCCCTCTGTCTGTGCCCTCCCCTGCTCTGGCCACTTGGGAGTGTTGTTCTTGCTCTCAGCTACAGGTTGCAACAAGAGTGAGCCCTGGCGCCCTGCTGAGGGGCCTGGTCTGTGGCTCCGGTGCACTCAGCCTCACCCCTAGGCCCATCCGGCTGCCAGCTGTGAAGCTGGCATTCCCGCAGCTGTGGTGCCCCCAACACCAACACCGTCAAAGCTGGAGCCACACCTCAGTCCTCACCACCGATCCTTGTGCTGGTTTCCCTAGAAAGCCACAGGTCTGAGGTCCCACGATTGAGAGAAAAGCAGGGCCTGTAGAGGGGAAGTTCAGCTTCCAGGGTGGGCTTGGGAACCCCGCGGGGCAACGGCGCCCCCGGGGGAAGCGAGTTATTCCCAGGGAGCCAGACACAGGAGAGTGTGCAAGCATGCTTTGCTGCTGGCACGTAGCGTGCACACGTGTCTGTGTGTGTCTGTGCACATGTGTGCACACTCACGCATGCAGGAAGCGAGGCCTGCGTCCCCGGAGGAATTGCTTTTTTATTCAGAGCTTACTCACATGGCCATTTCTGCAGCTCAGGCCCTGAAACCGGCCCCACGGGGTCCCGCTTCTTGTCTTTTCTCCCCCATGGCAGACTCGGAGGATGACGGAGAGTCTGAGGCAGCCAAGCAGCTGATCCAGCCGATAGCCGAGAAAGTCATTGCCAAGTACAAAGCCAAGGAGGAGGAGGCACCGCTTCTGTTCTTTGTGGCTGGGGAGGTGAGCGTGGGTGGGAAGGGCATTCGGGACACCAGCAGTACCAGTCTAGGGGCGGGCTGAAGCAGCCAGACCCAAGCGGGGAGGTGGCAAGAGGCGCTGTGTCACTGGTGGCGGAGGCCCGTCCTGCCCCTCTCAGGCAGCGGCCTCTGCAGCGGGAAGCCCTCCTGGGGCTGGTTCCCACCGGGGCTGCCACAGAGCACAGCAGTCGGAACACCGGGGTCACTCCCCTCGGTGCTGGGTCAGAACCAGGCCCCTAATGCTTTAAAAAGCATGAGCTTTGCTGGTCCTTCCCCCAGCGGCCTGCAAAGCAAAGCGGGCTTAGTGCTCTACTCTGGCTGGGACAGTCGGGGCAGGCAATTGCTTTCACCCAAAGTCTGTCGCCTGAGGGACCCCAGCTGGGCTGCACCAAGCAAGGGAGAAGGCCGGGGTGGGGGAACCCTTGAGCAGAGCCACCCTGGCAGGTGCCTGGCCCCCCGCGGTGTCGGTGTCTGGGTCCCACAAACAGGCATTTCTGCAAGGTGACCATACTCTGTGTCCACTCACTCCCCCCACCCAAGGAATCCTGCACGCATGCTCTGTCTGCAGTCCCACCCTGCTCGCAGAAGTCACTCCTGCACCCCCAGTTAGCCAGATCCCCCCATTCTCGTTTCCTGCTGCGTCTAGATCCCTGGAGAGGTACTCAAAAGACAGGCACATGGCCAGATGCCCCGAAGCACCCATTCATCACCGCCTCAAAAGCTGGCCCTGCTGTCCCTGCAGGGACCCTCGTAAGCGGCTCAAGTCTCCCTCCCCCAGCTAGAGCGGAACAAAGAGGGTTCAAGGGCGCTGCCTCGGGTGCCCCAGCTGTGTCACACACAGCGCTACTCTGCCCTTGCCACGCTTTCCGCTGTATATTGGCCCTGAGGAATGATGGGTATAGAACAGAAAGGGCCAGGCGGGGCTTTGGGAACTGGTCAGCACCAGCCGGGGGGTGCCACCTGCACCGGCTCCCCAGACCCCCAGAGGGAAGTGCCGCTGGTGCTGGCCAGCTGCTTTCCTCCTGTCATCAGCCCCCCGTGTTCGGAGCCGTGGCTGAATGCATTTGGACCTGGGTTCGGAGCGGTGCCTTGCCAGTCACACAGGAAGTAGGTAGCAGAGGGGCTGCCCGCGAGGTCACTGTAACTCCAGAAGCCGGGCTCCAGTCTGTCCTCAGGCGCCGACAAATGGAGACTTGCCCAGGCCTAGAAGAGTGAGGACAGGCAGGAGCAGGAGGAAGGGTCCCTGGCCCAGAAGACTGGACAAGAGGAGCCCGGGTCACCAGCTAGTCTCTGCACCTGGCTGCCCGTTCTCCCTGTGTGCCTCACCTGGGCTCCTGGCCTTGGGGGCTTCCTTGGTCCCGTTCTCTGTCCGTGTGCTCAGAAGGCAGGCAACATGGAAGGGGGGTGGGCACGGGGAAGAGCAGGCGTTGACTGAGACCCTCTGAGCCCAGGACTGCGGCCAGGGCTGCTCTCTTCTGCGTGATCCCTTCCCCTCTCCCCTCTGCAGCCTTACTAGACAAGAAAATTCACCTCCCTGTGAGTTGCTCAGAGGCAGTGGAGTGCGTGGCTTGGTCTGGGCTCCTACAGGGAGTTAGATGCATAGTATTTATCCAGCTATCTCCGTTCTGTTTACCAAGAAGATTTCCGTTATTATTTGGAAGGCAGAGACAGACAAAGGAGCTCCCATCATCAGGTTCCCCAAATGTCCACTATGCCTGGGGCTGGGCCAGGCCAAATCCAGGAACTCAATCCAGGTCTCCCACATGGGTTGCATCCTCTCTGCTTTCGGGGTGCACACTGGCAAAAAGCTGGAATTGGGTGCAGAGCTGGGACTTGGACCCTGGTACTGATACGGGACGTGGGTGTCCCAACTGGCAGCTTAACTGCTAGGCCCGTCACCCGTCGCCCCGGAGAGCCTGAACACCACTAGCAGGCCGACTCACCAGGCCTGGCTGGCAAGGGTGCGTGGGTTCCAGGTGGGGAGAGGGCTGTCATAACAGGCTTCCTGAAGATGCGCCTTCTCAGAAAGGAGTGGGGTGTTGGTCTCAGAACCTGGTGAGGCACAAAGTTCCTGCCTCCCACTCACCGAGCCCTTCGTGGGGCCTGCAGAGTCCTCTCCCAGGGCAGGCAGCCTCCTGGTGTGGCCTCGCAGATCCATTCTCCTTGTTTGTCTCTATATTTGAGCAAAGCTGTATCTGATGCTGGAGAACTTCACCTGGATGGCCGCTGGGACTACGTGAGAAAGTGCCAGCCTCCCTCCCGGATCGATGTGGCCGGCCAGTGTGCGCTCTGGCTGCCTGTGCACCTCTGACTCTCCCTGAAGGCCCCGGCAAACAAGTTTAGAAACACTGCGGGGTGGGAGTCCAGGCTGGCCTCAGATCATCCACAGCGGGGTTGCAAATAAATGAGAGTTGATTGCAAACTTGAGCAACCCAGGGTGGGCACTGTGGCACAGCTGTGCCGTATCAGAGTGCCCGGTTCAAGTCCCAGCTGGTCAGCTTCCCATCTAGCTTCCCCCTAAGGCACACTCTGGGAGGCAGCAGATGAGGGCTCAGGTACTGGAGTCTCTGCCACCCGTGCGGGAGAGCCCAGTGGAGATCCTGGCTCCAGATTTCAATCTGACCCAACCCTGGGCCTGGTTGCAGGTGTCTGGGGAGAGGGCCAGTAGATGGGAGATATCTCTCTCTCAAATCAGTGGACATTTTTAAGCCAGTCTAAGGCTATCACATCTGTCAGAGTGGAAGACGAGCACACTGCCTTCGTGGTCGTCCGGCGGACTCGCCTGGCGGTCTGGGGGAATGCAGAGAGGGAAGTGTACCAGGTGGCCCCCGTTTCCCCAGTGGGCAGGGGCCCCTGCTCCCCACGCTGAGACCCCGTCCAGCCTTGTGGGAAGCCTGCTCTCCAGGATGATGGGGCAGTCCCACCTCCGTGCCCTCTGGGGAGGCCGGGCCTAGGGGACCCTCCTTCTTTAACTCCCTGGTGTTCTGTCCCCTCGGTGACTTCCAGGATGACATGACCGACTCCCTGCGAGATTACACCAACCTGCCCGAGGCCGCCCCTCTGCTCACCATCCTGGACATGTCGGCCCGGGCCAAGTACGTGATGGACGTGGAGGAGATCACCCCTGCCATCGTGGAGGCCTTTGTGAATGACTTCCTAGCAGAGAAGCTCAAACCCGAGCCCATCTAGTGGGGCCGCCACCTCCGGGCGTTATTTAAAACTGTCTCCTCCTCCTCCCCTTCCCTCCCTTGGCCCTTGGACTCTCCTGGTGCGGCCCGAGTCACACAGCCCCCGTGTCCCACCTCTCTGTGGTGCCTTGTCTCTGCATTCACTCCTCTGCCAGCACCCCGGGGTGCGCGTCCTCCTGGCGGCAGTAGAACCCACGGTGTTGGGAAGCTCTGCTGGGCATTCGTGGGGATGGCATCACCCAGCCAGGCCTGAGACTGGGACGGCTGTGCTCCGTCCAGGTCACTGCCTGTGGGTGACGGGTCCGCCAGGGTGTTCTCCCGCACAGGTGTGTGCGGGGACAGCGGATCAGGGCTCTGGCCCTAACACAGAGTCAGCACACACACGTACACACACACACACGGCCCCACACAGCCGGGGCGGGGCAGGGGGAGCTGCTCGGTGACACGCGTGTCGGGGGAGCAGAGGCCGTGGCTGGACCTGCTGACGGCAGCGTCCCTGAGTGACCTCATCCTTCTCCGCCCGTGGGTTCTTGGGCAGGGATCTCCAAATCTGAACGGAAGCTTGGGGGGTGTTTCAGGTGGGAAGCGTGAGTGGCTGCAGTGGCCGTTTTGTTGAGCTCCACGGTGAGAGGAGAGCTGCTTTCCTTCATTTCGTCCCTTGCTTGCTCTTGACCCGCCCCAGGTTTCTGCCTGCTCAGAGAACAGCTCCTCCTCTCTGGGGATTTGGGACTGAATTCCACCCCTTGGGCACACCTCGCTGGCACGGTCAGTGCTGCGTCTGAGGCCACAGGACCTCTGCCGAGGCCCCTGCACCCCCCTCGGGTTACCCTGTCACTCCCTTTTCTTCCCAACGCCTCGCTTTCCCCTGAGCCTGCACAAGGCGCTGTGCCCTGGAGCAGGAGGGGGCCGGGGCCTGGCAGCAGAAGCCTTAGGTCCCTTGTGCGAGGCCAGGTGGCCTGGGTTCTCGAAGGGCCTGAATTGAGCACAAAACCCCCAACAGCAGCCGTGTTCTTAAGATTTGGGCGGTGGACTTTGGCCTGGGATTTTCGGGGTGTTCATCTCAGATGGGTGTCAGGGCCGTGAAACAGTCCCAGGCCTTACCCCGGGCTCCACTCAGCACCGGAATCGTCCATTTGGAGAACCCGGCCGCGCTAAGGAGCTATTGGCACGGCTGCCCCTTGCTGAACTGGATTGTCCATCTGTAGTTCAGAGGTATACACTTAGCTGGTAATTAGACTGTTGTTTGATGTTGCTGGCCTGAGACGCCATCTACCTAGCGAGAAATAAAGCAGGCATCTGGACGTTGTCAAGCACGTGGCCTTTGCTGTCCTTGGTATGTGAAGTCTGCTCTACCTGTTTGGGTGGGGGTGGGGGGTGGGGTGACTCTTTGGGGCCGGGCACCTAGTGGCTGCGTTCCAAACTGTCCAAGAATCCCAAGCCCTAACGGGGTTGTTTGTCCTGGGCTGCCTGAGGCAGGCCCCTCCTGCGCTGGCCGCCGTCCCTCCTGGTTTGTGCGGCCCCTGATGGAGAGGGAGTTCCTAGTTCCCCACCTCGGACGTCCTTGCTCTTCCCCTCCCTGCAGGGAGCCAATGCCCTGAAGCCTGCGAAGGCCCACAGAGGGCCTCTCTGAGAAGGGTGCAGGAGGTGGGGGCCCTCAAACCCGCTGTGTCCCGGGCCTGGGCCGGACGGACTCCGGGATACAAGCTGAGGCTGACGGCCCTTAGAACGTGGGCAGGGTTTCTGTGTCCTATCCTAGGACTGCCTCGGGGAAAGGTGATCCCAGGTCTCTGGGAGCAGACAGTCCAGCGGGTTGCCACGGGAAAAGTAGGTCACCTGTGAGCCTGGGGGCTGTCCTGGGCTGGCTGTTCTGAGCTGCACGTAGTTGGATCCCGGCCGCCAGGAGTGCCCTTTTAGGGTGCACGTGGAGGGCTGAGGCCCCCGTGGCGGCTGCTGTGGGGAGGGCCCCTTTCTCCATGGTGCAGAGCAAACGGGCGACAGGGCAGCTCCGGAATCCCTCCCAGCCAGCCCTGCTAACTGGAAGCAGCTCCCGACACCAGCAGCAAGGGGAGCCATGCCCTGCAGGTGGAGGCAGGAGGGGGGCTGTAAAAACGGCGTGCTGGGCTCCCAGAGCTGTGCGCCCCACGACGACTTCCAGATCCCTCTCCTTCGCACGACGGAGAGGAGACGGCTTTTTTCCCCTACCTGTCTCCCCATGTTAAAGATCTGTTTAAGGAAAGGGGGCTGTGTTTGGGATTGCTGTGTCCAGTGGGCAGACGGAAGCCAGCTGCTTTCCCAGGAGCAAGGTGGCTTCCTGCTATCGCTCCCCAACCCCCATGTGTCCCGGAACTCAGTGGCTATCACTTACTGAGCAGAAGGAGCCAGCCCTGCTTTTTGGCATCAGGCTAGCTTCAAGTGGTGGTTTCCAGGCAGATTTTGTTTTTTCCTGTTGCCTGGTTGAAGACATGAAAAAGCTGTTCCGCCTCCTGCTGCCTGGTTCCAGGGCCACACGTGGAATCCAGCCATGGTGCAGACGGCAGGGTATGGCCCGGGAACCCATCGGCGGGACCTTCAGGGTCCCCGCACAGGAGCGCTGCACGTGTGGGACCGAGTATGGGTCCCACGTGCTCCAATCCCACAGGTGCCTTCTGCTCTTGCCACCTCCCGGCCTTCCTGGCAGGCCCACACTTGCCCCACAGGACTGCACACAGTGGGAAGCAGGATGGACGGCGAGGCTCAGGAGGGCCCCTGCACTGCTTTCCAGGGCCCCAGGGTGGACCTGGGGATGCTGAGCCCGAGATCTTTCCAGGTTGCCCCTGGGCCGGTGTTGAAGTGAGCACCTTACCTAATCCCTCGCTGCAGCCGCCAGCAAGGACGAGAGCACACCTTGTGGCCTCCCCGGGAAACTGCAGGTTCGGGGACAGTCACAGCTGTGTGCTTCGTTATTCGTGCTAGTGGTCTGTGAGCCTGTACAAAGGTAAGTATTTCCTAGGACCCAAAAGCCGGGTGGAGGAGATTCTCATGTTGGCTATTTCTTTTTACAAAAAAAAAAAAAAAAAAAAAAATTGAAAGAGTTACAAAGAAAGGGAGAGATGGAGCTTCCATCCACTGGTTCACTCCTCAAGTGGCCGCAGCCAGGAGCTTCATCTGAGTCTTCCACGTGGGTGCAGGGGCCCAAGCACTTGGGCCGCCATCTACTGCTTTCCCAGGCACATTAGCAGGGAGCTGGATGGGAAGTAGAGCAGCCAGGACCTGAGCCGGTGCCCAAATGGGATGCTGTCATCACAGGTGGTGGCTTTACCCCTAAACTGCACCAGCCCCTGGTTCTGCCTTATGTCTAGGATTCCCCCTTCTATGGGGCAAGCATGACGAAGATGGCCTAGGTGTGCCTTGTATGTCAAAGTGCAAAGATGAGCGAGTGTGCCAGCTGTCAGGGGGCTGCCACCTGGCATTCTGGAGTACTTCCAGGGCAAGGGAAGATGTGAGTAGGACTGGGTGGTACTCATTCTGCAGCACTGTTGAATTCTCAGTAACTAATGTGGCAGCCTGTGAAAGCCTCCGTCCCTGAGTCATGGGAGAGGCCAGGTTGAGTCCCAGGCACCTGGCTTTGGCCTGCCCAGCCTGGGCTGTTCCAGACACTTGGGAAGTGAACCAGTACAAAGAGGATTGATCTATTTTCTATATATACATATGTGTATGTGTGTGTATCTATTCTATCTTGTCTGCCTTCCGAGTAAACAAGAGTTTAAAAAAAACAGACATTTAAAATCTCCTGTGGTCATCAGAGGACATGTAGGTCCCAGCTATGAGGAATCAGGGGCCGCCCTACAGGCCTGCGGTCATGGCGCCTGCCTTCGGAGGCCGGCATCCACTCCTTCTGCCCAGCACTCTGAGGAAGCCGCAGCTTTGGTCGTGGCCCTGGCCCACCTCAACTCTGAGACTGCGACAGGTGGCTCTGCCCAAGTGAGCAATCGGGACTCCCGACGCCGAACGCACTGTAAAGAGAGAACAGTCTCTTTGTGACACCTGACACTCGGCCCCCTGGCTGCTGAGCCTCGGCCGTGCATCCCCAGGTGCGCCGCGAGGACTGCTCGGCTGTGTAGACTTGAAGTCATCCAGAGTGAGAAGCTGGCTCAGCCGCTGATGTGGCTTCCAGCTTGTTACCTTACTACGCTCACTGATGGAAGCAGAGGAGGTAGCACGTTGGGGTTTATAAGCAGCACCACGCTTTCTCCACACACACAGGTGAGCCCACCTCAGGCCTGCTCCAAGGGGAGGCAGCCGCCAAGAGGAGAGTCCCGGCCGTGCGGCAGGTTTCCCAGCAGGCACGGCAGGCCCTCCCACGCTGTTCCTGGGCTGTTTAGAGCTCAGCTGTGTGGCAGGACACGGGAGGCTGCAGGGAACCCTGGAGCGGACGGCAGGTCCCCTGAGGCCTGTTCCTCCTTGGGTTCTAAGCAGGGCCCAGTACCCATGGCTGGATCAAGGGCAAAGCGCGGTGCTGAAGGGCGCTGCGGGGGCCTCCCAGCAGGAGCTCCAGGCACCAGGGGAAACAGGGCACGGTCTTCCTGCCTTGGCCACCCCATGTCCTGATGCTCTGCTGCAGTGACTTTTGCTTCTGCCAAGACGTGGGACAGTCTGCGCGGCATCCCCCTTTCACGCCTCTGGGCACAGGCTTGCATCCTTCCCATTTTTCAACTTAAATCCAGGAAAGTCCTCACCCCTCCCTGCAGCACTGAGAGTGGGTTTTGAGGCGTGGCTGCCACCTTGTGGCAGAAACTGGCATCACCGCTCTGCTTCCACACAAAGGCGAGGGGCCTGGCCAACTCTCACCGTTTCTCAGCCAAGCAGTGTTTTTCCTGTCATACACAGCTCAGTTTTTATTGCTGTTTACTGGGAAAATAACACATTTTGGCCTCAAAACAGAAGAATCCAAGATGGTGACTTTGCAGTATCACCATGCAAATAAGGACTTCACCGCCCCTTGGTCACTTAAAAACAAAGGACACCGGCCTCCCCGGCCCGTGTTGCGCCCACGGTCTGCCAGGCTGAGGCCCGTGACTGGACGTCACTTATTTTCTCTCATTCCCAGGGTGATCAGGTGGACTTGGAGTGACTGGCTAGTATTCCGCACCACTGTTTCTGTAAACAGGATAAGGTGTACGTCCTACTCTTTGTTTTTGTTTTGTGAGGAAAGCTGTCAGGGATACAAATGACAGGGCTGCTTTCATGCTGCAGGCGTGAGCTGCCTTTCGGTGACCTGTTTCTCAGCGCTTCCCCAAGGCGCTGAGGGAGACCAGATGTCCCCGGACTTGTGTGGCGTGGGTTCCCGTGAAGCTGTGCTTCAGCCTCTGTGCAGCGCAAAGGCTGGGGTCAGCTGCCTTTTAAAGAGCTGACCGGGGCACAGGGTTTGAGGACAGACCACAGGCCACTTGTGTGGGCCCCTAGGCAGGCCTGGGCCAGAACGAGGCACCAGTGCTTCAGCCAGGAGGCTGCCACCCGAGCATCCACCTTGCAACTCCACCCCGGCCCTGAGGTGCGCTCAGGACAGTTTACTGGGGAGCCGGGGGAGCTAGGGGAGTGTCGAGGGAAGGAAGAAGGAAGGGCGTCCACGGGTCCTCACGAGTCCGTAAGGCATCTCCCCAGAAGGAGTAGCTCAAGGGCTCCCACAGAACGTGGACCACTCCAGGAGCCCGGGACGGAAGGGCTGTGGTAGAGCCACTTCTGCCACCCTCCACTCCAGCGTCTCCAACCCCACCCTCTGCGGGTGTGAGGCAGTGCCTGAAACCAGGCCTGTGCTCCCCCTGCCCACCCCCTTCCCGCTCATGAGTATGCTCGCAGCCTGGCTGCCTCCTGGCTGGCACCTGGGAAGTAGGGTTCCAGCCTGCCCTGGTCCCCCGGGCTGTGAGACGAGCAGGGCTTGCAGCAGTGTTGCGGGCCCAAGGACCCAAGCGGGCATCCTCAGAACCTCCGCTCCCCGCTCCCCGCAGCCTGGGCCCCAGCGCCTTCCCCAGCGCTCTGTCCCGCTGTGAGCAGTGGCTGCACCCAGCCCGGCCTGTCACACAGCCATGGGCCGCAGGCGGCGTGCTCCCGACAGATGGGGGCGGTGCGAAGATTTTAAACGCGGCTCCTTCTTTCCCACATAAGCGGCCCTTACGGGGAGAAACGCACAGCAACAGTGGCTGTTTCTGTGAAGGCCTGGACAAACAGTCCCAGAGACAGGACCGCCGCTGCTGGCCGGCGTGAAGCAGTGACTCTTGGCAAGGCTTCCCCACTGTGCCAAAACGGAGCCAGGCACGGAAACCTGAGCTCGCCGGCCTTCCCTGGGAACGCGCCGCTTCTGCACGTCTCGGGCCGGATCTCCCAGGCCGAAGAGCCGGAGGGACGCTCTCACGACTGCAAAGCATCCGCCAGCGGGTAGGGGCTCCCTCCCTGCTCAAGAGGACGCCTCAGGAAGTGTCTGGGCAAGAGCGCCCCTCAGCGGTGATCTCTCACAACATCCATCTGAGGGGCTATGAGGCTCATCTGCGGGTGCTGCCACCGGAGGAGGAGCGCCCAAAGCTGATGGAGACGGGGATCTCGGGAGTGCTGACCCGGGTTATTTTTGAGGAACTCATGGAGATGTTTATTTTTCCCAATAGCCGCACAGTGAACGCTACCTTACCTACTTCTTGCCTCTCGAACGTGGCCTGGGGAGCCATAGCCACCCGCTCTGCCGGCCTCCTCAGGGTGGGCTGGGCGGAAGTCCCCTGTCAGTGGTAACTCTGGCTCCTGCTCCCGAGTTCCGCCCTCGCCCGCAGCTGCCGCTTCCCCTCAAACAGCAGGATGCTTGCGGCCATGGCCGAGTTGAGGCTGTCCACACCGGGCACGACGGGGATCAGCAGCCTCTTGCCCCCAGTGCGCTCCGCCAGCCACAGGGACTCCAGGCTCACGCCGTGGGTCTCCCCACCTATCACCACAGCTGCTGGGGCCTCTGTCCAGTCCAAGTCGTAACTCTGGACTTCAAGTTCAGGGAGCCAGCCTTTACCGGCTCCACTTTCTAGCTCCTCCACCTCCTCCTTGGACTTGTGAAATTTGAGGAAGCGAGGATCACACACACCGGCTTTATCAGATGCGTGGGCCTGGGCATAGAGGCCACAGTTGTCGGCCACGTAGACACGGGTGTTGGGGGGCAGGTGCTCCGGCACGGCTTCCCACTCCAGGTTGTTGATAACAGGCACCTGGAAGTGCGCACCCATACCTGCCCGCAGCACTTTGGGCTCCCAGGCATCCACACAGCCTAGAAAAGAAAAACACAGAATTTTACAGACCTGCCCGGACCGGAGAACTCGTGTAAATCCAGGCGATTCTGATGGGTGGTAAAGAACGAGCTCCCGGACCTTCTGGCCCACGTGCGGCCGTGCCCTGCGCAGGGCCTACAGGGCTGACCCCTGCCTCTGCTGAGAGCAGACTTTCTGTACGCAGCGCCACACCTCGCACAGGGGATGCAAACGGAAGGAACACACAGCCCAGGGGCCAGCGCTGTGGCCTGCAACGCTGCATCCCTTACAGTCCCCGCGGCTCCACTTCTGAATCCACTCCGTGTGGACGGCCTGGGAAAATCTGGGGAAGATGGCCCAAGTGTTTGGGCCTCTGACACCAACGTGGGAGACCCTGATGAAGCTCCTGGCTTCCGCTGGGCTCAGCACTGGCCACTGCGGCCATCTGGGCAGTGAATCTCTCTCTGTAGCTCTGGCTTTCAAATAAATCTAAAAAACAAAGTCCCCAACCTCAAGGGACTCATGACGGAGCGGGCGGCGGTATCAGGCTCGTGTATACAGGCCGCTCGCTGAAGCTGAGGCACAAGATCATGAGCAGGTCACGGAACACCCTTGCACGGAGCAGGCTACGAGGCACAGCCAGCTACGAGACCCAGCGCTGAGCGGGCTCGTGAAGCACTGAGGATCCGGTCAGAGGCAGGCCCAGGCAGAGGGCGAACCTGGAGGCCAAAGAGCCCCAGTGTGTAGGATCCGCGGGGCGGTGAGCAGGCCTGCTGGCAGGCAGGAGCTGGGAGGCTGGCCTGGCGAAGCCACAGAAGGCTTTTCAGCCCAGCAGGACCGAGTTCTGCGGGAAGAAGCCCCGGACGGCGGCAGGGAAGACAGCAGAGATGGGAAGTGAGGCCGCAGTGCAGTGCCGTGCTCCAGGGACTGGAGCCCAGCAGCAGCCCTGCCACTCACACGCAACCCGCTTCTCCTGCCACCTGTGCGGGCCACAGACCCCTCTCATCCGCTAGGCGCGCCCACTGCTGGGCGCCGGCTGGGGGCAGGACACCTGTGAGCGCACCACTCACCTACTTCCTTCCCCGACTCCATCCCACCCGTCTCCTCAGGACAAGTTATTTTTAAAGTTAGCTTATCAAGCTCAGGAGAGATGAGCTAGGCAAGGCGGATCTAGGAAGGAGGGTAACAGAGAATGAAGCAGGCCCGCACACACCCCAGCCATGGGCTTTCTACCAGGCAGGGACGGGAGATGGCAGCTGGGCTGGAGGCCGACAGGTGAGGGGCAAGGCCCAGATCTGCGGGAGGCGCCCTCTAGTCTGGGTAACAGGGAGAGGGCAGCCATCGCCCCTCCTCCCCCTCACATCCTTGATGCTGGGCACATGCCAAGTGCCTCCTACCCTTTCTCCCCCGCCTCTCACGTGCCAGCCCCCACGATCCTTGTGCCCACACCTGCTATCACAGCACTCAACAATGGGCTGAGGAGCGTGGTACTGACCATGGCAGGGAGAGGTAAGCACCGAGGTGTGCCTGGAAGAGGCGCACAGAGCCATGCAGGCAAGTCTCAGCAGTGGCAGCAGGCGGAACGGTCGGCCCCTCCCATCCGCCTTCAGGGTGTCCTAACAGGCACTTCAGGCCTGTCCCAGCTGCCAGGCAGGTCCGTGCAGAGCCAGGCTATTAATCTGCTGTCCTGATGGAAGAGGAAGAAATGTAGCAAGGCTCACATGCAGGCAGAGGCGCACGGCGGCCAGGAGGCCAAAGGAAAGGATTCCATTTGTGTCATGGTCTGCCGACCTCACTTCCTCCACAGGACCCAGAAGTCAGGAGCACGTAGGCCTCACCTACCTCTGGGACCACAAGATCCATAAAGGACCTGATGGCATCTATGTCTTTCCCCTGAATGACTTTCATTCTTCACTAACCTACCAGGTTTCAAAATGATTTTTAAAAGTAATAAACATTGGGGTCGGTGCTGGGCTCACTTGGTTAATCCTCCGCCTGCGGCACCGGCATCCCATATGGGCACTGGTTCTAGTCCTGGTTGCTCCTTTTCCAGTCCAGCTCTCTGCTGTGGCCCCGGAGGGCAGTGGAGGATGGCCCAAGTGTTTGGGCCCTGCACCCCATGGGAGACCAGGAGGAAGCACCTGGCTCCTGGCTTCGGATTGGCGCAGGGCGCCAGCCGTAGCAGCCATTTGGGGAGTGAACCAACAGAAGGAAGACCTTTCTCTCTCTCTCTCTCACTGTCTGACTCTGCCTGTCGAAAAAAAAAAAAAAAAGTAATAAACAGTCACAGAATTACTGATACAGCAGGCACGCTGCAAAATGCTTTGTTCAGCATTTCACCGAATCCTGAAAACAACCCTACAAGGGAGATTCTGTTACTCTCATTTTACAGTGTGGACACTGACACAGGGAACACTGTTCAAGGGCATACAGCTACTGAGGGGTGGCCCCAAGATTTGAACCCATGTCTGCCCAGAGCTCTTGCTCACTTAAAAGCAGCCAGCAATCCACGCGGTAACAGGCACTCCTACCTTTGGTGAGCAGGACCCTGCTGCAGCCCGCCCCAGCAGCAGATCTGAGAACTGTCCCCAGGTTCCCGGGGTCACGGAGGTTGTCACAAATCAAGAGCAGAGGCAGCGAATGGTGATGCTGACTCTCTGGATAAGTCATCTTGCTGTAATCGGGTTTCGCGAAAATCCCTGAGGAAACACAACAGGAGGTACATTTGGGAATAACCTGACTTCTCATTTATCATTTTCTCATATATCCTTAATTATAGGGAACACAAATACATTCAAACCCCATGAACACTCTACTAGTGCTGCTCCCCTCCGCAGCTTTTTCAATCCTGGAGTGTCCCCGGTCAGAACTCGTTCTGTGCATCCGCCTACACCCAGGTACAACCACCCAAAGGCTTGTAGAGGCACTTTTTTTTTTTTTTTTTAATTTAAAAACCCAAGGCTGGCATCGTGGCAGTGGGTGAAAACGCCATTTGTGAAGCTAGTCTCTCACATGGGAGTGCTGGTTCAAGTCCTGGCCACTCCACTTCCTATCCAGCTTCCTGCTAATGTGTCTGGGAAGGTAGACAATGGCTCAAGTCCTTGGGCCCCCATCACCCACACGGGAGGCCCAGACGGGGTTCCTGGCTCCTGGCTTTGGCCTGACCTGGTGCAGACCCAGCTGGTGGTAGCCATTTGGGGTCTGAATAGCAGATGAAAGCTTTCTTTCTGACGCTGTGCCTTTCAAATAAATCTTAAAAAAAAAATAAATAACCTTACACATCATTCTGTAACCTGCTTATTTTATTCAGTAACAAGTCATAAAGAACTTACCACATCATTCATTTGAAGCCCCCTTATTCTTTCAACTGCCGCATGGCACTCGGTTCACGTGAAGGTGCCGGGTTCATCTGGCTCTCCCCCTCCCGACGGTTACGCTGCTTAAGTTCCCCACCACAAGCTCTGCGGTGAGTGTCCCTGTGCACACGTGCAAACACTTCCCTTGCATGAACAGGTAAGTGACACGGACACATGGGGCCATGCACTCTCACTGTGAGCAAGCAGAGCCAAACTGCCCTCCCCACAGACCGTTCCTGTTCCTCCTTGTCCACACTGGGACACACAGGTGGCTGCTTTCCAGCTCAAGGCCATGCCAGCACAGCATATACTATGCAGTTGTTTCAATGTCTGTCACTTTAACGAAAAAAAAAAAAAAAAAGGCATTTCATTATTTTTATTTATTTCTGTTCATTTTATTTGAAACAGAGAGGGAGATATTCCATCTGCTGGTTCAGGCCCTACATGGCCTCAGGAGCCAGGAACTCCAGGAACCATGCGATTCCCATGTGAATGGCAGGGGCCCATGTGCTGCTCCCAGGCACCTTGGCAGGAAGGTGGATTTGAAGTGGAAGAGCCCAGACTCAACCAGGCACTCTGACACGTGCACGAGCATCCCAAGTGGTGACTCAGCCACTGCACAGAACACACTCCCCCACTCGTCATTTTAACCTCATGTCCCTGATTTCCAGGGAGGCTGCACACCTGCTCCCGGTAACTGACTGTGAGCCCCTCTGGGTGATTCCTTCCCTCATTCATGCTTCCCCCTGTCTCATCTGCTTTGGTGCTCTAACTTTTGCCCACATTCCCACTGGCTGGGGTTTCTGAAAAATTATTTGTAGGCTTGGCTTCACTATACTCAAAAGCAGCTGTCAGTCTGCTATACTGACTTGATGCTTCGTCACTTGTTTCAAACAGTGCAGTCCTAGGAAAAGAACCTGAGTCCAAGAACGTGAACGCATCCAGCTGATGACTGCTCCTGAAAGACCCCGGCTCAGAAGCACCATCTAAGCACACGCTCTGCAAGGGCTGGGAGTACCGTGAGGGTGTGCATCACGGCCCCGCCTCTCGCTCAAGTACAGAGGTGTGAGAGGTTTAGAACGGGCACAGCCACTGCCCTGTTGGTCCCTCTGTCCTCCGTCTCACACAGGAGCACACGCTGTACCTTCCTTATGGAAGGTATTGAAGACAGGCTGATTATGATACTAGAACAAAAATGGCTCGAGGGTACATGAAACGCCTGGTGTAACGAAGTCACTGTCATGGATGCGCTGCCCAGCCACGGCGTTGACCACAGAGGCGATGACAGCAACCAGCACTGTTTAGGTCGGGCACCAGTCAAAGCTCCTCACATGCACTGATTTCAAATAAAGATCCCAGTCCTTTAAAGAATGCTCACAAGGCACTGCATAGTCTTGAAAATTTTATGAACATTTTGTTGTATATAATTACTTCAATAAATGGTCTCTGGGGTTAGGAAAGAATGACCGTACTTGCACGGAAACAAGAAAGAACTGAGGATTTTTCCAAGAGACAATGCAGGTAAAAAGTTTACACCACCTGTCGGGGCCATGGAATGGCACTGGGCATCTGGGAGCCGTGAAGATCCCACACTCGGGGCAGGGGTTTGGCACAGCAGCTAAACCGCCACCGGGACGGCCATACCTGGATCTAAAGGTCTGGGTTTCAGTCCCAGCTACTCTACTGCAGTCTCCTGCCACTCACATGGGAGACCAAGACTGAGCTCCTGGCTCCGACACGGCCCAGGCCTGACTGGTGCAGGCATTTTGGGAGGGGACCAGCAGATGTATCTCTGTCTCTGTCTGCCTTTCAAATAAATATAAAATAAATGAGCATTGTTTTCCTGCACAGATGGCCACAAGGCCATTCAGTGGGGCGTGAGCCTCAGATGTCCCTCCCTTCTCCTTGAGCATCTACTGTGAGGGGACCTGCTACTTGCAGAGGCCTCGCTGTGCCCACGGGTTCCAGAGCGTCTCAGCTTGGCCAGGCAGTGCTATCCGTTTCTCTCTCTACCCTCCGCAAATCCACAACAGCATCACACGGAGAAGCTAGGTAATACCAATCTTTAAGTCATGAAATGATGAAAACAGTCGTCACGATGAAGGCCACAAGTCCAAGGTGGACGGCCACTGTGAGCACACATGCCCAAGGCGACAAGCGTGGCACAAATGAATGACTCTCACTGACGCACGCGGTGCAAATTAAAGAGGGGCAGCAAGCAGACACGGACACTCGGTGTAACTCCAGGTTCTTTCCTATTCCAAGTCTCCACCCCATGGGCTAAGAGTTCTGAGTGTAGGGGCACAGATACCTGTGACTCACTGGGTTTCAGAGACCAGCACCCCAAAATCTCCTCTCCCAACCAGGGGCCGCAGAGTTCAAGGATGGAATCTGGGAGCCCAGCACGTGGACTATGAAACACGCTCAGTGGAAAGTCCTGACCTGGCCTTACAAGCTGGATGACAACTCTCCCTCCTCCAACTACCCCTCACCATCCAAGGGGAGCCTCCACACTTGCTGCCATTTGGGCCTCAGATCTTAACTAGAACTCCAACGGCAACAAGGTATAAAGAATTTATCTTCCCCCATATTTAGCCTGAGGTGCTCAAGAACATCACAGATACATAAAACCTCGAGCTAGATCCAATCCAATGAAGAGAGCCTTTTCTGTTCACTGGGCTAACGAGGGCAATCAAGTGCGCCCCTCCTCAGGGATGCTTCTGGAACAAGGCGGCTAACGGCCAGCCACCAACACACCGGCAGGGGCTCTGTGAACGGAGGGCTTGAACCTGCCTGCAAACCTTCTCTTCGGTTTTTACTAGGACAGCTGAAGAAGTGACCTAACAGTGCAAGCTCTGGGACCGCCAGTTCTTCCTGGAGACGACGAAGACCCGAAATACAGACGCAGGGGAACAGTGGCTGCCGCTGCCGCTGGGACACGGAGGGCAAAGCACAGCGAGGCGACAGCTCGAGCTCTCTGCGGGTCTTAAGAAAAGACGGGGCAGTTACATTTTGAGTCTGGGTTAACTAAAATGTGCTGCCGTGAGACAAGTATGAGCGCGCAAGCCAGCCTAGGTCTCTACCCCGAGGCCCAAGCTGGGTTCACCACTGACCCATTATTCCTTGCGGCGTTACCAGGTCGGACCAATCCTTGATATCCTCAAATTTCACCTTAACGAGGCGGACCCCTTTAAGCTTCTCGACCGGCAGCTCCTTTATATATTCCAGACGGCTGAAGAAGAAAACTTGTGGCGCCGCTCCAGCCTTGAGCGCGTCCGCTATCAGCCTGCGACCTTCCAGCAGGATTTTCCCCTGCTTCTCCCGAAACGGCCTGGACTTCACTATTGTCATGACACTGCTGTGGGCGGGAACAGAGAGACACGAGTGACGGTCAGCATCCCGCTTCTGAGACCCACCTGGCTTCGCGGGGACAGCAACAAACGCATGCCGAAGACGGACACTCCGCGCAAAACAAAACCCAGCGCGCTGTCCCGGGGGGACGTCCTCCACGGGGTCCCGCTGGGAGCCCCAGCAGCCCATCACCTCAGCCTCCGGTCTCCAGGCAAAGCCTTATCATAACGAAGCCCGGTCTCTTCCCAAGTGCTGAGCGACCCGGACGCGGCCACGTGCGGCGGCTGTTTCTGTCGCTGCTCCTGGCCACCGGCCTCGGACGCCGCCGTGCGGGGCGGCTTCCGTCCCACCACCTGTCCGGATGGAAACATCACTTTCACGGGGCTCCGTCGCAGCGCCCGCACCCAGCGCCGTGCATCCAGGGCGCCAGCCTGGACCGCCGGCGACAGCAACGGCCGCAGGCCCCGCCGTGCGACCCCCGCCAGCGCCGCCATCTTCCCGTCGCCGGCAGCTGCGTCACGAGCGCGCGCCGCGGTGGCGTCATCGGCGCGAGGCTGGGCTTGCGGGCGGGGCGGGGCGGCGCTGGCGGCGCGCGGCGGCGGTGTGGGCGGCGGGAGTCATGGCATCGCGACGAGCTCTGCACTTCGTTTTCAAAGTGGGAAACCGCTTCGAGACGGCGCGTTTCTATCGCGACGTCCTGGGAATGAAGGTGCTGGACGGGAAGCGGGCGAGGGGTGGGGATGGGGGCCCGGCTTAGGCTCCGGACTTGCCGTGGGCGCCGCGCAAAGCGGTGCGAACTGCCGATTTGGGGTTAGGAGGCCTTTGGCGGGGGAGGGGGCTGGCACACAAAATTCTTGCGCAAGTATTTGTTAAGCTTCTGCCGCTGGCGAGCTCGCAGCCTGGTCGGAGCGACGTGAGCAGACAAAAAGAGATCGCTCTTGCAACGAACGGGAACTCCGTCTCTTCCGAAAGGGGAGCCTTTCAGTGTAGGTACCTGAATAACAGGTTTTGCTCCTGACAGGGCTGGCTTGAGTGGTCCCTTCGGGCTCCGCAGCCTGTCTGCGTAAGTGCCCGGGTCCTCTCATCAGCCCACATCGAAGCGGGGGGTCGGAATCCATTCTCCTCCCGGGTACCCGATAGCAGCCTCTCTCCAGCCCTGAGAAGCGATTCTGCAACGGTTCTTGGGCTGGAAAACGTTAAGTGGACGTTCCCTGGGAGCTCCTGGTTAGCTGGAGGTAGGGAACACGCCAGCGAGGACCTCTTCAGAGGTGCAGGAGCGCTGGGCGGTGCCGAGGCCGTGCCGAAGAGGAGGGTTGCAGACAGCCTTCTGGGAATCCAACTGTCAGTTTTTAGATGTCTGCTCTGTTTTGGGGTGCAAGGCTGAGCTTTTGCAACAAGGTGCACGTGAGCCTGGTATCTGTCCTCATTTAGAGCTCATGATCTGGGGTAGGGTGGGGTGGCCATTGAGTTTGTACATAGAACAGAACTGAAAGCCCTAATTGCCTAAGTGATAGTAGAACACTACAGAGCTCTTTCTTGTTGTATTTTCTTCTTGATCATGGAGTTGTTGTGAGGTTTATGCGTGATTCTCTGTGTCGGATTTTGACTGATACGTGTTATGTGTTACTATTATAAAAATACAAAAGGACAGGTTTCCCAACCTGTGTCATCAGGAAATAATCAAATTGACCTCTAAAAATAGATAGGATTTCCAAGATCAAGGTTAGAGGGGGGAGAGCAGGCGTATAGCCAACAGTTAAGACGCCCCAGTTCCACATCAGAGTGCCTGGCTTCCATTTCCGACTCCCACCAATGCAGACCCTGGGAAGCAGCAGCGATGGCCCCAGCAACTGGGTTTTGGCTAACCACGTGGGAGACCTGGATTGAGTTCCTGGCTCTGGCCCTGGCTGTGGGCATTTGGGGAGTGAACCATTGGATTCTCTCTCTCTTTCTCTCTCTGCCTTTCAAAAAATAATAAGTTTTAAAGATTTGTAGAGATTTATTTAATTCATTTATTTGAAAGGTAGGAAGAGAAAGAGAGCAAGATCTTCCATCTGCTAGCTCACTCCCCAAATGGCTGCAACAGCCAGGGCTTGGCCAGGCCAAAGCCAAGAGCCAGGGACTCCACGAAGTCTCCTACATGGATCAGTGGCAGGGGCCCAAGAACTTGGGCCAACTTGCGTGGCCTTCCCAGGTACCTTGACAGGAAACCACATCAGAAGCAGAGTAGCCGGGACTCTGACCAGCACTTTGATAGGAAATTCCAGCATGTGCCACAATTCCAAACCCAAGTTTTTTAAAAAATGTAAGGGAGGTGTTACACTACACACACTGAATAAGCGATGTGAGGATAGGGTGTGTTTGGGAAACAGCAGTCGTGTCTGCCTTTAGCCAGGGCTGGGCTTGAGGAGCTGGGGTATCAGGGTTAGAGGCTGGGATTGCTTCTGATAGCAGCACCGAGCCGAGGAATTTGGACTTTATGCTGCTGGGAGGAGGGAGCTTGCTCAACACCCTCGCACAGGGCAGCGATGTGTCGAGAACGGTGCTGTAGGGACCTCGTCTCGTGCTGTGATTTGAGTCTTCAGGACAAGCGTTGAGAGTTTGACCTGGCGCAGAGCCTCCTGCACAGGCGCCTGCCGTGTCTGAGGTCAGTGGCAGCTGCTTTAGTGAGTTACACACTCGCCGCCACGGCATCCTGGAGGCCGAGGCCCAGATCGTCAGTGACCCAGCCTGCTCTGAGGCTGGGGCCGGACTTCCCCACTGCACAGCACGGCACTGCTTCCTAGCCTCAGTTGATGTCACGGCTTGCTGGGTAGCCTGGCCTTGGCTATCGGGCTGTGCTTCACCACCACTGCGTCCCAGGGACTGCATTGGAGGGAGGCTGGAGCGGGGAATCAAACCCAGGCACTCTGATGTAGAATGGGGGGTCGTAACCAATCGGCCAAGTAGCCCAGGAAGAGCATGAAGGTAATCTCCTCCCCTCTCCTTCCCTCCCCTCCCCTCTTTTTCTTCCTTTTCTTCTTCCTTCTTTCTCTTCTTCTTCTTGGACAAATAAAGCCTGCAAATGGTAGTACCTGTATTTCGACCTTTTGTCTGAGCTACACTCGCCGGGTGCAGTGGAAGTAAAGCTGTGTCGTTTGTCTGAACTCCCTTGGCAGGTTCTGCGGCACGAGGAGTTTGAAGAAGGCTGCAAAGCTTCCTGCAATGGGTATGCCCCCTGTGTCTGACAGTCTCCTTTGGGCTTTGATCCCCAGGAGAACAGGAGGCAGGAGTAAATTCAACAGGCAGTAAGTTAGCAAAGCCACTCAGGAGCACTGGGCAGTACCCTTCCTCTACAGTGTCACGGTGCTTCGGGTACCCCAAGCAATTCGCCAGCGCTCTGAATACCGCTGGGTATCCTACCCTGTAATTCAGTTCTGATTGCGTCCTCCTGGAGTCAGTGTCAGGTCCCACAGGTCAGGGGCTCAGTCCCATAAGACCACCCCCAGTTCGGAAGTCCAAGCCTCGGGTGTTTCTGATCGGCCAGCTGTAAACGGAATTCTCAAGAGCCCTCTTCGGATGCGATCATTTGCTGAAATGTCTCGCAGAATTCAGAACACTTTACTGTTGACCAGTTTGTTCTAAAGGATACAACTGAGAGACAGCCGATAGCGGAGACGCACAGAGCGAGGCATGGTGGGGGCACACCACTCTCCCTGCCCCTGCCGTGCCGGCCGCCCAGAAACTCGTTCAGCCTTGGTCAGGAGTTTTCGTACGGAGGAACAGAGCCGGGCCCTGCCTTGCCGAAGGGGAGTGAGGCTGGTCTTTCCACCGCTTCACTCACTGGCTCTTTCTGGTGACCAGCCCCGTCCTGAGGCTGTCCCGAGGCCGTCCCAGGGACTCAGGCTGAATCAGTTCCTTAGCATAAACTCAGGGGTTCTGTGAAGGTACTGACTGAGTAACGAAGACAGCCGTGGCACTCGGAGCTTCAAGGGTGACAGGAGCCAGGGACACAGACTAAATACATTTTATGTCCTACTGTGAACAAGTAAATGCAGGCTCTGGGTGAGCACTGCCTGACGATTACCTTGAAGCTTAGCAGCCATGGCAAGACGCACAGTTCCAAGGCCTGTAGGCCATTGCCTGCTTATTGAAGGACAGGCAAGGAAATAAACGAAGGTTCCCCGGGGAGCTGTCTGGGACTCTGCTTCCTGCTTTAAAGTAAAGGTAAATGGATCTTTCCCCCGGTCAGTGCCAGATAGGTGATTTTGGAGCTTGTCGGTGCGGCCCAGGAGCCTTCTCAGCACCGTCTGTGGGACCCGAGGGAGCGCCCACCTGTGTCCCAGAGAGTTCCTTGGGGGAAGCGGGAGGCAGATTTTACTTGCGGTCACTGGGCTTGTTTTCTTTGCCCCTTCTAGGCCTTACGATGGGAGATGGAGTAAAACCATGGTGGGATTTGGGCCTGAGGATGATCATTTTGTTGCAGAACTGACGTACAATTATGGCATTGGCAGCTACAAGCTTGGCAATGACTTCCTGGTGAGCAGTGTTTGGTTCCAGCTACTTTTTGGCCGGGGCAGATGGCTGGTTTTAATCTGAGGTCAGGTGGGGAAGGTGTGTGTGAGTGAGGAAGTGACATGGGAGCCCAGGTTTGAAGGAGGCAAGGGAGCTAGCCGTGGGGATCTCTGAGGGAGGAGTGTCCCGGGCAGGGGTGGGCAGTGTGGGCAGGGCCCTCACGCAGTGCCTGGCGTGCTCAGGATCCCGCCGTGAAGCCGTGCGGCCCGAGTGGGGTGGGCCGGGGAAGGGGTAGGAGGTGGCCTCACAGTGGGTCAGGCCTCTGCAGCCATTATGAGCTATCCCTGAGAGAAGCGAAAAACCATCAGGGGTTTTGAGCAGAGGAGAAGCAGAGTCCACCCGTTGTCTTGAGAATAGACCATGGGACGTGGTCTGTTTTATTTCTTTTTAAGCATTATTTTTATTTGAAAGGCAAAGTTAGAATGAGACAGAGAGGTTTTTTCGGTTTTTTTGTTTTTTGTGTGTGTGTTTTGTTGTTTTGTTTTTGTTTTTTTGACAGGCAGAGTGGACAGTGAGAGAGAGAGACAGAGAGAAAGGTCTTCCTTTGCCGTTGGTTCACCCTCCAATGGCCGCCGCTGCCGGCGCGCTGCGGCCAGCGCACCGCGCTGATCCGATGGCAGGAGCCAGGTACTTCTCCTGGTCTCCCATGGGGTGCAGGGCCCAAGTACTTGGGCCATCCTCCACTGCACTCCCGGGCCACAGCAGAGAGCTGGCCTGGAAGAGGGGCAACCAGGACAGAATCCGGCGCCCCGACCGGGACTAGAACCCGGTGTGCCGGCGCCGCAAGGCGGAGGATTAGCCTAGTTAGCTGCGGCGCCAGCCTTTCTTTTCTTTCTTTTTTTTTTTTTTTTTTTTTAAGATTTATTTGAAAAATCTACCAAGAGAGAAGGAGAGACAGAGAGACATCTTCCACCCACTGGTTCACTCCCCAAATGGCCACAATGGCCTGGGCTGGACCAGGCTGAAACCAGGAGTTGGAGTTTCACCTGGGTCTTCCATCTTTAATGGAAGGAGAGAGGGTACAGGGGCCCAAGCATGTGGGTTATCTTCCACTGCTTTCCCAGGCCCGTTAGCAGGGAGCTGGATCGGAAGTGGAGCATCCAGGACTCAAAGCTGCACCCACATGGGATGCTAATGTTGCAGGCAGCGGCTTCACCTGTTATACCACAATGCCAGCCCCACAGAAAGACAGAGGTCTTCCATCTGCTGGTTCGCTCCCCAGATGGCTGCCGTGGCAGGACCTGGGCCAGGAGTCTGAAACTCCATCTCCCAAGTGCGTGGTAGGGCCCAAGCACTCAGACCACCTTCTGTCTTCCTAGGTGCATTAGCTGGGAGCTAGATTGGAAGCTGAGCAGCTAGGACTCAAACTGGTGTTCTGATATGGGCTGCTGGTATTACAGGCAGTGGCTTAATCTGCTGCACTACAATGCCAGCCGCCTAAGGGGTGTGTTTTAGAAAATTTACTCTTAACTACAGAATGGTTGATGGCAGAACAAGACTGAAACAGAGCATCTGTTAAACGTAATCCAAGCTAGAAACGAAGCTGGCCTTATCAGAGGCATAAGTGTACATTATTGGATACTTTGATTAGACTCAAAGAATGCTTCGATAGTTTGTTTAAATTTTTTTACTTAAAATATGAAAGTAAAAACTAGTTACCTCATAGGTAGCTGGTAAACCAAAGTAAGTAAGAATGAGATTTTTCAGGATAGAGCTTTAAAATCAGAAGAGGTTGTCTGTGGTGTTAAACGGAGCACGCTTCCTACAGCGGACGGAGGTCTGTCCCTGTGGGAGAAAGCGTCCAGCACCCTCGGTGCAATCACTGGGAAGACACAGCAATGCCAGCGAAGCCTTGGGTGATTTGGCCCGAGGAGAGTGGGGTTTTGGCTCGCCGTCGTGCTGGATCAGAGATCCGTTGCAGTTATGTACGGGGCTGATGTTGTTTTCACAGGGTATCACACTGGCTTCCAGCCAGGCCGTCAGCAATGCCAAGAAGCTGGAGTGGCCGCTCACGGAAGTTGCCGAAGGCGTCTTTGAAACCGAGGCCCCAGGAGGATATAGATTCTACTTGCAGAAGCACAGTGCGCCTCAGGCAGGTAATTATCTTAGGACATAACGCCTCTGTCTAAAGGCGTCTTTGATGGAAAGGAGAGAGGATGCAAGATTTCTTTCCCTTGTGGAATCTTTATTCACATGACATGCTTTTCCCAAGCCAGTGCCTTCACTGTTCTCTTAGGAATTATGTTCTCTTGTTGGAACTTCAGGGTATGGGCACAGGCGTTTGACCCAGTGGTGCAGACTGATGTACCCCACATTGGAGGACCTGAGTTCAGTCCTTCCCTCTGCCTCCTGACTCCAGCTTCCTGCTAGTGCACACCCTTGGAGGCAGCGGTAATGGCTCACGTACTTGGGTCACTCCACCCACAAGGGAAACTGGATGGAGTCCCCAGCTCTCAGCTTTGGACCAGCCTAGCCCTAGCTGTTGCTGGCATTTGGAGAGTGAACCAGAGGATAGGAACTCTCTCTCTCTCTCTCCCTCCCTCCTAAATAAATAAGTAAATAATGTTTTTAAAGGAACAGGCATTGTGGTCCTGTAGGTTAAGCTGCTGCTTGGAACTCCCATATCCCCTGGCAGAGCGCTGATTCAAGTCCTGGCTGCTCTGCTTCTGATCCAGCTCCTTGCTGACGAATGCATCTGGGAAGCAGCAGATGATGGCTCAGCTGTTTGGGCCCAGCCTCCCCAACAGTGGAGAGACTTGGATTGAGTTCCAGCTCCTGGCTTCAGCCTGGCCCAGCCCCGGATGTTATGGGCATTTGGGGAGTGAACCAGCAGATAGAAGGTCTCTTCTCTTTCTGGGTCTTTCTGGCACTTTGCCTTTCAAATAAATAATTATGTAAAAAATTAAGAAAAAGAAAGACTTGAGTATATAACTGTAAGGGAGCTAGACTGCTGCTGTTCTCCTACTGGTAACCTATCTATTTAGGTTCTTTTAGCTGCAAATTACAGAAAATCCAGCTCAAGCTGTTTGAACCACAGGGATATTTTCTAGCTCAGAGGGTAGACACTATAGTAAGAAAGATGTCAGGGTTCATTGATTGAGCAGCTCAGCAATGCACCCAGAACCCAGCATTTTGCTTTGTCCACTCTGTTATCCTCCATCTGCTCCTCCTAGGACTAGTCCCCTCGTGCCAGCAGCGGTCGGTGCTGCGTGCTCCCACATTCACAACTGGTTCCTTGTTGCCCTTTTCTGAGAATTTCATTTTTAAGTTAATTTAAAAGACAGAGTGGCAGACAGAGATCTCCTGCCCACTGGTTCACTCCTGGGACTGGGGCAGGACAAAGACGGGGACTGAACTCCACCTGGACCTCCCACGTGGGTGCACACTGGCAGGAAGCCGAGGCAGAACTCTGCTTCAGAGCGCTGGCCCCTGGTGGGGAGGCAGTCATCCCAAGTGGCACCTAACCCCTGGGCCAACCTCCAGTCAGACTTGGTACCCGCCACTGGCGCAGGACGTAGAACTGTCCCTAGACCAGTTAGCCACCTCCTGGAGCCGGGTCAGTTCCCAGACTCCAGTGTTGGCCGGCAGGGAGGCAGGGATGGGACGGCCATGAGCAGCCCGCCACCGACAGCTGCTTGGGGCAGGAAGGAAACTTGGCAAGGCGTGTCTCGCACGTGGCAGGGACAGTCTCGCTGTGTGTATTTAATTTCTGCAAATTCAGCTATGTAGTCTGTGAATCAAAAACAAAAGCAAAACAAAGGTTGGGGTGGGGGAGTGCTGGGGATGGACCCAGGTGGTTCTGCTTCCCGTCTCCCTCTGGGCCTGCGATGGCAGCCGGATCATTTGTGTTTTCCCCCGCGTGTCTGCCCCGGGAGCCGAGTGCCCTCCTGCTGGCTCTGACGTTCATGTTCACTTGGACTTGTTTCTCATCCGGCACTCAGCAGAACACAGACCAGTTCCCAGCCTGGGAGGCGGAGTGGCCGAGTGGGACTTGCAGAGAGCTGGCGGTCCTGTACTTCCCCGGCAGCGGAAGGGATTTGTTGTTATTTTTGCTGCCAGTGATTGTTTTATGTACTGACCCTAACTCCTATAGCCAACTCCACTGTGTCTTCTTCTCCAGGCTTACGTGGTCTTTCAGTATCAATTGCACATCCCTAGCCTGAAAATCGGAAATCCAAACTGCTCTAGAATTTGAACCTTTTTAAGTGTCAGCACTCAGAAAGCATTTTGGTTTCAGATTTTCAGATCAGCAGTGCTTAACCAGTCAGGTCTATGCAAATGGTCTGAAATGAGAAGAACTCCAGAGTCTGAAACACCTCTGGGCCCAAGCGTTCCCACCTGCACGACCGTCCTGGCATGTTGCTGTAATGTGAAATGGCCGCACTTTTCAGGCCTTAGCTTCTGGTCGGTGATGTAGTGGACTCTGTTAGCCCCGCTGGCCTCTGTCCCCTGGAATCACTCCCTGCTATGTGGTTCTACCCGCCTGTTCCCATTCCTGTCCCTGCATCCCTCCAGGCTCCAGTTCCACTGGGATTTGTTGATTTTGAAATGGGGGGAGGGTTGGGGGGGTGACACTGTGGCGTAGAAGATAAAGCTACTTCCTGCAATGCTGGCATTCCATATGGGTGCCGGTTCAAGTCCTGCTGCTCCACTTCTGATCCAGCTCTCTGCCGTGGCTTAGAAAGCAGTAGAAGATGTTCCAAGTGCTTGGGCCCCTGCACTTGCATGGGAGGCCCAGAGGAGGCTTCTGGCTCCTGGCTTCAGATCGGTACAGCTCCAGCCGTTGTGGCCAATTGGGGAGTGAACCAGTAGATGGAAGACCTCTCTCTTTCTCTCTCTCTCTCTCTGCCTCTCCTTCTCTCTGTGTAACTCTGACTTTCAAATAAATAAATAAATCTTTAAACAAACAAACAAACAAAGATATGAGTGGGAAAACTGAATTCCAGTCTCAGCCAGGGACACTGTGAGGAGCACCTTGCCTTGGTCATGGTGCTGCTGTCCTAGCAAACAGGATTAAGGCAGAGAAAACCCGAGAAACATATTTTGAATTTTTCATAGTCAGATGTAGACGTGGAACAGCTCCTTAGAAAGTCTCTGTGCAGTACAAAAGTTTGCAGTGATGTCAGGTGTTCTAATTTGTATTCTTTGTACAAAATAAAATTATTTTCTTAGATGAGCAGAAGCAAAAGGCAGAAAAAAGAAAACAGTACCTTTAAATTCAGACATGACTGCAGTTAGTAGTTTTGTTTATCTCCCTAATCTTTTACTCAAATGTATGGAGAGAACGGTCTGTCTCTTCACATTCCACTGTAGGAATTGCATGGTGCTACAGCGCTGGTGTTGGCTGGCTGTGCTGTGCCAGTGCTGTTCCCAGCAGCTCTGTGAGGACTGTCTGGCGACGAAAGCCCTTCTTACATCCATAGTTACATTTTGAGTTGCTGAGAATGGACGTTTTTAAGGCTTTTGATGCATTCTGTCAAATTATTGCCCAGGAATGCACTAACTCACACGTGCGTGATAATTGTGAGTTTTACCCCTGCGCTAACTTGTTTTTAAATGTTAGAATTTATGTTGTCAAAGCAAGCAGTGTGCTCAGGCTGTTTGAACAAGTCAGCAATGTGCTGACTTTGAAAACAATTTGCCCCTTAGATAACAAAATATTTTATATGCTTTCCAGTGTCTTTGGTTTTATGTCTTTTCATACGTTCGTTGACCATTCTAATCCCTTCCTTTATGGATTACTGTTTTGTGCCTTTTGCCTATTTTTCTTTGATGTTTGTCTTTTTCCTGTTAATGTTTAAAGGTGATTTAAAATTTTTTGTTACAAAAAGTAACAATATTTCAAATTTTTCTCCTGCTTTGTTTAATTTTTTAAAAGATTTATTTATTTATTTGAAAGTCGTAGTTACACAGAGAGAGAAAGAGAGGCAGAGAGAGAGAGAGGTCTTCCATCCACTGGTTCACTCTCCAGTTGGCTGCAATGGCCAGAGCTGCACCGAGCTGAAGCTAGGAGCCAGGAGCTTCTTCCAGGTCTCCCACGTGGGCGCAGGGGTCCAAAGAGTTGGACCATCTTCTGCTTTCCCAGGCACATTAGCAGGGAACTGGATCAGAAGTGGAGCAGCTGGGACTTGAGCCGGTGCCCATATGGGATGCCGGCCTCTAAGGTGGTGCCTTAACCTGCTGCTCCACAGTGCTGGCCCTGGTTTCATTCTTTAACCTATCAGAAATATGTTTTGCGAGTTAGTTCAAACCTGTAGCTTTTCCCCACCAAATGATGTACTAGTTATCATAGTGCCATTTATTGAATAATGAGCCCTTCCGTCCTAAACTGTGAACCACATCTCTGTTTCCACTTGGGCCAGTTTTGCCCTTCGACTCTGTGGCACTGAACTCACCTACTTAAGCCTGCCGTTTCTTCCCCTGCAGATTCTGTAGTGAAAGTAACTCTAGCCGTGTCTGATCTTCAGACGTCCTTGAACTACTGGTCTAATCTACTGGGAATGAAAATTTACGAAAAGGATGAAGAGAAGCAGAGGGCCTTGCTGGGCTATGCAGATAACCAGGTGAGCAATCTTGGGGAGAAATGACAAACCTCTTACTTTGGACTTGGCTTATGAATGAGGTTAACATGAAGATTGCTCCCATAGTTTCTTCATAGTGATTCAATATTTATACAAACAGAGAAAGGAAATTAGTGATAACCTCACCACACAGATAGCTTTTCAGAAGTGGAATTGCTTAGTCAGAAGAGATGTAGACAAGATTTAATTTAATTTTTTTTTTTTGAGACAGAGAAAGAACTGGCGTCTGCTTGTTCATTCCCTAAATGCCCGCAGTGACGGGGGCTGAAACTGGGAGCCAGGAACTCAATCCAGGTTTCCCACATGGGTGGCAGGAACCCAATTACTTGAGCTTTTGCTTACCTGCTTTTCCCAAGTCCACGTTATCAGGAAGCTGGATCATTAGTGGAACTGGGTATCAGAGCCCGGGACTCCTGTTGGGACCTGAGCATTGAGCCTCTTAACCACTGGGCCCCTATCTGCTCTTTTTCTAGATAACTTAGCATTTGAGTACTGTTTAGTCCTTGTACTTTGCTCCAGCAATCCTCCTAGGATGAACTTGCACACACAAAAGAGCAAGTACAAGGTTATCTGTCACAGCTTTGTAACACTGAAAGATAAGAACCCCAGGGGCCTGTGGCTTACAGGAATGTCTATAATTTGCATTCAGTCATAGAATAGATTACTATGTAGCTGTGAAAAACACTGGGGCAAGTCTTTATGTACTGATAACATTAAGTAAAGAAAAACAAGGAACAGAATACTTCGTGAATTGTGCTACCATATGAGTATAAGAAAAAGATGCATGTGTGCACTTAGCAGGGCCTTTGGGGTGGGGGAGAAGGGAGACCTAGCTTTACTTTATCCCTTTAGTACCATTTGAAGTTTCTACCATATGTGCATATAACTGTTTCCAAAATCAACCCACTTCAACTCTTTTTCAGTGTAAGCTGGAGCTACAGGGCATCAAGGGTACAGTTGATCATGCAGCAGCTTTTGGAAGAATTGCCTTTTCTTGCCCCAAAAAAGAGGTAATATTTGATAGCAGATCTTGGGCTTACGCTTTGTGACTGGCTCTTTCAACCCTGCCACGAAGCCTGGCCTTCCCCTCTTTTTTTTTTTGGAAAGATTTTATTTATTTATTTAAGAGGTAGAGTTGCAGACAGAGAAAGGTTGAGACAGAGAGAGGTCTTCCATCCGGTGGTTCACTCCCCAAATGGCTGCAATGGCTGGAGCCAAGCCCATCCAAAGCCAGGAGCTTCTTTCAGGGCTCCCCACATGGGTGCAGGGGCCCAAACATTTGGGCCATCTTCCGCTGCTTTCCCAGGCCATAGCAGAGAGCTGGATCAGAAGAGGAGCAGCCAGGACTCAAACTGGCGCTCACATGCAATGCTGGCACTGTAGGCGGAGGCTTAGCCCACTATGCCACAGCACTGACTCCGGCCTTCCCTTCTTTAGGCTCACTGTGATAGTGGCTTTGGTATCAAGTTCAACAGTTGGTTCAAGAACCCCTGTGGTGCTTTGTTTCTTTCTAATTGACGTGCTGCTACTCTACAGCTAATGAGGACCACGCCATCAAAGTAGTGCGTGACTCCTTGCTCACTGTGCCTTTTTGTTGTCCTCAAGTTGCCCGACTTAGAAGACTTGATGAGAAGGGAGAACCAGAAGATTCTGACTCCCCTGGTGAGTCTGGATACTCCAGGAAAAGCAACCGTGCACGTGGTCATTCTGGCCGACCCTGTGAGTATTACTTAGGAAAGTGACAGCTGTGCCAGTGCTTTCCCCAGCAACGTCTTTCTGACAAACTGCTCTCCTCTTTACTGTTGCAGGATGGACATGAAATTTGCTTTGTCGGGGATGAAGCATTTCGAGAACTTTCTAAGGTGGATCCGGAAGGAAGCAAGTTGTTGGATGACGTGAGTCTCATTAGGCCTCGGTGGGGACAGCACTACGTGGGTACGGGAAGGGCCAGAGAACCGTGTCCTTTTGTAGTGGGAGCTGTGTCTTCATTGCTGCTTCCATGTCATCTCTGGGCTCAGCATTTGTGCTTCCCACGGCCTCAGGCTGCTCTGGGGAACCACTGCTCCTGTTTGTATCATTATTCTGCTCACTGCATGGAAAAGCCTGGAAACCAAGCCTTCACCCTGCCTTTGCTCTTCCGGTGACCTCTCCTCCGTCCTCCCACGCCCATCTCTGCCCGCCTGGTGAAGTGTTCTTGCCCGCATCCTAGTAAGCCCCAGCAGCTCCTTCTAGTTATCTTCTATCCTTGCTCCAGATTTCTTCACAGCTAGATTTGTTTATTTAAAAGGCAGAGACAGAGCTCTCTGATCCTCTGGGTCACTGCCCAAATGCCCGCAACATCTGGGGCTGAGGCAGACTGAAGCCAAGAGTCTGGGACTCAGTCCGGGTCTCCCATGTCGGGGGGCAGGAATCCAACTGTCTGAGCCGCGCCGCTGCCTCCCAGGGTGCAGAAGAGCAGGGAGCTAGAGTCAGGAGCAGAGCCAGGGCTGGAAGCCAGGCCCTCTGATGTGGCCCTTAACCACGGTGCCACACGTCTGCTCCAGGTTTCTTCTTAAACAGTGTGTCTATGCAGTCCCTACTTCCCACCTCCCGTTTACACTTCGCTCTGCATTCTACACGGCTTTCATCACTCAGCTACGTGCTCTTGTTCACTCATCACTGGCCGCCCAGCAGCCATTGTGTTATCAGGCACTCCAGGCAGCGATCCTTTCTGTATCCCAGCCCCTAGTGCAGGGCGGGGAACGTCTGGCCTGCGAAATCATCTGGGCTGGCCCTGCCAAGGCAACCGCAGGTGGGGCTCGAAATTCAGTAAATGCATTGCAGTCTAATTAAGTTGATAATGAAGTTGATAAATTCAGTTGATAAATAAGTCTAATTAAGTTGATAATTTTGTCTGGCCTGCAGTTGCTGGTTCCTTGGCAATAAAAAGGTTCCCCACCTCCTACCTAGCACATACCTGGCAAGTGATAGATACTCTGTGTTCTGTTGAATGATTAAAGGAATGAATCAGTCTACCCTAGTTTTATCACTTAATATCTACATGACTGGCCGTAAGCAATTAAACTCTAAACTTCAGCCTCTTTATCTGAAACTTTGAGGCAGTGAGAGTGTCCACCCTATAGGATTGTTGTGTAGTTTACAGAAAGCCTGCCAGACTGCTGACATAATAGCAGAAACTCAATTAGTGTTAATTAAAACAGGAAACATCTAGAAAATACAGCCTTTATAAATGTCATCATGAAGGGAAAGAGAAACCAAGCAGCCTGTCAGTTGGCAAATCTGCTCTGCTCTCCTCCTCGCCCTTGCACACCACTGCCGGCCGATGGCCCCCTCCTGTGAGCCCCCTTCGTGCCTCTGCTCGCTTCTCCAGTGCCGGGCACCCCTTCCTGGGTCGTTTCCCAGGGCAGTTTTTACCCACAGTCCCCCCTTGGCTGTCTGCCTCTTTTTTTTTTTTTTTTTTTTTTTTTTAAGATTTTATTTGTTTATCTGAGATGCAGAGTTACAGACAGAGAGAGGGAGAGGCAGAGAGAAAGGTCTTCCATCCATCCGCTGGTTCACTCCCCAGATGGCTGTAACTGCTGGAGCTGAAGCCAGGAGCCGGGAGCTTCTTCCAGCTCTCCCACGTGGATGCAGGGGCCGAAGCTCTTGAGCCATCTTCCTCTGCTTTCCCAGGCCATAGCAGAGAGCTGGATCAGAGTGGAGCGGCTGGGACACGAACTGGCGCCCATATGGGATGCCTGCACTGCAGATGGAGGCTTAGCCTACTGCACCACAGCCCTTGGCTGTCTCTTATTCTACATTCTACTCTGAAGGGAGGTCACCTACTACTCTGGTTACCTCTGCTGTGAACTTCCACCATCAGCCGTTCTCTGACTTGCTCACTTCCAGTTCCTGAATCCTCTCTGAGCCCCAGATGAGTATTTGTTGTTGATGACGAGATACCTTTCTGCAGAACGTGGTGTGTTTTGTCATAGAACCACTGCTCAAAACTCAGTGCACACCATTGTCCTCCCTGCAGCGAGTTCCCTCCTGGCCATTTTCAGCTGGTTTGTGCCCTCACCTCCCAGAGGCAGTACTGTTCGGAGTCCTGCCACTGTGGGTTGGTTTTGTTTGCTCTTGGACTTCATACAAACAGTCATTCAGTAGGTTCTTGTTTGTGCCTGGCTCCAGCAGAACATTGCTGAGATTCTTTGATGTAATCGCATATTTTGTAGTTTGTTCTCTTTTATTGTTCAATGTTACTTAATTTTATGAACATAAAAATGTGTTCACCCATTCCTCTGAGGTGGGACACTGGGGTTGTTTCCATATTTTTATATGTTATAAGGAAGAGAGCTGTGGATATTCTTGCTTGAACCTTCTTCTAGATATCTCTTTTGTTTCTCCTGGGCATATATCTAGGAGTCAAATTGCTTATTCTTTTTTTTTTTTTTTTCAAAGATTGATTTATTGTATTCAAAAGGCAGAGCTACAGAGAGAGGGAGAGACAGAGAGAGAGAGAGAGAGATCTCTGTCCACTGCTTCACTCCCCAAATGGCCACCATGGCCGGAGCTGGGCCAGACCAAAACCAGGAGCCAGGAGCCTGCCCCGGGTTTCCCAAGTGGGTGCAGGGGCTCAAGCACTCAGGCCAGTCGACACTGCTCTCCCAGGCAGATGCCGGCTCTGCAGGCGCTCACTTCACTGCCACACCACAGCGCTGGCCCAGGTTGCTTTTTCTGCATAAGAAGATGCTGAATGGCACAGGGAGCTACTGAAGATGGTAGCAGGGCAGGTCCTGGTGCTGGATGGCCAAGGCCATCTCTTACACACCTGATGGCCATTGTGGCCATGCAGCTACTACTGGGCCAGAAGGTACTGATCATATCCTGCATTCCGTGCAGTTTCTACAGAAACAAGTTAAAGTGACAGGGCTTCCTCCAAAGACAAATGAACACCAACCCATCCCATGCCCCTGCCACTGCTGGGCCTACAGCCACTGCATGCTGCCCTTCGGGCCGAGCGAGGCCAGCCTGTCCTGGAGCACGTCTGGGTGTCCGATGGGATGTCGCCTTCCTCTGACAAGAAACCAGGTGGCGGGTCCCCTGGCCTTCAGGGTTGCACACCTGAAGCCCATAAGAAAGTTTGCCTACCTGGGGTAGGAGAAGGCCAAGATCTATTGCCAAAAGAAAGAAACAGGACATGAGGCTACAAGGCTGTGAAACAGGCCAGAAAGAATGTGGAGAAGGAAATTCAGGTTCACAGAAGTCCTCATGACCCATGACTCCTGACCTGAGCCCAGAAGAGACTTTATTCCTCATAAAAAGAAAGTTCCCGGTGTCCAAAGTCATCTGGGCATTCACTGTATGTGTATGAGGGTTTCCATTCCTCCGCTTCATCGCCAACATTCAGTATTTTGCTGATTTTTTTTCAGCCATTCTAGCACATGTTCAAATGGTTCCCCAATGTGATTTTTTTTTTTTTTTTTTTTTTGGACAGGCAGAGTCAGACAGTGAGAGACAGAGAGAAAGGTCTTCCTTTTTCCGTTGGTTCATCCCCTAAGTGACCGCTACCGTCAGTGCGTTGCAGCCAGCACACTGCGCTGATCCAAAGCCAGGAGCCGAAGCCAGGTGCTTCCTCCTGGTCTCCCATGCTGGTGCAGGGCCCAAGGACCTGGGCCATCCTCCACTGCCTTCCTGGGCCACAGCAGAGAGCTGGACTGGAAGAGGGGCAACCAGGACAGAATCTGGCGCCCCAACCGGGACTAGAACCCAGGGTGCCGGCGCCGCAGGCAGAGGATTAGCCTAGTGAGCCACGGCACTGGCCTCCCCAATGTGATTTTAATTTGTCCTGTCCTGTTTAAAAGCTGTGGAACACCTATTCATAGGTTATTTATGTTTTGTGAATTATATGTTCAAACCCTTTGTACATGTTTTCCCATGACAGGTTTTGTTGTTGTTGTTTTTTTTTTTTTTTTTTTTTTTTGACAGGCAGAGTGGACAGTGAGAGAGAGAGAGAGAGAGAGAGAAAGGTCTTCCTTTGCCGTTGGTTCACCCTCCAATGGCCGCCGCTGCAGCCGGCGCACCGCGCTGATCCGATGGCAGGAGCCAGGATCCAGGTGCTTTTCCTGGTCTCCCATGGGGTGCAGGGCCCAAGCACCTGGGCCATCCTCCACTGCACTCCCTGGCCATAGCAGAGAGCTGGCCTGGAAGAGGGGCAACCGGGACAGAATCCGGCGCCCCGACCGGGACTAGAACCCGCTGTGCCGGCGCTGCAAGGTGGAGGATTAGCCTATTGAGCCACGGCGCCGGCCGACAGGTTTTTTTTTAAAAAGATTTATTTATTTATTTATTTGAAAGGCGGAGTTACAGAGAGGCAGAGGCTGAGAGAGAGAGAGAGAGAGAGAGAGGTCTTCCATCTGCTGGTTCACTCCCTAGATGGCTGCAATGGCTGGAGTAATGCCGATCCAAAGCCAGGAGCTCCTTCTGGTTATCCCATGAGGATCCAGGAACTGAAGCACTTGGGCCATCTTCTACTGCTTTCCCAGGACATAGCAGAGAGCTGGAGTATCTGGGACTTGAACTAGTGCCCATATGGGATGCCGGCACTGTAGGCGACAACCTTACCTGCTACGCCACAGCGGTGGCCCTGACAGGTTTTGGTTTTTTTAATATTTCATGATTAAAGATTCCAGTATACCCAGAGAGAGCACAACAAATCCCTGTGTGATGCCATCTGTCAATCATTTCCTCCCACCAACCCCACCCCAAATTTTCTTCTGGTTTTGGACTGGGAAGTACTAAGGCAAATCCCAGATGTCATATCATGTTACTCTTAAATTCTTAAGTACTTCTGGGTCTCCCACGTGGGTGCAGGGCCACAGGCCCTTGGGCCATCTTCTACTGCTTTCTCAGGCCATTAGCAGGGAGCTGGATTGAAAGTAGAGCAGCCAGGTCTTGAACTGGTATCCATATGGGATGCTGGTGCTGCAGGCGACAGCTTTTACCCAGTACATTATGGTGCCAGCCCCAATAAATAAGTCTTAAAAAATAAAAAGTATCTTAAATGCTAAAAACAACAACAAAACTGTCTTGGAGGATTCTAGCTTGGACAAGTGGACTCCCAGACACAAGGTGCTGTCCAGGGTAGAGAGGAGAGCCTTGCCTGGCACCCAGTGCCTGTTGATAGTCACAGGAGAGTGGCTTAGCCCTTCTCAGCTTTCCTGCGGGTAGCGTTTATTTCCTAAACAGAAATCAAAGTGGGAAAAGTGCCTCATCTTCCACTAGGTACAGCATCCCAGAAATGCTCCAGTCTGCTGGCAGAGGGCCAGCCCTTCCCTGCACTGACTTCCCTGAGGACCCTGCTGGCCTGTCAGTTCTCTGAGCTTTTCACTTGAACCAAGTAGAACATCTCATCTCCACCCAAAGGGTTTCTCCTTCTCCCTTCTTCTTCAGCTTATCCCTCAAAACTCAGATGCTGGGGCTGGTGTCATAGCGTAGCTGGTAAAGCCATCTGGGAGCTGGTTTGAGACCCAGCCGCCCCACTTCCCATCCTGCTCTGCTGTGGCCTGGGAAAGCAGCAGCAGATGGCCCAAGAGCTTGGACCCCTGCACCCATGTGGGAGACCCGAAAGAAGCTCCTGACTTTCAGCCTGGCCCAGACCCAGTTGTTGTGGCCATTTGGGGAGTGAACCAATGGAAGCCTGGCCCAGACCCAGTTGGTGTGGCCATTTGGGGAGTGAACCAATGGATGGAAGATCTTTCTCTCTTTCTCTCTCTCTCTCTCTTCCTTTCTGTGTAACTCTGACTTTCAAATAAATAAATTAAAAAAATTTAAAAAAATTGCAACTACAAAAAAAAACCTCAGATGCTTTCTTGGGTTCCCCAAACCAGTTAGGTGCTCGTTTCCTTCACTTTTTATGGCTCCTAAAGGAACTTATGCATATTTATGAGATTTTTAATTTTTTTTTTGACAGAGTGGATAGTGAGAGAGAGAGAGAGAAAGGTCTTCCTTTTGCCGTTGGTTCACCCTCCAATGGCCGCTGTGGCCGGCGCACCTCGCTGATCCGAAGCCAGAAGCCAGGTGCTTCTCCTGGTCTCCCACGGGGTGCAGGGCCCAATCACTTGGGCCATCCTCCACTGCCCTCCCGGGCCACAGCAGAGAGCTGGCCTGGAAGGGGGGCAACCGGGACAGAATCTGGCGCCCCAACAGGGACTAGAACCCGGTGTGCCGGCGCCACAGGCGGAGGATTAGCTTAGTGAGCCATTGGAGGGTGAACCAATGGCAAAAGGAAGACCTTTCTCTCTGTCTCTCTCTCACTGTCCACTCTGCCTGTCAAAAAAAAAAAAAAAAAAAAAAGACTACATTTAGTTAGATGGAGAGAAAAATGTCCCCTGATTTTCAGCCACAGTCATTATCCTGCAACTTGGGTGAGGAAGAGGAGTATTTCACACTCTCTCCTGTTCATCGGTTGCTCCTTTTTTTTGGGTCTGCGCCTGCCTCACTCATGTCTCATAGAAGTTGCCTTGAGACACGTGTGTGTCCCTGCGTGCAGAATAGCAGTTTCCACATGCGAGCCCTCAGCTGCTCCGTGCACCGCTCAGGGCCTCGGCCTCTGCTGCCTGGCGCCAGTGTAGCACCTCAGAACCGCCACTGCTTCAAAAGGTGACTTCCATACTTGCTTCCTGACTGACTGAATGAACACTTTTCTTATGTGACAGCTAAGGTTTTGAAGACAGCACCTTGAATGCAGAGGTGCACAGCTCACCAGACGGAACTGGCCTTGGTCAATCAGGCTTTTCAGGGCCTTAGCAAGAGGCAATGATGCTGGGATTGCTCGCTGAAGCATCCAGCTGCTTTTTTTTAAAGTTCTTTTTATTTTTTAATTTATTGTTAAAGGTTTATTTATTTATTTGAGAGGCAGAGTTAGAGTCAGAGGCAGAGAGAGAGGTCTTCCATCCGCCGGTTCACTCCCCAGATGGCTGCAATGGCTGCAGCTGGGCCAGTCCGAAGCCGGGAGCTTCTTCCGGGTCTCCCAGGAGGGTGCTTAGGCCATCCTCCACTGCTTTCCCAGGCACATTTGCAGGGAACTGGGTCAGAAGTGGAGCAGCGGGTACTTGAACCTGCACCCATATAGGATGTGGCACTGCAGGCGGCAGCTTTACCCACTACGCCACAGCGCCAGCCCCCCAGCTGCTTTGCACCCAGTGAAAAGCTTAGTGAAGCCCAGTATCAGGCCGAGTCTCACAAGCACGTCAAGATTCCTGAGAGCCCATCATCCATCCAGATGCTAGGAGTGACAGCACTTTCTCTTCTGCCAAAGAGCCCACATCCTGGTGTGCATGGTGCCTGCTCTGTAAGGCCTTGACTGCAGGGTGTGTCTCCCCACGCAATTGCCCAGTCCTGTCACAGACTGCTCCACTCCTCCAGCTGTGTTAAATCCTTGAGTTCTGATAGCGCAGTGAGATGTAACAGGGGCTGTGTCTTTTGCTTTTCAGACTTAGAATAAGCAAATATTCCATTTGTTTCTGTAGGCGATGGCGGCGGATAAAAGTGATGAGTGGTTTGCTAAGCAGAAGAAACCAAAGGCTTCGGGTTAATGGAAGACATCGTGTGACGCAAGTGCCGTGGTTCCTGGCCAGCACCCAAGAGGCGCTGGGCAGGCGGGGGCCTTGGTGATGAAGATAGAGGTGGATTTTAATCTTTCAGAGCTACGGCGCATTTTAGTAATGAAATTCAATGACTAGTCCATGCAGAGGAGAAACTCTTCACCGGAATGGCATGTTCTACGTGTAACTGTGCGAGAGGTGTGACAGTCACTTTCCAACCTGGGGCAGCCGCGTGGGACGCTACCCTTGGTTGGGGGTGGAGGGAATTTTGATGAGCTGTGAGTCACGCAGGTGTTACAAGCACAACTGCTCAGAGAAATCCAAGTCAGTTGCTCGTTATGGTCGGACTGGAGTTCCTGATGACGGAAAGCTGCTCTTGTCTTGATCTGGCAGATCTTGACATTGAAGATTGTTCTAGAGGAGCTTTGTTCCTTGTTTCAAAAGAATTGCTTGGCACCCCCATCTCACTTGCTCTGACATTTTGGGCAGCCAGAGGAAACAGCAGCAGGGATTTCATGTGTTGGGTGGCTCTGTGCCATGCTCTTCATATAATTTTTTTAATCCTCCCAAGATAGAACATCATATTAGATTTCTTAAAATTTCTTAAGTGATTTCTTCAGCCTGAAAAAAAATTCTTTTATAGTTTTCTGTTTAGTTTCAAGGGACAAATTGGCTTTAATCACTGGAACAGAACCAAAAAGTCACTATAAACAGAATTGTATTGGGTGTGTTATTAAAGTTTTTTGAAAATTGGCTTCCAAAATCAAACTGTTAGACCAGTCTGAGTCTCGCAGTTGAAAGTGCTAGCCAGGCGCAGACTGTAGAGAGGGAGAAGGGAACGGATAGACCTGGAGGATACCGGTTGCAAAATAGTGTGTATGACGTGACCCCGAGTCCCGGCCTGTTCTCGCGTGTGCGGGAGGCGTGCCGCCGTGGCGGGCAGTCAGCCTGCCTCCTCACAGACCATCTTCCCTTCCCTGGAGCACCCCACACTTTTCATTGACCCTGAGTTGCCTTTCTTGAGAAGCAGTCATGAGTTTCACAGCAAACTAAGTTATATTTGCTCCTCCCCCGGGGAATCAGTTCTTACTTCTTTCTATACATGGGGAAATTAGTATACAAGCTTCATATAATCAGATAAGGTTCTGTGTCTTTAGACAATGGCTTGTTAATTTTCTAAGTGTAAGTAATAAATGACTAACACATCTATGTACCTTAGAGTTTAATATATCAAAATGCCTTAAATTTACAACCGTGCATAACTGAAGTTAATGCTGTTTACCCACCTGCAATGTGTTGGCTTTATGATGTGCCTTGAGCTTAAATAGAGATTTAGAATGGGCACGTTGCAGGAGTTGTGGTTTTTCAAGCCCCCGCAGACCTGACTTTCCTGAGAAAATGGAGAATACCACTTAGTGCTTTGATCCCAGCCACCTGGAACAATGTTGATCCTTGCGGCTGAGGACTGGAAGCTGAGCCGCTGAGCCCCGGCGCCCTGGCGCTTGTGTGTGCTTGGCGTGTGTGCCTCCAACAGATCCCACATACACGGGTACATTCGTGTCATTCCCTACAGGGTTAGCTATGGAATACTTTCAAGAAAATTTGGTTGCTGCTAAGTAGGCCTTAGGTGACTTTGAGAGGCTGCGATTTTAAAACCATGCACCCCACCAATTCTTAGCCGCTGTGTTGTGATGCGTGGCGCTGAAAGGTTGCCTTTCCCCGGCTGTATTCCGTGGAGCTCCTGGAAGACAGAGCCCTGTTCCCCTCCCTTAGTGTTGGGTTATTGGTCAGTTGAAGAAATTAGGGGTCTAGGGCCACAGCCTCTCTAGAGACCAAGTTGCTGATCTCAGGACAGGCGTGTGCCATGAGTCTCCTCCCAGCCCTGACAAACAGCTCCCATGTTCTGGGCATGGGAGGCTGGGACGGGCACTCAGAACCATGCCGAGAGGAGAGCCAGGGGAGTGGGCTTCTCGGCCCCAAGCCCCCCTTCCACGAGCAGTCGCAGGCACGTGGTCTAAGGGGTTTATTGATGCCCAGCCGTCCCCGCCCCCCTCCAGGGCACTGGAGAAGCACACTCCCTGCCAGGGGAGCCGTGCCGCTTCCCTAGCCAGCCTCAGTTTTCTTCAGCTCTTCCACTTTGGCCACGTAGTTCCTCATGGCATCCATCTTGGACATGCCTTTATTCTTGTTCCACGCCTCCCACTTGGCCGTGGCTTTCACTTCCGACGTAGGAGGCTCGGGGATGTTGCAGTCGCCCTGGGTGGCCTGTTTATAGAGGCTGTACAGCTGCAGCTTCTCCTGATCGCTCATGGGGTTCTTCAGCTGCTTCACGGCCGCGCACGCCAACTCGAACTCTACCTGGCACATTGCCATGCCTGAGGCGCGGCCCCTCTGGCCTTCCTAGCCGGCGCAGGAGCTGCGGGGGGAAGAGTTAGAAACACGTGAGGCCAGTAACGAGGTCTTGGCTAGAAAGGAAAGGGAGACGGCACTGTGTCTGTTCAGGTGTATGGTTTTTTTGTTTGTTTGTTTGTTTTGTTTTTTGACAGGCAGAGTTAGGGAGAGACAGAGAGAAAGGTCTTCCTTCCGTTGGTTCACCCCAAATGGCCGCTATGGCCGGCGCTGCGCTGATCCGAAGGCAGGAGCCAGGTGCTTCTCCTGGTCTCCCATGGGGTGCAGGGCCCAAGCACTTGGGCCATCCTCCACTGCGCTCCCTGGCCACAGCAGAGAGCTGGCCTGGAAGAGGAACAACGGGGACTAGAACCTGGGGTACCGGCGCCGCAGGTGGAGGATTAGCCAAGTGAGCCGAGGCGCCGGCCTCAGGTGCATGTTTTTATCAGTATGGGTGAACTGTGTGCGGGACATACCCGCGCTCCTGTCCTGCGGGACGGTGACTACGAGGCCGGGGGCTCCTGCACAGCACCGACTGGGACCTAGGAAGCCAGGTGGGTGGCCCGGCGGAGCACGCGGCGGGAGAGGAAGACCCCCGGAACCTGCCTGCTGGCTGGAGGGAGGCCTCGGGCCGGGAGGGGGCGCTGTGGGCTTGGCGGCCAAGGCGCCGCGAGCTCTCTGGTGAGGAGCGCGCGTGCGCGCGCAGCGGCGGGAGTCGGCGGCGAACGGCGCGAGAGCGGCGGCAGAGGCCGTGGGCGGGGCCTGCCGCCCCCCGCGCCGCCCATTGTGCGGTGGCGCCTGCGCCGCGCTCCTGGCTTTCGAGGGGGAGGGGCGGCCTGGCGCCCCCCGCGCCACCTCCCGCTTCGCCGCCATGGACCTAGGTGGGTGCCCCGGTTACGCTGCCCCGGGCCGGCCCGCGACGCGCCGCCTCCCGCCGCGCACGCCCGGCGGGCTCGGGCTCGGGCTCCTGGGGCCCTCGTGGTCGGGAGGGGCTGAGGAGGATCCAGGGCGTCCTTAGAGCGGGAGGGCGGCGGCGAGGCCGGGCGCAGCGCTCCTGAGCCGGCCTCCTGCGCCCTCCGGTCCCGCGTCGTACGTGAGAAGCGGAGCGGCGGTAAAGCGAGGTGTCCCGGGAGCGACGGGCTTAGCGCACGTGCAGGGGGCCATGCCGGCCTCGCTAGCTGAGCGTCCGCGGAGTTGCTCAGCGAGTTGCTCACCCACTGGCGTTCCCTGCCGGATAACGTGGGTGTGACGACACCGCGCCGCCCTCGCCGAGTGGCCGGGAGTAAACTTTGGGATCGCCGGGTGCGGAGTGCCCCTGCCGCGGGGCCTGGGCGGAGGCGCGCGGCTGCGGAAGCCCTGCTTTCTTCTGATCTGGGATCCGCTGGCTCAGTGCCCAGATGCCCTGGCACTCAGTCCAGGTCTCCCACTCGGGTGCAGGCACCCAAGTGCTTGAGCCATCACCTGTTGCCTCCCCCGGTGTACATGGTCCGGAAGCCGGATAGGAAGCGGAGCCGGGATTCGAACCCGGGCACTTGGGTCTGGGACGTGGGTGTCCCACTTGGAATATGGTGCTCTTTGAACCTGCCTGCCTGTTGGTTGAGAATCCTGGCAAGGTCTGGAAAAAAGGGAGGGAGGACCTAATAGAAGTCAGTGGCTCCTGCCAAGTGTCCCCACCTGTGGGATATGCCCTTAAACTCGGGTTGAGCCCGGGAGGCAGCTTGAGAAACGCTGATAGTAGTATGGTGTGGAGCAGGGTTTGAGTCTGTCCCCCAGCCAGCTCCTCGTGGTGGTGGAATGACAGATTGGGAAGGGGCATCCCTGCAGCTGTGGCGAATTTTTTTTTTTTTTTTTTTAAGATTTATTTATTTGAGGCTGGCGCCGTGGCTCACTAGGCTAATCCTCTGCCTGTGGCGCCGGCACCCTGGGTTCTAGTCCCGGTTGGGGCGCCGGATTCTGTCCTGGTTGCCCCTCTTCCAGTCCAGCTCTTTGCAGTAGCCCGGGAAGGCAGTGGAGGATGGCCCAGGTCCTTGGGCCCTGCTCCCGCATGGGAGACCAGGAGAAGCACCTGGCTCCTGGCTTCAGATCGACGCAGCACGGCGGCCATAGCGGCCATTTTGGGGGTGAACCAACGGAAAAAGGAAGACCTTTTTCTCTCTCTCTCTCACTGTCTAACTCTGCCTGTCAAAAAAAAAAAAAATTATTTATTTGAAAGGCAGAGTTAGGGAGAAACAGAGAGAGATCGTCCATTCACTGATTCACTCCCCAAATGGCGGCAATGGCTGGGGCTGAGCTAGGCTGAAGCCGGAAGCTTCTTCCAGGTCTCCCACGTGAGTGCAGGGGCCAAAGGACTTGCCCATCTTCCGCTGCTTTCCCAGGTGCATGGTGGGGAGGGCCTCAAACCATTAAGTCACAGTGCCACTGCTTTGTGGTGGTGACACCCTGAGCAAAATACCTGAACATCAACCTCTAAAACAGGAATAGTCCTCAGAAGGTTATTTTGAAGATTAAAAGAGACCTTCCATGTGTACCAGCTAGCACGGTGCCTGGTGTGCGCGGGCACTTAGCAAACATCAGAAGTGGGCACCAGTTAACCATTAGTGATAAAACACTTGGGTTTTTCCCAGTTGCTAACTGTTCCTGGGGCTTGTTCAGGGAGCACTTGGACATTCCTGTGTCTGTTGGGGACCACGCATCTGCTCTGCTGAGCTGATAGTGCGATAAAATTACACTGAGAAGAGTCACAGGTTGGCCGGCGCCGCGGCTCACTAGGCTAATCCTCTGCCTGTGGCGCCGGCACCCCAGATTCTAGTCCAGTTGGGGCACCAGTTCTGTCCTGGTTGCTCCTCTTCCAGTCCAGCTCTCTGCTGTGGCCCAGGAGGGCAGCGGAGGATGGCCCAAGTGCTTGGGCCCTGCACCCGCATGGGAGACCAGGAGGAAGCACCTGGCTCCTGGCTTCGGATCGGCGCAGCGCGCCGAGAAGAGTCACAGGTGAGGAGCCAGCATTTTGGCGTAGCAGGCAGAGCCACTGCCTGCCACACCAGTTCATGTCCCAGCTGCTCCACTTTCAATCCAGCTCCGGACTGATGGCCTGGGAAGAGCAGTGGGAGGAGACCCAGATGAAGCTGCTGTCTTCAGCCTGGCCCGGTGCTGGCCAGAGTGTTCAGTAGGGAGCATACTTTGGGGCTGTGGGAGAGCTGTGGCTGGAGAGAAGAGCCATTGCCCCAGGCAGATCCTTGAGCTCCTCCGCTGAAGGAGGGGGTCTGCCTAGGCGCGGGGGGCCTTCCCAGCCAGGGCGCGGGGGAGTCTCCTCCCTGGGCCTTCCGCCGCCCTTGCAGGGCTGTGTGATTCAGTGTTCCCCATTCAGCATCTTCTCTGCTGGCGTCTGCCCTGTGAAATGGTGAAGAGGTGCTCTTGGGGCTTGGGGGACTGTGCAAGGGCTTGCATCTCTGGGTCCTGGGAAGGGGCGGAGTCAGTGCTGGACAGTGAGCAGTGTTTGCAGTCTGAATTTAGTTCCTGGGCCCGAAGTAACGGACCTGATAAAGACCCGTGTCCTTTCATGTTTCTGAGCCGGGGAAGCACAGAATAGTGACCACACTCTGGCCCCCATGACAGTGGAAATGTGTGGAGAAACCATTCATTGGAGCATTTAATTAGCCCAGTGCTTCGTGTGGTTGTATCTTATAATCCATACGCATCCCTGGGAGATGGTATCAGGAAGTAGCAGCACCAGCCCGTTGCCAAGGGCTGGCTAGTGCATGAATCATTGGATTTTCACAGCTATAACATGACATCTATATTGTGCTCCCGTATTTGGAAGGCAGGCTCAGAGAAGTAATCAGTCCAAGATCACATTGCTTTGAGCCAGGATTTAAACCCGAGATGCCTGCCTTAATAAGTTTGTCAATTCATGGCCCGCTGAAGGGAAAACATTGCTTTTCTTACTCTAATGCTGTATGTTTTCTGTCAACCACCTGGTTTGCGCCACAGAGCCAAGTCTGAAGTAGCGCGTCTTCCCTGACTGGAAAAAGCCATGGGGGAAACTGTTTCCCTGGCAGGCAGAAGAGTGGTTGCAGCCTGTTCGCAAGGCTGCAAGAGAAAGGGGCGGGGCCGGTCTGCTTGCTCCTGGGCCGTGGCCTTTCTCGTGTCTTGATCATGACCGAGCTCAGCAGGCATGTCCTCTAATCAGACGTGGTGGGCCTGTGTGGTCTCTGTGTCTGAGCCCTGCTCGCCAAGCCCTGTGCTGGAGGGTCTAGCCTCACAGTCCAGCTGCTCCTTTTCCCACACTTGTGCTGAGCTCATGCACTGCCTTGGTTCCAGTGCTCTCCTCTGGACAGACACCCCCTCGAATAACATTTCTGGGCTGATCTTTCCTCCTGAGCTTCAACTCTGGTTTCCATGGCCAGAGGATACTGCCCCTGTGCAGGCACTTTTTTTTTTTTTTTTTTTTGACAGGCAGAATGGACAGAGAGAGAGAGAGAGAGAGACAGGGAGAAAGGTCTTCCTTTATCATTGGTTTACCCTCCAATGGCCGCTGCGGCCGGCACACCGCGCTGATGCACCGCGCTGATCCGAAGGCAGGAACCAGGTGCCTCTCCTGGTCTCCCACCTGTGCAATCACTTTTTTTTTTTTTTTTTTTTTTTTTGACAGGCAGAGTGGACAGTGAGAGAGAGAGAGAAAGGTCTTCCTTTTGCCTTTGGTTCACCCTCCAATGGCCGCCGCGCTGATCCGAAGGCAGGAGCCAGGTGCTTCTCCTGGTCTCCCATGGGGTGCAGGGCCCAAGCACCTGGGCCATCCTCCACTGCACTCCCTGGCCACAGCAGAGAGCTGGCGTGGAAGAGGGGCAACCAGGACAGAATCCGGCTCCCTGACCGGGACTAGAACCCGGTGTGCCGGCGCCGCAAGGCGGAGGATTAGCCTGCTGAGCCACGGCGCCTAGTGCAATCACTCTTAAAACCTTCCCTGTTCGCCTCTCTCTCATGTGTCACTGAAGACCTTTAGCATCCCTCCAACCCTGCTAGCCACAGCCAGCCCACCGTCCTCCCTCCCTCCCACCCGCGCTCACTACTTTGAGGCATTCTCACTGCCCCCGCTCTCACTCAGCTTCTCTCTCTGCAGGGCCTTTGAACATCTGTGAGGAAATGACTATTCTGCACGGGGGCTTCTTGCTGGCCGAGCAGCTATTCCGCCCCAAAGCGTTGGCAGAATTGACCAAGTCGGACTGGGAACACGTTGGGCGGCCCATCGTGGAGGCCTTGAGGGAGATCTCCTCGGCCACAGCACACTCCCAGCCCTTTGCGTGGAAGAAGAAAGCTCTGATCATCATCTGGGCCAAGGTTCTTCAGCCCTGTCCCGTCACCCCCTCTGACACGGAAGCTCGGTGGCAGGAAGACATATTCTTCTCCGTAGGCAACATGATTCCTACCATCAACCACACGGTTCTCTTTGAGCTGCTCAAGTCCCTGGAAGCATCTGGACTCTTCATCCAGCTCCTGATGGCCCTGCCCACCACCGTCTGCCGTGCAGAACTGGAGCGCTTCCTGGAGCACATGGCCATTGACACTTCTTCCAAGGATGTGGCCTTCTTCCTCGACGTCTGGTGGGAGATGATGAAGCACAAGGGCCCTCAGCAGGACCCCCTGCTCTCCCAGTTTAGGACCATGGCCCATAAGTACTTGCACCCTGCAGACGAGTTCTCCCACCCTCCAAAGAGGTTTAAGTCGGACCCAGATGTGTGTCCCACCATGCCCTTGCTGGCCATGCTGCTCAATGGGTTGAAGCAAATCCAGAACAGGATCCTGGGCCTGGGGATGAAGTGCTGTGCGCTGGCCAACCTGGCTGACATGCTGACCGTGTTTGCGCTGATGGAGGACGACCCCCAGGAAGTGTCTGCGACCATGTACCTGGACAAACTGGCCACGGTGATCTCTGTGTGGAATTCGGACACGCAGAACCCGTACCACCAACAGGCGTTGGTAGAGAAGGTCAAGGAGGCGGAGCGGGATGTCAGCCTGACCTCCCTGGCCAAGCTGCCGAGTGAGACCATTTTCCTGGGGTTTGAGTTCATGCACAGCCTGCTGCGGGAGTGGGGGGAGGAGCTGCAGGCCATGCTCAACAGCAGCCAGGGGACGAATTACGACAGCTACCGGCTGTGTGACAGTCTGACGTCCTTCAGCCAGAACCTGAAGCTCTACCTGGACGCCACCAGCCTGTCCCCGGAGGAGAGGCGGATGGTGTCCGAGCTGGCGGAGTGTGTCCAGGGCTTCCTGAGGAAGACAAGCAGGGTGCCAAAGGACAAGGGCTCTGAGGCCATCATGGCCTCCATCGCCATGGCCATCATTGAGCAGAAGATGGAGCGCCACATGGAGATGTGCTACGTCTTCGCTGCGGAGAAGAAGTGGGCCTTCTCAGACGAGTGGGTAGCCTGCCTGGCCAACAACAGGGCTCTCTTCCGGGAGCCAGGCTTGATTTTAAGGCTGCTAGAAACGGTGGTAGAAGTCACCGCGAGCAACAGAATCATCCCTGAATCTCGGATGAAACAGGTGATCCACTTGATCCTGGAATGTTACGCAGACCTCTCACTGCCAGATAAAAACAAAGTCCTGTCGGGCGTGCTGCATTCCTGGGGGCGCAAGGGCCTCTCTGAAAAGCTCTTGCCTTACCTGGAGGGTTTCCAGGAAGACCTCAATACGACTTTTAACCAGCTCACCCAGGGCACCTCGGAGCAGGGCTTGGCCAGGGCTGTGGCTTCCGTGGCCCGCCTGGTGGTGCTGTACCCGGAGGTCACAGTGAAGAAGATGTGCAGCATGGCCGTGATCAACCTGGGCACCCACAGATTCCTGGCTCAGATTCTCACCGCCTTCCCCGCCCTCAGGTTCACGGAAGAGGAAGGGCCGCGTTCACCCAGCACTTTCGTGGTGTCGTGCCTCCGAGAAACTGTCTGGACCAAGTTCTCAACACCCAGAGAGGAGAAGCAGTTTCTGGAGCTGCTGAGCTGCCTGATGAGGCCTGTGAGGCCCCCGGGGATCCCAGTCGCCGCCCTTCTTGAGCCGGACGAGGTGCTGAAGGAGTTTGTGCTGCCCTTCCTGATGCTGGACATGGACGAGGTGGACCTCAGCCTGAAGATCTGCCTGCAGACCCTCGAGGCCAGCGCGTGCTTGGAGGACTACTGGCTCCAGACCTGCTCCCCGTTCCCCCTCCTCTTCAGCTTGTGCCAGCTTCTGGACAGCTTCAGCAAGTACTGGCAGCTGCCCAAAGAGAGGCGCTGCCTCTCCCTGGATGGGAAAGACCTGGTGATCCGTCTCCTGGTGCTGCTCTGTGACACTGTGTCGGCCAACGCGGACACCTTCTCCCCAGACACCTGGGGCAAGTCCCTGTCCTGGCTCCACCGGAAGCTGGAGCAGCTGGACTGGACAGTGGGCCTGAGACTCAAGCACTTCTTTGAGGGCCACTTCAAGTGCGAGGTGCCCACCACACTCTTTGAGATCTGTAAGCTTTCTGAGTCTGAGTGGACCTCCCAGGCCCACCCAGGGTATGGGCCGGGCACAGGGCTTCTGGCCTGGATGGAGTGCAGCTACGTGTCCAGCAGCGTCTCGGAGCAGATGCTCTCCCTCTTGGTGGTGGACGTGGGCAATCCTGAGGAGGTCCGGTTGTTCAGCAAGGGCTTTCTGGTGGCCCTGGTGCAAGTCATGCCTTGGTGCAGCCCCCAGGAGTGGCAGCGACTTCACCAGCTGACCAGGAAGCTGTTGGAGAAACAGCTCCTCCATGTCCCCTATAGCCTGGAGTACATTCAGTTTGTTCCCCTGCTCAACCTGAAGCCTTTTGCCCAGGAGCTGCAACTCTCTGTGCTCTTCCTGAGAGCTTTCCAGTTTCTCTGCAGCCAGAGTTGTCGTAATTGGCTTCCTATGGAAGGCTGGAGCCACGTGGTCAAACTCCTGTGCAGCAGTGTGACCAACCTCCTGGACTCCGTTAGGCTGATACAGTCAGTTGGCCCTTGCGCCCAAGGCCAAGAGCAGGACCTGACCCAGGAAACCCTGTTTGTTTATACCCAGGTGTTCTGTCATGTTCTGCACATCATGGCCATGCTCTACCAAGAGGTCTGTGAACCGCTGTATGTGCTGGCCTTGGAAATCCTCACCTGCTATGAGACCCTGAGCAAGACCAACCCTTCCGTCAGCTCCCTGTTACAGAAGGTGAATGAGCAGCGCTTCTTAAAGTCCATCGCCGAGAACATCAGCCCGGAGGAGCGGCGCCAGACCCTGCTGCAGAAGATCAACAGCTTCTGACGTTTGCAGGCAGGAAGGAGCTGGGGCCCGCCCCAGGGGTTCTCTAGGGGCTGCGGCCAAGAAGCAAGGCTTCGCAGTTCCGTGAAATTGTACACAGGATTAAAAAGTATATGGCAATAATGGTGTAAAGGAAATAGTTTCATACTTATTTGTAACAAACTATAATAAAATTCTGTTAAAGTTTCATCTTGCCTGAGTCTGTCTCAGCAGGGATTGAATGCACGGCTGTAGGCAGAGACTCCGAGATGAAGTCCCGCTGGGAGGAACTGGGCAAACAGGCCCACAGGTGAAACCAGGTGGGGAAAAATACTGCAGGGTGTGTGTGCGCTCTGCGCACTGAGACCCTCTGCAAGAGACGTTTCATTAGTAAATTTCACCAAGTATCTCAGAGCAGCCCCTGGGAAAAAAGTCTGGTCTACCCTGGCTCTGCCTCTGGCCGTGTGATTTATGCACCCAAGAGGCCAGCACCATTGTAAAAGGAGAGGACTGGACCAATAAACACTTTGAAGTGTTAGGGGGCAGATTAATGGCCTCACAGAAATGGGTGCCTTCTGGGTGGATGCCTGCCCTGGAGCCTTCCCTCGGTGGACCCAGAGGGGGCTGTGTTCAACCTAGGTCAGGAAAACAGAGATGTGTTTAAAGGACAGGGGTGATTATCTTCTGGCTGGGGTGGGGTTGTCACGGTTTTGATGAATGAGTGGGAGCAGAGAATAGTGTGTCCAGGAGCGTAAATATGAGAATTGAAGGTGTCCAGGGTATTATTATAGGACAGGCAACAGCTGGCTGAGGAGATGTTTATTTCCGGAGACAGAGGGAAAAGGTCATGTCCTATCACCTGCCTGTCCATACCTTCATTCAAAATTGGCATTTCTCAGGTTAGTTCCCCAGCCCCTGCTCTGTGACCAACAATTAGGCTTCCACCCTCAGCTCCAGTGGGACTCACCCATGAAGAGAAGGGCCTAAAGTTACAGGTGACCACTCAGCGTGGACTCCGGGAGACTGTATTCGCGGGGTGTTGAATCACAGGAACATGCTGGGGTAACGTGGGCTGGGTCCTCCTGCAGCTCAGCACTGGCGCACCTGCTGCCGTCAGCACACAGCACAGTGCAGCCAATCAAACTGGGTCAAAGGATTGCTGCTCCCAGGACATCGGTAACGAAGGATTTCGCAAGCGAGAGTAAGTTGGGAAACATTAGTGCAATTTAATCACCACAGGGATGACTTACACAGGTAGATACAGTAAATAAAACAGTATAAAAAATTGTAGCATCTTACATTTTGTAAATGGCACCCATTAAAGACGACCAGTCAGAATTTCAGATGCTGTTACATGACATTCCGTCCTTTTAAGAGTTGAAGGCACTTCTAGAATTCTAGTTTTTCACTACCACTTGAAAAACTGGTAGCACAGTCTCAGACCCCTCCTAGTTGATAAGGAATGATTAGTGTTGGCACCAGAGGATCCTGTTTGCATATGGGGTGAAGGCGTCAGCACACGGGACGTACTGGGCCAGACAGGCTGCCCTCTTTCTCCAGCGTCCTGTGGTTAAACAGCAGTACGCTCAACAAGGGAATGGGCTTTGGACCACGAGCTCTGGCTTGCCCAGGGGCTCTGTGGGGAGTACCCTGCAGTCTAGATGAGCCACCTCATGGCTGGGAGCATACAAGTCCACTTCCAACAGTGCCCAGAGCGGGATCACCCAGTGAGTAGTTTGCCCGTAGCTGTTGGGGACGCATCCGCTGCGTGTGGATGTGGGGAGAGCTGGGCATGAGGGGACACGCTAAGAGGGGAATAGTGTCTGTGACTGCAGCAAACGGGCTTGACGCTGGTCTTCTACCAAGTCCGCCTGCGAAGGTCGTGCTGACCTCTTGGCCTCCTGCCTACTCAAGTACTTCAGGGTCCCATCCCTGCGCCTCACTGCCCCGGAGACTTCTGACTGGAAGTCAGTAGACACGGCAGTGAGGGTGAGGCAAAGAACCAACGGGTTACCGGGTAAACACTTTGAAAACTCTCTACCCACAGTGATTTTCCCAGGCCAACACTGCAAGCAGACATTACTTCAAGAACCAAGTCGTCGTCTGCTCCGCTGGCCCAGTGCAGTGGATGCTGTCCTGAGTGGCTGGAAGGGTAAGCAGCCGCCAACATTTGGGCCAGGCAGGCGCGCAGACACTTATCACCCTGGTCCACTGGTCTCCACACCCCGGGCTTCCACCTCCCAGAGCTCTTGAGATAAGACCCAAGGAAGCATCCTTAGGCTCGCAGTAAAACCACCTTGCTGCCAGTGGAGGTCTGACGGGATCGAATGGTTAAGAAAAAGTGCTTTTGCAAAAAGGGCAGGTTAGAAGAGGGAGGCAATATGAATATTCTTTAGAAAAACTCAAATCCATCTGCTTATCAATACATAAAGGCTGAGGCCACCCAGGGCGAGGATTTGGTCCACGGAATGCTGAGCGCAGGATGCGGCTCCTGTGAGGAGGCAGCCTCCCTGCCTGAGCCCCAGGAGCGGTTACCCCTCCTTTTTGACCTCGGGAACGTCAAAGAGCCGAGCTGCTTTCTTGCACAGCAGAGAGAACCAGTAGATCTGGGGAGCGATGAGGAAGGCGTTGGCCACGTTGCAATAGAAAGGGATGTTGAATGGCACTTGGATCAGGTTCAGCCCCTGCTGTTGGCCGTAGGCCCAGTACATGAAGGGGAAAAGGAGGATCCGGCAGGATAGGAAGGTGGCTAGCGTGAGGATTCCATTCACCTTGTACAGAAGGGTGTGCTGCTGCTTTAGCTGCAGAAGGGGAAAGAGAATGCAAGGTCACCACAAGGTTCGGGCGTCAGGCAATCCCCAGCCCGGGTCCCACGGCAGGAAAGGCCAAGCAGGCGTGGGGACTGACCCGGACCAAGGCCGTCCGCTTCCCTGACACCAAGGCATGTGTCTGGTTTCTCAGAGGTGTAGAAAAGGTGGTCTGAGTGCTGTCACGGTTATATATGCATGCAGCCTCCTAGAGCTTCCAATGGTGGCCTTGAGCTTGGCCTGGGCCACCCAGGTGACATGAGGGCAGAAGAGTGGACTAGAGGACCTCTGTGGCCAGGGGGAATATATAAAAAAAAAGCTACAAATCCGCCCTGGCCGGAAGGACTGACAGTGAGGGCTGCTGCGGGGCCTCCGATCCCACTGTCCCCCAAACCCTGTGGGAAAAGCGGGCTCCACTGCCTCCCACTGCTTTCATACATGCCTGAATCAGAATTCTGCCCAGCGACACAAACGGAGTGCTCAGTTCTGCCGTGAAGATGCAGCCAACAAAGAAATCGCCGAGGTGTCCCCGGAGCCTCTGCAGAAGGAAGGAGTAGAGGGCATGGATCCACCAGAAGGCGACTCCTAGTGGGGGCCCTGCGACGTGACCATGAGACAGGGAAGGGAAGGGAAGGGAAGGGGAGGGGAGGGGAGGGGAGGGGAGGGGAGGGGAGGGGAGGGGAGGGAAGGGAAGATGCCGAGCGCGAGCACAGCCCGTGACTGCTCCGCTACTTCCAGCGCTGGGACGGCTGCCTCCCCGAGACCCAGGGGCTGACGGCATCACACGCCAAGCTTTCTCTGAATTTCAGTGACAGCCAGAGGAAATGTGTAGCCTACCTGTGTCTGACCTAGCCACGCCAAGGGCACTTAGCCTGTCCAGCCCGTGTGTTAGGTGGGAGGGACCCAGAACAGTCTAGAGCGGCCTCTTGCAGAATCTAACAGCCTTTGCTTGTCCTTTTTCCAAGCAAGCAGTGGGGCCTAGTAGGTACTAGCTGTCACTTAGCACCACTGAGTGACAGAAGTCAACTCTTAGAGGCCCAGACTCTTCACCCACGGGATAGGGCTAGGAGCTCTCAAGTGCCTGCCACTTCGCAGGCGCTCAGGACTGTAAGTTTCTCTGCATTTCTGTTTCTCTTCCGTGCTGGGTAGGTGTTCGTGGGGAAGATGGATGTGGCTGTCTGCTCTGAGTGACATGTTGTGACATGAGAACGAGGCATTCAGTGCCCCGTCGCTAGTGGGGCACTGTCTTTCTCTCTCTGTATTTCCTATCGTCTTTACGTCTGATGGACAGAACCTCTGACGACTGCTGAGGAATCACAGAGGCCTAGGGGACTGCTAGAACGATTCAGTTGGTAACGAGGCTCGGGAACGTTTCCAGATTTCATGATTTTCCTCCACTGCTTGCAAGCAGCTGGCACAGAGGAGGGGTGCCGTTCAAGGAGGAGACGGGGACACCAGGGCTGCCCGGTGGCTGTCCGGGAGGGCTGTACCTGTGCGACCGGCACGAGGACAAACAGAATGACTGCATGGTGCGTGATCATGAGGCGGTTCTGACTGAGGAAGTTTCGGAAGGTGGTGGCGTGTCCACGGTTCTGGTCTCTGGCCCGGTACCATTCACAGAGGTACATTGCATAAGTGTCATAGATCATGTACGGAATTAAAAACCAGACGTACTCTCGGGCAAGCCAGTGCCTGAAAGAAAGCATAGGAATGGTCCAAGAATGATCACGATGTCGGGCGTGAAGGCGCAAAGCCACCTCCTCAGACACGCTCCCTTCCGTGCTGTGCTGACTGAGCGGCTATGATTCTGGGCGCTTTACAATGACGGCGCTGAAACTGGCAAGTAAGGAGAGTGGGCCACGTCCTCCACATCACACGGCAGACTCATGCCTGCCGGAGGCAAAAGGTGGGTACCCACTCCGCCCTGGGCGCTAAAGCAGCTTCGCCACCTGCCTGATGGAGCTGCTCTGCTCGTTTGTAATGGCTTTCTGGCATTTTGTGGCACAAACTGACTTACAAATGATTCAACAGCCCCACCAAGAAACTGGTTTGGAAGGTGCCCCAAGTCCCAGATCTAATCGTTCCAGTTTAACTCCTTGGTTGCTCAAGAGTTGGGAGTAGTTTGCTGATTTAAACTCCGAACCCACGAGTCTCCTGCAACTGCTGGCAATGCCCCTCCGGGAGCTTCTGGGAGCCAGGCTGGCCATTCTCTTTCCAGTTCCATAGCTGATCCCACTTCTGCTCGTTAAGAAAAGCAAGTCTGGCGTGGCCCTGGAGCTCAAGCACCACACACCAGCAGTTAGATACCAGCAGAGCCTGCAACAGATACAGGGGTTCCCGTGTACCCATCCCAGGCAGGAATCAATACTCGCGGAGTCCAACTGATAGTCTCTTGGTATCCCAGAGCAGACAGCAAGGAGTCTCGACAGCAACCACAGTGTTGTTCCCAGTGATAATTACGCATTCTACAGAAATTGCATGTAGAAAAAAAATCTAAACAGAAATAATGTGCCATGATGGGACAGATTGGATTCGCTGAGTCAGCACATTTTAATTACGCCTCCGTGTGTTAGCAGAAATGATCTGATGGCTCTTAGACTAACCTGAACATCAGATTCCCTCTGCAGTGCTAGTTAAAGGCTCCACTCCCCAGAGATTCTACAGTGTGTGCCCAGGGCTCGCACACCTGTATTTTCACTTGGTCTCAGGGGTGACTTCCTAAGGTGCCAGCCCACTGACCTGCAACACCGCTAATTTACGCTACAGAGGGTGCCATTCAAGTCTCTCTTTCTGAATGACCTCACAGGTACCACGACATAGCTAGTGAATTAACAATGAAATAAAGGGAAACAAATCGTAATGGCAAATATAGTACACTTGTAGGAAAATTAATTAGGTTCCATGTAGGCAAAAAAATGCAATAATTAGTCTGTCTATCAATAGTCTCAGTTGCTTTTTTTAAAAAAAGATTATTTGAAACGTGTGGAGAGGAGAGAGAGACAGATATTGATCTTCCATCCACAGGTTCACTCCCCAGTGCTCACAACAGCCAGGTGGGTACCAGGCCAGACTGGGAGGCTGGGACTCATCCCAGGTCTCTCATGTAGGTGGCAGGGACCCAACTACTCTCAAGCCATCATTTGGCATCCCCAGTGGTACATATTAGCAGGAAGCTAGTCTGGAAGCAGAGCCAGGACTTGAACCCAGGCACTCCGGTATGAGATGTGGGTGCCCCAAATGACATTTCAACTGCTATGCCAACTGCTTGCCCCTCAGCTGCTTTCTCTCTCTCTCTCTCTCTCTCTTTTTTTTTTTTGAAAGGCAGAGTGGACAGTGAGAGAGAGACAGAGAGAAAGGTCTTCCTTTGCCATTGGTTCACCCTCCAATGGCTGCCACGGCTGGCGTGCTGCGGCTGGCGCACTGCGCTGATCAGAAGGCAGGAGCCAGGTGCTTCTCCTGGTCTCCCATGGGGTGCAGGGCCCAAGCACTTGGGCCATCCTCCACTGCACTCCTGGGCCACAGCAGAGAGCTGGCCTGGAAGAGGGACAACTGGGACAGAATCTGGCGCCCCAACCGGGACTAGAACCCAGTGTGCCGGCGCCGCAAGGCAGAGGATTAGCCTAGTGAGCCACGGCGCCAGCCCATCAGCTGCTTTCCTGAAGTAATCCCAAGTAACATAAGTATAAAGAGCTACTACTGCTTGGCTAAAACGCAAGTGGCCCCTCCCCTGAGTATCACATAGGGTCTAATATTCTGCACACAGTACCAATTTAGTGAGAACTGAAATTTTGACTCTTAGGCAGGAAGAATTCTCTTAAGACTTATTAGCATGAGATCTGGATTATAATCTTAGGCACCACTAGCCTGTGATTTACTGTCTTTGTAAAATGAAGATGGTAATCCCCATCTAACTTCTCTGACAGTTACTGTGAGGATTAAACTCAAAGTATGAAAATGTAAAAATATAGTATCCAAATAAAAGTGCTTAAATTGACAAAACTTACATTTGTGACTTAGTCCTCTTCAAGGGTCTCTACTGCTTTAAGAATCAGATTAAATCCTTGGCCCCATACTATACCGTGCAGAAGATTTGGAGGATTTCTCGATACCCTTCCTGTCCTTAGACATTCTGTATGAAGGCAGAGGGTGAGTGTAGGTGTGTAACAACAAAAGATTTGCTGTCCACTACAGGAGCCCTGTGAGGCGATGGAGGGGCCTAGAGCATCCCTGGTTGTCCTCACTCAGGAGGATGGCACAGAAATGCGGTGTCTCTTTCCATTTTTTTTTTTTGGGGGGGGACTCTAAGGCATAAAGATACATAAAAGGAGGAACCTAAAACCAAGCAGGCTTGCTACCATGCTCAAGCCACAAAAGCACACAGGTTCTGAGGGCAAACAGCGGTGCCATGGAACTCAGTAGTCATGGGCGAGAATCTGTTCCTTAAATGCACAGGGCTGCTTGCCGCCGGCCCACCATGCTAACTCACACGAATGCAGCAGGAATGCCCCTGCCTTGGTTTAATCTTTGCAGACGAGGCTGGTTTCAAGTTTGATCTGACAGTCTGGGGTCAGTGAGGGAGTTTGCTGCATGAGATGGGAAAATACTGAATTACAGTAAAAACCGAACCCAGCAGAGCAAGCCTTTTGGTGCTATACAAAGTCGCTTGTTCTAGCTTCACTTACCATCTACAGTTCATCACCAATAACTGGTTTTGCTTAAAAAGAAAATGAAGACAGCAGGATCATGGCCAAGCACGACTGCAGGCCCCCCGGGAGACAGATGCTCAACCAGGCTCCCCTTGCACCCCAGTCTCGGGAATGCAAGGAGCAACACCTGGCACGGTCTGACCAGGGGAAGGATGAGGAAAGGCCGGCCAAGCGCCCCTGCACATCTGACGGCCACGCTTCAGTGTACCAGTGAAAAGCAACTGTTTTCCTAAGACAACAGGTGAAAAAAATGGCTTAAAAATAAGTAGAAGCGGTACACTGCTCCGTTCTAAATACCATATAAAATAGACCATTCTGGCCTTAATTTATGGCTTGTTGGACTCAAACTGCAGACAGATGCATGCTTCCTGACCTGCCGCTGGACTGGGCTCCAGCACATATGCAAGTCCATTTTCTGCAAGCCCCAGAAACCTCTTCCTCATCTTAAGCAAATCCAGAGGAAAAACAAGAGCAGCATTTGCAAGGAAGGAGGTGGCGGGTCTGCTCCTCTCAAGGCCAGGGCTCTGCTGCTTGCACTGGGCGTACCCTGGCCCCTGAATGCTCCAGAGTGGGACCGCAATGGGATCATCTGCAAGAACTCGAAGCCTTACTCCCACTGCAAACAGTGCTCCCAGGCATGAAGACCCGGACCCACGCGGCCACCTCGCACCTGACAGCCTCCCGGGCTCCCGTAGGCTGGGGATGCTGAAGGAAGGAGAGCAGCAGACACTGATTCTGGTGCCCACGTTTTCACTCTAGTCCGTGACCACCAGCCTGCGCTGGTCGAGATCCAGCGCCTGTGAGCCGCTAACACGTGGAGACCGGAAAGCGCCCCAGCCCCGGACGCGGTGTTACCTGTCGCTGATCACGTTGTTGCAGGAGCGGATGACTACGATGCCGGAGCCAGTGGCCAGCACAGCCTGCACCGAAGAAACCAGCCTAAGGAGGGAGAGAAGGAAAATGAAAGAAGGCGCCCTCGGTCCAGTGCGGTGGGCAGCACGGAGCCAAACTCCTGGGTCTGCCTTTCCCCCACCCCGGATGCCAGGGCGGCGAGGTGGGCAGTGGCTCCGAGAGATGCGCGCCTCCTACCCCGCCTAGTGTGGGCGCCCCCAGGCCCCCCAGGGCAGGACCCACAGGGTCTTTGGGAAGCTCTGGCAGGCGGGACAGAGAGGAGCAAGGAGGCCAGGGAGGCGGCCCCCTCGCTTCCTGTCGCCCCCCTTTTCCGCCCGCAGCGGCGCGGGGCCGGGCGCTGGGCAGGCGCGCACGGCTGGTGGGGTGGGCAGCGCCCTGGCCCTCGCGGGCCGCCCGCCGCGCTCGGTACCTGGTGCTGATCATCACGCAGTCGATGTCGGTCCATTCGGGCCGCGAGCGGCGCAGCGCCCAGGTGCAGAACGCGAAGAGCCCGGGGAAGAAGAGCGAGCCCCAGGCCAGCGTCAGCAGCATGGGTGCGCGGGGTCCGGCCGCCTGGAGCGGCGCCGCTCGGCGTGGCTCGGGTCGGCTGCGCGCGGCTCTGGGACTGGCGCGGCCCGCCCGTCCCTCTCTCTCCCCTCCGCCCTCGCCTCAGCCCCAGCCCCAGCCCCAGCCCCAGCCCGCCGCGACTCCGGCAGCCGCCGGGCGCTGGCCCGGAGCCCGCAGCGCGGCTCTCCGCGTGACCAGGCCGGGCGGCCGCGATAGGCGCGGGCCGGCCGGGCGGGGCGGGGTCTGGCCGCCGCCGCCCCTGGGCCCCGAGGGTTCCCCGGATTCCCCCGGCCGGCCGGCGGGTGGGCGGCGGCTCGGCCCCCCGGGAGCAGCTGCCCCGGCCGGTGCCGAGGCGCGCACAGCCGAGCGGGTTCCGAGTCCGCGAACGCTGCGGCCCGGGCGAGTGGCTGCTGCCGCCGCCGTCTCCCGCGCGGCCGCGGGGCCCAGGTAGTGGCGGGAAGGGCCGAGGCTCTCCCGGCCTCTGTTCCGTCACCGCGGACACCTCCCCCGCCCCCGCGGCCCCGCCGCCCTGCCCGGCCCCGGGCGAGGAGCGCCGGAGAAAGCCAGGTAGGAGCACGCGCTCGGTGCCGACGTCCGGGCCGGGAGTGCCGCGTGCGAGGGGCGCGGTGGGCACCACCTTTGTGGGGAAGGAAGGCGCGGGCCGACGGGCTTAGAGCCACCTCTGACCTTTCGTCTCCAAACGTCAGGAAGCAGTTTTTCTACACAACAGAGGTGTCTGTCTGTCTGTCCCACGTCCCGCCAACTGCTGGGCAGTCTCTCAGTATTGAGCTCCAGCTGCTCCTCTCCGTCCACGCGAAGGGCCTGCAGGCTTCCTGTGATGCCCTTGGGTTTGGGTCAAGACACTGTCCAGAGTCTTGGTGACTGTTTTGCCGTTGTTGACGACGTGTCCTTATTTAAAAGTTCTTGGGCTACATGCCCTAAACTTGAATGGATTGGAATCTCTCTCATTTTCACTCAGCACCAATCATGTGGACCAAGAGGAGGGATCTTCAAAAGGTTTATGGAAAAATGTGTATTGTGAAAAAAATCAAGCGTGGATTTTTTTTTTTTTTTTTTTTTTGGCACCAAAGTAACCTTAGCTTGATTTTAGGTATTTATGTATTTATTTGACCTCCTACCCACTGGCCCTCTCCTCAAAGGCCTGCAATAGCCCAGCCTGGCCAGGAGTCATGAACTCAATCCAGGGCACTCACGTCCAGGGCAGGAACCTTGAGCCAACACCACTGCCTCCCAGGGTCTGCACTAGCAGGAAGCTGGCGTCAGGAGCCAGAGCTGGGCATTGGATCCAGGCACTCCAGTGGAAGCATCTTAACCAGCATTTTAAAAGATAGGCCAAATGCCCTTTCTAAGCTTATCTTTTCATTCCATTTTCTTTTCCGTGATCTTTTCTGAGGTGCCCTCATACAGTAGTTTCAGTGTGACTGGCTTCGCTTCGCTTGGGAGAGGAGTTTTCCTCTGCTTTGGACTGTGTCTCACACACACACACACACACACACACACACACCCCGTTCTCTTCATATCTTCAAATGCTGACCACAGCCCCACACCTGGCGTTTGTGTGGGACCACGGGGCTCTGCCTCTTTGGGCCACTGTCCTCTCATCTGTGAAATGAGGAGGAGGCTGGATTACCAGCTCTTTAAGGCTCTTCTAGATCTAAATTCCTGATTCTGACGTCTATAACGTAGCAGGTGATTTCCATTACCAATTACGTTAACTCTAAATGGTGGTTCCTGGTATAGCAACAATAGTGAACACAGCTCTTTTTGTTTATTTCAATTTGTTTTTAATTATTGAGTCTGAGAATGTGTTTTAGGTCTGAAAGATTGTTTTCCTTTTATTAAGTTGTGATCTTTTTGGGTGAACACAGCTTTTGACATCTTCTTACATATTGTTAACATGAGGAATTTAGCTATTAAGGAAGCAGCAAGCCCAAAGAAATGTCTGAAATTTCAGCCCATTAGGGCACCATCTCTAGCCTTCCAGTTTACCTCTTGCATACCTGTAGAATGAGACAGACACTTCAGTTTGGTGCTAACGTATCTGGCAAATGCAAAGCTTTCTATAGTTTTGCATTTATACGTAGATCAAAAATAGCCATCTGTGAACGTTCCTTCTTTCCAGAACAAATCTTTCTGCATTCCACTTTCTATTCCCTTCCCAGCTCCAGCTTTGCCAGACTCAGAGGTTCCAGGGCCTCCCCACTCTTTAAAGGGATCAACAACTTGTACCAAGAATGCTAAGCCTTTTAAGTGGTGGAACCAATCTATCCTTTACACAGAAGTTTTTGTACAACTCTTAAGGAGTCTTTGTAAAATGAAAATAAAACAACACATGTTTCACACGTAGGAAAGAGCAGGTGAAATCAGTCTCTGACACCCCGCTCAGTGAAGTCACTGGAGTGTTCAGGTCAACAAGCATAAACATGAACTTCAGCTTTCCAAGGGATCTCACGCCTGTGGGCAAATGATGAAGTCAGAGCGCCAAGCCTTGTTTGCACAGACTTCCTCTTACCCTTCAGAACTTTGGAGCCACATGCTTCTTCCTCTGAGAAGATGGCTGCGTCTTTTCCAGACGGATTCATTTTCTCATCTGCCTTTGCATTTGAGTAGTGACCCTCTTGTTTTTCATGGGTCTGTATGTTTTTCTCACCAGACTTAGGTTTTTGAAACAAAAGACTGTATCATTTCATTTTGTATCCCAAGCTAGGCTTGACACATTGTAGGGGCTCAATAAATATCTGATACATTTTAAACCTAATGCTTAGTCAGAATTTATTATATTCCAGGCACTCTATCAAACAATTTGCATGTGTTATCTCATCAAATCCTCCAACAAATCTTTTATCCTAGTTCTGTGAGCACACACACACACACACACACACGTACTTCCAGAAGTTCTTAGAAAATTGAATTAAAAGATAAGTTTATTTTGGTGCAAAAAATTTTGAAATTATGCATGTGGGGGGGGGGGTGTCTTCAAAAAGTTCCTGAAGGGGCCTGTGCTGTGTCTTAGTGGGCTAAGCCTCCGCCTGTGGCGCTAGCATCCCATATAGGTGCTGGTTCGTGTCCTGGCTGCTCTTCTTCCCATCTAGCTCTCTGTTGTAGCCTGGGAAAGCAGTAGAAGATGGCCCAAGTGCTTGGACCCTTGCACCATCATGGGAAACTGGGAAAAGCTTCTGGCTCTTGGCTTTGGATCGGCCCAGCTCTAGCCATTGCAGCCATTTGGGGAGTGAACCAGTAGATGGTTCACTGTCTCTCCTTCCGTCTCTGTAATTCTGCCACTCAAATAAATAAATAAAATCTTTTTAAAAAACCACATTTATTTATTTGAAAGTCAGAGTTACACAGAGAGGAGAGACAGAGCAAGCAGTCTTCCATCCAATGGTTCACTCCCCAATTGGCCGCAACGGCTGGAGCTGCGCAGATCTGAAGCCAGGAGCCAAGAGCCTCTTCCGGGTCTCCCACACGGGTATAGGGGCCTAAGACCTTGGGCCATCTTCTGTTGCTATCCCAGGCCATAGCAGAGAGCTGGATCGGAAGAGGAGCAGCCGGGTCTCGAACCAGCGCCCATATGGGATGCCGGTGCTGCAGGCCAGGGCGTTCACACGCTGCGCCACAGCGCCAGCCTCATAAATAAATATTTTTTAAAAAGTTCCTGAATATACTAATTATAAAAAAGCCATGCATGCATTTCAATTTTTTTTTGCACTAGAATAAACTTAATTCCATTTTTCCACAAACTCATTGAAGTACCCGTGTGTGTGTAAATAAAATTGCCAAGGTCACCCTGCTGGTGGCAGAGATGTGCACTCTGCTTTCTGCCTTCAAGGTCAACATATGTAATGACTATACTGACTTCATACTTGATAAGCCAGGAGAGGGAAATAATTCTTCACAGTATAGTTTCTGATTAATTACCACTGTTCCTAATTGTGTACTCACAAATATAAATGTGTGGGATGGAGTTTATGGGCTGTGGTGCTGCTATTATTGATGGCATTTTATATTTATAAGTAATTTTACGATTTTTCAAAGGGCTTTCACATATGTTCTCACACTCGGTTCTCAAAATAACGCAGTGTGGTAGGCCGGACATATGGTTTTCATTGTACAGATGGAGAAACCTCAGTGCACACTGGCAAATGGCTCTACCACCCTCCCGAGTGGCGAGGCTCACGCCAGGCTGGGGTTTCTGGTTCATGCTCCAGGTGAATTCAGCTACTCCATGCTGGGGCTGGGGCTGGGGCTGGGGCTGGGGCGGGAGGAGTTTGTAATTGTGCTCGAGGGGGTTTCAGAATGAAGCTTGGATAATTTAGATGCCAAGATAGGACTCACAGTTTCACCTCTTGAACAGGGAATGTGTAAAGCTCCCAGTGGGGAGGGCTTTGAGCCTGCTTTTCCGTCTCTGTAAGCCCCATTCCGGCTACCATTAAGGGATGGTTACAGGAACTCTCCCCATATCTGTGCTCGGGTGTCCCCAGCCTTAAATTAGATTTTGTATTTACTTGTGACAGGCTTTGCGAATTCTCAAGCCAGTGCCAGAAGTGATGTGTGGACTGCTGTCCTTGACCATGGACATTGTCTTCCAGTCTAGGAAAATGCATCTACAGGAAAAGCAATTGATGTTCTCACATGAAACATCTTTATATTGAACTCCAGAATTGAAAGAGAACTTGGAGGTCTCCATCTACTCGCTCGCTTTAAAAATCCTATCAGAGGCGCCAGCACTGTGGTGTAGCAGGCTAAGCCATTGACTGCAGTGTCGGCATCCAATATGGGCACCAGTTTGAGTCCTGGCTGCTCCACTTCCAATCCATCTCTCTGCTAATGCACCCAGGAAAGCAGCGGAATATGGCTGAAGTCCCTGGACCCCGGCACCCTCATGGGAGACCTAGAAGAAGTTCCTGGCTTCAGCCTAGCGCAGCCCTAGTTATTAGAGCCATCTGGGGAGTGAATCAGCAATGGAAGATTTCTCTCTGTGTGTCTCTCCTCTCCCTGTAACTCTTTCAAATAAATAAATACATCTTTTAAAAAATCCTGTCAGAGAAAATGACACTCTGTTCTGAACTAAAAATTATTTTTTAGGGCCACCCTTCATTAGGAACAATTCAGGCAGACACAAAGCAGAAAGGAGAGAAAAAGTAGAAATAAAGTGACAGGAAGAGACATGGTGAGAATGATACAACACACAGGAAGACAATGCCTTGGGGAGAGACCAAGATAGACAAAGGCTAGGGTACACTCTGGGACGCAGGGAAGTAGGCACAGATCCAGATCCAGACACTGGCAGTCACATCAAGTGAACAGGAGAAAAGAATGGGAAGACATAGAAGGAGGCATACAGACAGGAGTGACAGCCTCAGGGAACATCCCTCCCTTAGGCTAAGGCCAACAAAAACCAAAATGCATTTGAAAAAATTTGGCCAGATAAAGAGGCCCCTTGCTCTTAGGCTTGAGAGTGTGAATGAACTGACTGCCCTTCTTAATTTTCCCTTCACTTTGTACTCAGTGAGAACACCTGCTCAGTGCCACCCTGGCCTCTTATTTCCATGTTTGTTTCCCAGCAGACCATGTGCCCCGATGACAGGACTGTGTGCCCCGATGACAGGACTGTCTCGGAGGCAGCCGTGGCAGACAGCACCGAAGCTGGATCACAGGACGTGAGTTCCAGGCCTGGCTTCGCAGCCTAGAAGTTGTGTGACATGGAGAAAATGAACTAAGCTCCCTTGTCAAATGGGCTTCTTCCATCTGCATCCCAGAGTGGCTAGGAGAATCAGGTGAGACACTTTGCAGAAGCACATGCTCAACTACGTGCTGGGCATGGCAAGGGGTTACTGTTCATCGTGGACTCCAGCAGCTCGGCTCCCAGCTCCTACACTCCCCCGCCTGTCGCAGTGAAGGTGCACCCAGGCCGGGCTTCACCTCCACTCGGCAGCTGTCTCGGTTTTGTTGCAGACTGTTTGCAGAAGCCAACTGTGAGTGTGAGAAGCGCGGTCACACCCCCGTGCACATGGTTTCTGCAAACAGTGAGCACAGCTGCACACCATAGGGGAAGTCTACGCTTATACACAGTGATAATAACTCTTGTCAATAAAAATCACAATTTACACAAAGACCTGATTATGCAGTGCTTGCCTTTGTGTGTTCCTTTGTACTTTTACAGAGCACTTTCACACACATTTCTTTTGTGATAAATGCAAAATTGGTCTGTTTGTGGATAGTCATTCTGACCTATAAGTAAGCATTTCTAAACTCAGGTTCAAAAAAAAAAATTCAAGGATATTGAACTATTAAGGAAATTGCCTTTGAAATGAGTCAGTAGGAACCAGAAAAATCCCTTTGAACAAATTCAGATGCCTTCCTAATAATCAGAGGCTAATTTGCTTACTCAAATCAGTTGACTTTTTTTTTTTCTGCTCATAGAAGCAGTATATTAAAAAGTAAAACATGGGGCCAATGTTGTGCCCCCTGCAATACCAGCATCCCATATGGGAGCGCTAGTTTGAGTCTTAGCTGCTCTGTGTCCAATCAAGCTCCTTACTAATCACTTGCTGGGAAAGCAGCAGAAGATGGCTCAGGTATTTGGGCCCTTGCCACACACAAGAGAGACCCGGCTGGAGTCCCAGGCTCCTACCTTCAGCTTGGCCCAGCCCCAGCTATTGTGGCCATTTGGAGAGTGAACCAGTAGATAGAAGATCTCCCTCTCTCTCTATTTCTCCTTCTCTGTCACTCTTTCAAATAAATAAAATAAATGTTAAAATAAAGTAACACATTCCCACTATAGAAAACAATAATCACAATAACTGATCACTGTTACCATTTTGGTAGAACTCTTTCCAGTCTCTTTTATGTGCATTTGTTCTATATTTGAAATCATGCTTTAAATTAATTTTAAATATCAATACTTCACTTACATTATAAGTATTTTCAAAGTTATTTAAAACTTCAAAAATCTCATTTTTAATAAGTCATGTGAATTGTTACAGATTATCTTTCAAAGAGGGGAAAGAAGTTTCCCTGTTTGTTCATGGACACGCCTTGTTATAACAACATGAACAAGGCCTTTTCTGATAACTTTAATCTTAAAATGATTAAGATCATTAGCACTAATTAGCACTTTAGTTTCTGGCTTTAAAATGGGCATCATAATATCTATAGAAACCCAAGGTCCTATTTAAGTATCTGGTTTGTTCTCTATGTAGGCCGTGCTCTATTAACCCCATTAGTAAGCAGTACATTTATGCAGGCCTTTGGTAAACGAAGGGAGGCTGGTGTGGTGGCACAGAGGGTTACACCACCACCTGTAACGCTGGCATCCCATCCTAGCTGCTCCACTGCTCACCTAACTCTCTGCTAATGCTCCTGGGAAAGTAGCAGAGGATGGCACAAGTCCTTGGACCCTTGCACCCACGTGGAAGACCTGGAAAAATCTCCTGGCTCCTGGCTTCAGCTTGGCCCAGCCCTGGCCATTGTGGTTATTTGGGGAGTAAACCAGTGAATAGAAGATTCTCTCTCTCTCTCTCTCTCTCTCTCTCTCTGACTCTGCCTTTCAAATAAGTAAATAAATCTGAAAGAGAAAGAATTGAAGGAAGAAGGAAAAGCCATTCTTTTTTGAAACTAGGCCTGTGTTGATTTTCACTATGCACCGCCAACTCCAAGCGTTATTTCTCAACAAAATTACAGTTGAAAACCCAAATGGCCAAAATCTAAAAACAATGCTGAGAAAGCTAATTATTGACAAGGAGAGTAAAGTCATATTTGGGAAGGAATCCTGTTTATAACGGAGCAACTAAAACCTGAGTGTTTTGCACACTGGCACGAGCTTACGCGGCAGCTAAGGGTTACCACGTGTTTGTGATAGACCTTGTGAACTTTTTTTTTTTTTTAATAATTTGCATTTCTTTGAGGGGCAGAGAGGAACAGAGCTCCTGTTGGTTGGTTCATTCCCTGAATGCCTTCAACAACAAGGGCTGGGCCGGGCTGGAAAGCCAGGAGCTGAGTACTCAATCCAGGTCTCCCACATGGGTGGCCGAGACCCAACAACTGGAGCCATCACTTGCTGCTTCCTGGGGTGTACACGAGCAGGAAGCTGACTCAGGAGTGTGGTTGGAACTCAAACCAAGTCACCCTAATATGAGATACAGGTGTTTTAACTGGCAGCTTAATTGCTACGCCAAATGCCTGCCCCACCTCGTGAACTATTATTGGCCAATCTAAAGACTGCTCGACTTGTGAGCTAGGCCAGGCTGAGCAACTGTTGTGAATTTTGCCCTGCAGGCAGAGCAGATTCCCACACTGCCAGGTGCCATGAACTGCCCGGCCTGGGTCTTAGGAGGATTCAGAGACTTTAAATAACATTAGTGCATGGTGAGAGCAGGGAGCTGGTCAAGATGCTGCCTAGCACCTTCCTTCTTTCCTGTTGTAAGCCCATGGTTTCATTATGTCAGCCGTGGTCTGATTGTGTCACGCTTGTTCTCTTCTAACTAGATTCTAAGTATCCTGCTTACTGCTGTAAGCAGTCCTGTTGTAAGCATCCCTGTTGAGGCAACAGGGATGGTTCAAGTAATTGGGCTCCTGCCGTCCACAGGGGAGGCTTGGATTGAGTTCCCAACTTCTAGCTCTGTCCAGTGCTCAGGCCCAACTGTTGCAAGCATTTGGGGATGAAGTGGCAGGTGCGAGCTCTGTGTATCTCAAGAATACATATATTTTTATACCTAAAAAATTTTAAGAACACGTGGGCCAGTGCTGTGGCTCACTAGGCTAATCCTCCACCTTGCGGCGCCGGCACACCAGGTTCTAGTCCCTGTCAGGGCGCTGGATTCTGACCCGGTTGCCCCTCTTCCAGGCCAGCTCTCTGCTGTGGCCCGGGAGTGCAGTGGAGGATGGCCCAAGTGCTTGGGCCCTGCACCCCATGGGAGACCAGGAGAAGCACCTGGCTCCTGCCATCGGATCAGCGCGGTGCGCCGGCCGCGGCGGCCATTGGAGGGTGAACCAACGGCAAAGGAAGACCTTTCTCTCTGTCTCTCTCACTGTCCACTCTGCCTGTCAAAAAAATAATAATAAAAAATAAAAAAAGAACACGTAAGGAGGGAAGGAATTTACTATGGATCAAAACATCCTACAACTTAGATAAGAGTGTACAAGAAACAAATGTGAAATACAGTTAGAAAGTCGATGATGACGCAAGAATAGCCTTGAAGAGCACATGAAAAATTGTATTTTGCAACATGAGGCAGGCGTTGTGGTGCGGCAGGTTAACCTTCCACTTGCTACACCCTCATCCCATTAATTAGAGTGCTGCTTCCAGTCCTGGATGCTCCACCTCTGATCCAGCTCCCTGCTAATGTGCTTGGGAAGGCAGCAAATGAGGCCCATGTACTTGGGTGTCTGCCACCCATGTGGGATGACCAGTTGGAACTTCTGGCTTTGATTTGAGTCAGGTGCAGCTGTGGTGGACATTTGGGGAATGAACCAGCAGATGGAAGATCTGTCTCCCTTTCTCTCTCACTTGGCTTTTCAAATAAATCTTAAAAAAAAAAAAAAAAAACACAACTTGATAATGCACATGTTTTTGGTGTCATCATTTTTCAAAGTGCTGAAGTATCACATAAGCTCTTAGGAGGCAATGGCTTTGGTTTTTCCAAGTAATATCTGTCGTTAGGACCAATTTTGGCTAGGTTGGAGAGTCCCTACTGCAAAAGTACTGGGTTGGAACATAACAGACCTGGTATCAGTGTCATTCTCCGATGCTACCTATCCAAGGGCTATGGTGAACACTAAGAAATATATGGAAATGTAGGTGTTTGCATAAAGCACTATGCAAATCCCTATAAGCACTCACCATGATGTAGAATAGTGGATTACGGCATCTGCCTATAAAGCATTTTTTAAAAAGATTTATTTATTTTACTTGAAAGGTGGAGTTATAGAGAGAAGAGGCAGGGAGAGAGAGAGAGAGAGAGAGATCTTCCATCCGCTGGTCCACTCCCTAAATGGCTGCAATGGCTGGAGCTGAGCCAGTCCAAAGCCAGGAGCTTCTTCCAGGTTGCAGGGGCTCAAGGACTTAGGCCATCTTCCACTGGTTTCCCAGGCACATTAGTAGGGAGCTGGATCAGAAGCGGAGCAGCTGGGAATTGAACAGGCACCCATATGGGATGCTGGTGCTCCAGGCAGCTTAATCCAGTACACCACAGAGCCAGCCCCTGCCCATAAAATCTTAAACACTGAACACAACAGATGAATGTATTTTGGAAGGACAATTAGGGCTGAAAAGAAACAAATGAAGATTTTCACAGGCAGTTGAAAATGTGACTGACCCTAGGGCGAGAAATCCAAGTTTGTATATAAAAGATTTGGAAACTAATGATGGCCGCATGAATTTTCTCTCTCTCCCTTCCTCCCTCTCTCATTTTTTTTTTTAAGATTTTATTTAGGCCGGTGCCGTGGCTCACTAGGCTAATCCTCCGCCTGTGGCGCCAGCACACCGGGTTCTAGTCCTGGTCGGGGCGCTGGATTCTGTCCTGGTTGCCCCTCTTCCAGTCCAACTCTCTGCTCTGGCCTGGGAGTGCAGTGGAGGATGGCCCAAGCACTTGGGCCCTGCACCTGCATGGGAGACCAGGAGGAAGCACCTGGCTCCTGGCTTCGGATCAGCGCAGCGTGCCAGCCGCAGCGTGCCGGCCACAGCGGCCATTGGGGGGTGAATCAATGGTAAAGGAAGACCTTTCTCTCTGTCTCTCTCTTTCTCACTGTCCAATCTGCCTGTCAAAAAAAAAAAAAAAAAGATTTTATTTATTTGAAAGGCAGATTTAGAGAAAGGGAGAGAGAGAGTTCTTCCATCCACTGGTTCACTCTCCAGATGGCCACAAACGCTGGGGCTGGGCCAGCTGGAAGCCATGAGCTTCTTTCAGGTTTCCCATGTAGGTGGCAGGGGCCCAAGCACCCGGGACATCTTTCACTGCTTTTCCCAGGCCATCAGCAGGGAGCTGGATTGGAAGCAGAATAGCCAGGATACAAACTGGCATCAATAGGAGATGCCAGAGTCAGCACTGTGGTGCAGTGGGTAAAGCTGCTGCCTGCGGTGCTGGCATCCCATATGGGCACCGGTTCAAGTCCTGGTTGCTCCACTTCTGATCCAGCTCTCTGTTATGGCCTGGGAAAGCAGTAGAAGATGACCCAAGTCCTTGGACCCCTGCACCTGCGTGGGAAATCTGGAATAAGCTCCTGGCTCCTGGCTTTGGACCAAGCCCAGCTCTGGCTGTTGCAGCCATCTGGGGATTGAACCATTGGATGGAAGACCTCCTTCTCTTTCTCTGCTTCTGCCTCTCTGTAACTCAAGCAAATACATAAATCTTATATACACACACACATATATATGAGATGCCAGCATCACAGGCATTGACATTACCACTACGCCACAACACTGGCCCCATGAGTGGTCTCTTAAAGCAATGACTCTTAAATAGGGACTGGCTTGGGATGGAGGGAACTATTAGAATTTTGAATAATATTGGCCGGCGCCGCGGCTCACTAGGCTAATCCTCTGCCTTGTGGCACCGGCACACCGGGTTCTAGTCCCGGTCGGGGCGCCAGATTCTGTCCCAGTTGCCCCTCTTCCAGGCCAGCTCTCTGCTGTGGCCAGAGAGTGCAGTGGAGGATGGCCCAAGTGCTTGGGCCCTGCACCCCATGGGAGACCAGGAGAAGCACCTGGCTCCTGCCTTCGGATCAGCGCGGTGCGCCGGCCGCAGCGCGCCGGCCGCGGCGGCCATTGGAGGGTGAACCAACGGAAAAGGAAGACCTATCTCTCTGTCTCTCTCACTGTCCACTCTGCCTGGAGGATGAGGGTCATACCTCTTATCAGAATCCTGTGGGGGGGGAGGATTTTTCACAAGATTCCTATGGCTAGCAGAGGATTTGGGCTAAAAAAAAGTTAAATACTCAGTGAAATATCCCCCTGATTAAAACAGCATGCAAAATGTTATCCAAATGGAAAAACAATCTGTTTGGAGTTCTTTTTTTTTTTTTTTAAGATTTATTTATTTGAAAGTCAGAGTTACACAGAGGAGGGGCAGTTGGCCACAATGGCTGGAGCGGCACTAATCTGAAGCCAGGAGCCAGGAGCTTCCTCCAGGTCTCCCACATGGATGCAGGGGCCCAAGGACTTGGACCATCTTCCACTGCTTTCCCATGCCACAGCAGAGAGCTGGATTGGAAGTGCAGTAGCCAAGATTCAAACCGGCGCCCACATGGGATGACAGCACCAGAGGCGGTGGCTTACCTACTACACCACAGCGCCAGCCCCTGGAGTTCTTTAGCTTCTCCAAGTTGCCAAGATTCAAAGAAGATTAAGAAGTACTGGTTTAGACTAGGAGAAGTATGGCAGCTCACAGAATCATTATCTCGGGATCATCAGAACTTAGCAGGAAGTGCAGCCAAAGAAACAGGGAGAGAAGTCTGGGAGCGGCTGTAGTATTGAGAGATACTTTGGGGCTTTAGTTACAGTGAATTGATGGTAGTAATGATTGTACTAGTTAATGTCAGTTTTTATAGAGCAAGTGTTTTTGTATTTGTTGGCATGTGTAAGAACTGCACGAAAGGGAGTGCTATATAATTATCACTTCAGTGAGTAAATGAGGGGATTACTATGAGCTCAGTGTAGACAATGGGAAGGGTCCTGACCCAAAAGCATCCGAGAGCTGAGGCTCTGCAAGACGAGTGCCTCCGCTGTGACCGTGGGAACAGGAGTGCTGCTGAAGCTAGTCGGAGATTAGGATCTGCTTAGCAAGAACGGACATGCATGGAGAACCAAAGTACCAATCAAAATAAAGCTAGTGCCGAGGAAACAGGGAATGTCAATCAAAACAAATGCCATGTCTAGTGTATCTAGAAAATTCAGGAATGAAGGACAGCGAAAACCAAAACACACACACACACACACAAACCATCATCATGAACAACCATCTACTAAAACAGCCCTTGAAGAAGCACCACGAGAACACTCTGAACCAGATGTCACGTGAAATTAAACTACGTTCGCCTGCTACAAGTTGGGCTGGGCGCCTTTGCACTCGTGGTAACACAGAATCTAAGCGTGATGATGCTCAAGAACTGTCGAGGGCGTGTTTGGTTGTATCAGTGTTGAGAGAAGTGCTGTCTCTTGGCAGTTAGTGAATACAGACCAGGTCATTCAGATATCCTGCATTATTTTTTAACAAGAAGTTACACCCAAAAAAGCCCAGCTCTTTAGAGGAAGATTGTGACAGAAAAGGAGTGTAAAAAGACAGTTTTTGAGAGGTAGAGAGACATAGAGACTGTTCACCCACTAATTTACTCCCTAATTGCCTGGGAGCCCAATCTGGGTTTTTCACGTGGGTGACAGGGACTCGACTACTTGCCTCATCTCCTGCTGTCTTGCAGCGTGCACATTAGCGGGAGCCAGGATCAGAAGCAGGCTGGCACTTAAACCCAGGCACTATGATATGGGATGCAGGCATCACAACCAGTATCTTAACCACTGCCCTGACTGTTTTTTGTTTTTTCAAGGCTGGCTCATTTGTGAGAGTATCACGTGCTGTTTATTTTCATTCTGAAATTTCTCACACCCATCAACCTCCACATTTATCTTAAAGGCATATAATCTGTCTTTCCAGGTCTTCTTCCATTAGAGGTATTTCCCTCTTTTGCTTATCATAAACAGATCAGTCTGGCCTGTTATTAGTTATCCCAATGCAGTTTTTTTAAGCTAGTGTCCACCTGCACTTCTTGTACTGCGTAACTCCCTTAAACCCAAACTTATTTTCATTATTAGTAGCTTATCTGCAGAGAGAAGGAATATAATGGAGTTTGGACCCTCACAGGAGGGGAAGATTTGGGATTATGGGGGGAATGCAATTGAAAGCTGACAATACAGGGGCCAGTGCTGTGGTGTAGTAGGTTAAGAAGGGAGCTGATTGGCCGGTGCCGTGGCTCACTAGGCTAATCTTCCGCCTTGCGGCACCGGCACACTGGGTTCTAGTCCCGGTCAGGGCGCCGGATTCTGTCCCGGTTACCCCTCTTCCAGGCCAGCTCTCTGCTGTGGCCCGGGAGTGCAGTGGAGGAGGGCCAAGTGCTTGGGCCCTGCACCCCATGGGGGACCAGGATAAGTACCTGGCTCCTGCCATCGGAACAGCGCAGTGCGCCGGCCGCCGGGGCCATTGGAGGGTGAACCAACGGCAAAGGAAGACCTTTCTCTCTGTCTCTCTCTCTCACTGTCCACTCTGCCTGTAAAAAAAAGGGGGGGGGGGAGCTGGTTTGTGTCCCAGCTGCTCCTCTTCCTATCCAGATCTCTGCTAATGGCTTGGGAAGGCAGTGCAGGATGGCCCAGGTGTTGGAGCCACTGCACCCATGTGGGAGACCTGGAAGAAGCTCCTGGCTCCTGGCTTCAGATCAGCCTAGCTCCTGCAGTTGCAACCATTTGGGGAGTGAACCAAGAGAAGGAAGACCTCTCTCTGTCTCTGTAACTTTACCTCTCAAATAAATAAATAGATCTTTAAAAAAAAAAAAAAAGAAGAAGAAGAAGAAGAAGAAAAGAAAACTAACAGTGCATGCATTGAAGGGCACTTGTTGGAAATTAGCATGAATTTGCACTGGACATGGTCACCCTTGTTTCATGACTCCACAAACATGCAGGCAGCTCAGAAGCAGAGAGGCTAAAGTAGTAGGACCTGGGCCGATGACACGGATGGTAAATCTGGGTGGGCCACTTCTTTGCTTACAGTCCTTCAGTGGATGCCCATTCCTTAACAGGACCCTCACAACCCTCCCCACCTGGCATTGCCTGTTCCTCCATCCTCCTCTTTACCAATCTTTTTTTAAGATTTTTTTTTATTTGAAAGGCAGAGTTACAGGGAGGGAGAGGGAGAAAGAAGGGGTGGGGGTTGGGTGCGGTGGGGTGGATACAGAGGTCTTCCTCCTGCTGGTTTATTTCCCTGATGTCCACAGCAGCCAGGGATAGGCCAGTCTGAAGCCAGGGGCCAGGAATGCTATTCTGGTCTCTCATGTGGGTGGCAGGGGCCCTAGTATTTGGGTCAAATTCTGCTGCCTTCCAAGGCACATTAGGAGGTAGCTGGATTGGAAGCCAAGCAGCTGGGACTTGAACTGGCATTTAGACATGAGATGCCAGCATCACAAGCAGTGGCTTAACCCAGTGTGCCACACCACCAACCCCTTCCCTTGTCCTTTAAGCCCCATCACCCTGACAGGTTTCTTTCATCCTCATGGTTTCTGTACATACTGTTCCTTTTGTTTGTCATCCACATATTCACTCCCTATCCTTTCCTTCCACTTAAAAATCTCTTCTTCAGAGAAGACTTCTCTGACCCCTAAAGCCAATGAGAACACACTCAATCTGTAGAGTCTCTCAACATATGCTTTACCAGTCTTCCGTTGGACCTATCACAAGTCTACATTTATTTGTATGAATACCTTTTTTTTTTTTTGACAGAGTGGACAGTGAGAGAGAGAGAGACAGAGGTCTTCCTTTTCCGTTGGTTTACCCTCCAATGGCCGCTGCAGCTGGTGCACTGTGCTGATCTGAAGCCAGGAGCCAGGTGCTTCCTCCTGGTCTCCCGTGCCGGTGCAGGGCCCAAGCACTTGGGCCATCCTCCACTGCACTCCCGGGCCACAGCAGAGAGCTGGCCTGGAAGAAGGGCGACCAGGACTAGAACCCGGTGTGCTGGCACCACAGGCGGAGGATTAGCCTACTGAGCCGTGGCACTGGCCTGAATACCCTTTTCATGCACAGAAATAGCTCCATGGAGGCTGGTACTTGGTCTGTGTTGCTCATTTCTCAATTCCCAGAACCTAGCCTTACACCTAACACTAACAGGAACAGTGAGTTCATTGAATGGATGAATGAATAGCAAAAAGATTTATCTTTAGAATCTGGGGTTTTTGTTTATGGTAACTGGATTTTCATTTCTTTTTCTGTTAAATGGGTATAATGACCATAACTGTCTATCTCAGGACTGCTGTGTAGATTTAAAAGAGACAATGCAAGTAATTTGCTTAGCATGGTGTCTGGCACGCAAGGGCTAGGAAATATCATCATTAACTTATGCTCTGTGGCCACTGGAGCTCCCATACCTTACTGGTGGGAATATGGAAACACAGCCACTCTGGACAACAGTTTACCAGTTCTTACAAACACAGACACACCACAAACTACCAAGCCCACTTCAAGGTATTTATCCAAGTGAAAAGAAAACTTACGTTCACACAAAAATCTGCACATAAATGTTTGTAGCAGCTTTATTCATCATTGCTAAAAACTGGAAACAACCAAATATCTTTCATCCAGGGAATGGACCAGTACTGTGGGATATCCACACGGTAGACTACCACTCAGCAAGAAGAAATGAACACTGCTCCGTGCAGCCATGTGGATGAATCTCAAGGGCACAAGCCAAGTGAAAGCAGCCAGACCCAAGGGGTGACACTGTATGATTCCATTTATAGGTCATTCTGGGGATGCCAAGGCTACAGGGACAGCAATCGGGTCAGCGTTTGCCAGCAAATGGGGTAAGAGGGAGATTTGTGCGATGATGGAACTGTCCGAGAGCTAGATTGTGGCAGTGGTTCAAGCAAGCATGCATTTATCAAAACTCATGGCTCGGCAACCCAAAAGGGTGCATTTTAGTGTACGTAAATTATCTTCATTTTTAAAATGGAAAAGTCCAAGACATGTAGATATAATTGCCTTTTTAAAAGGAATTCATTTTCTGAGTATAAAAGTATAAAAGAATCATTGTAGACATTTGGGAAAATGTGCAAAGAATGTACCTTACATCGTGGAGGGCATCTGGCACAGCAGTTAAGACTGCATGGGATGCCCGCATCCTATATCAGTGCTGGTTTGAGTCCTGGTTGCTCCGTTTCCAATCCAGCTTTCTGCCAATGCATCTTGAGAGGCAGCAGATGATGGCTCAAGTACTTGGGTCTCTGTCACCCACGTGGGAGACCTGGCTGAGTTCCCAGCTCCTGGCTTCAGCCTGGCCCAGCCCCAGCTGTTGTGGGCAATTGCGGAATGAACCAGCAGATGGGTAGATCTCTCTGTCTTTGTCTCAGCCTTACAAATAAAAAAAAATAGGTTTTTAAAAAATTTATATCCCATCACCTTTGGAAAAGTAATATTCCATGCTATCATTTTTATAGGCACAAAATACACATACACACTCATAAAATGGGACTATGCTGTATATTTTTGCCTTCTGAAATATATTGTGTGCATTTTTCCATGTCATTAAATAATTTCCAAAACCATGATTTTATGGGTCGGTAATATTCCATGGCATAGCCAATTTATATCTTAAGCATTTTTATTGTTAGAAATTGTATTGTTCATATAATTGCTAGTTAGACATTAAAAAGAAAATATATAATTTCCACTTTTTTTTTCCTTTACTGTAAGCAACTCTTATAAAACGTTAAAAAAAAAAAAAAAAAAAAAAAAAAGCTAGGTGGGGCCAGGCCTCTCCCGTTCTTCCATCACGGTTTCACAACGTTCAACTGGTAAAGCAACTCTTCCTTTGGCGCAACTCCCTCATTGTTTTAAGTGTCTGCAGGAAAAGTGGTTGCACAGGGTGATCTGGCTTTTTTCCCTTTGGTGCACAGGGTTAAACACCCCCACACTGCACCCTCACTAGGTCCGTGCAGGGTACGCGGGGCGGAGTCATTTTTTCAGGATCACACGGGGTATCAGGGTGCAGTGGGCCGCGGACCCCGATATTCAGCCTCATAAAGTGAACACGGTCTTGTTCGCCGCCCCCGCCCCCACCCCCACCCCGCCCCGTAGGGAAGCTTCAGTCACCCGGAAAACCCTGCCTAGCGGCTGGGCACTAGCGCAACATCTCTACCAAGTAGACGCCGTCCCACCCGACCAACGTCCTTGGCAACGCCGCCACTTACCAGCTGGGGTCACTTCACCCCCGATGGCAGGGGGACACCTACTGCCACCGACCAAGGGGGCCCCGCGCGGGGTGCGGGGGGTCGGTCGCGACGTTGCTGGGCTTACGCTCACTGCGACGTCCTGCCAGGGGGCCAGGCCCCCCAGCATCGGGCCCTCCGGCGAGGTGAAGAAGGCCCCCACCATCTAGAGGACGAGCTGAGGGCAGGCAGAAGCCGCCGGGCTCAAGGGCTGCCCGGGAGACTCCGGGACGTGACAGGAATTTCTCCAGAGGTCAGTCCTCCGCTATCCCAGAGTGCCCCGGATCCCGGAAGTGGCGGGTTTCCCGGAAGTGCTGGGCTTGGCTGACAGAGCCGGGGCTTGCTGTTCTGGAGGCTGGGAGGCGGCTGGAGGTGCAGGCAGGGGTTAAGGCGGGTGTCGCCAGGGGGCTGGGTGGCGGGATGATGGAGGAGGAGGAACTGGAGTTCGTGGAGGAGCTGGAAGCCGTGCTGCAGCTCACGCCCGAGGTGCAGCTCGCCATCGAGCAGGTGAGCATTCCGCCCCCTCAAGAAGGGAGTGCGGAGGATGGGGGGGGCGGGGAGAGCGGAGGAAGGCGAAGTCTTTGGGGAGAGGTGGGGGCCAGGTTCAGGAGGCAGAGCAAGGTTTGGGGTGAGGCGGAGGTGGGAAGGGGTCTCGGAACCGGGGGAGGGAAAGTGTCGCTTCTAGGCCTTGCCGGTCTTTGCGGGGCGGCGGCGAAGGACTGTGCTTCCTGAAGGCGTGAACCTGGGAGAAAGACCCTTGGGGGTGGCATCTCGGGGGTCGGGGGTTGTAGGGGTTCATTCACAGACTAGCTTGCCCCTTGCGACTGGCTCGAAATTGGAGGCGGGGGACACTGATTTCCGAAGCAGCTGGCGGAGCAGAGGGAAGTGTTGAAAAGCTGCCGGTTAAATGCACTTGAAAGGTTGAGACTCCTGCAGTCGGTTGGTTAGGGTCAGGTTGGAGAATGTTCCCGGGAAGCCTCCCTTTCCTGCGGGAACCCTTTGGTTGATGAAATTCTCTTTGCAGTCCTCATGAATTTTTAAGGGTAACAACACTAGAAGTAGCGATATAGACCCTCATCCGGGGCATTGCTTCTGATAAAGGGAGAAAAGTCTCTCCTAGTGTAATTGTCATGGTTATGTCTGATTTAGGCTCATGCCTCTGGGAAGTTTTTGGAAGTGAACATTAATTCTGCTATTACTAATGGTTAACGTATATTGACCATTGATACTTACCATTGAGTCTGCCACTATACTAAGTAGTGTGTTTGTTGTCCCTGTTATAGACTTTGGTGTGTGTGTTTTCCTAGGAGTGCTTGCCTTACTCGTGTAAACCCCATCTGGCCTATCCTGAGACTACCATACCACTGGGCAAGCTTTTGGTGTTCAGGCCACACCAGTTCGCCACTAGCCTCCACTTACAAGAAAAACCTGTACATTTGATGTGGACTTAGTCTTCGGGCTTACTAGGCTCTGATGGAAGAAACCAATAATACAGTCAGTTATTGTTTGACTGAAAGCGAATTTCAGAAGAGCACATTTGTGGTGTTTTTTAAGAACAGGTGTCCTGGCCGGTGCCGTGGCTCACTAGGCTAATCCTCCGCCTGTGGCGCTGGCACCCCCCGGTTCTAGTCCCGGTCAGGGTGCCGGATTCTGTCCCGGTTGCCTCTCTTCCAGTCCAGCTCTCTGCTGTGGCCCAGGAGTGCAGTGGAGGATGGCCTGAGTGCTTGGGCCCTGCACCTGCATGGGAGACCAGGAGGAAGCACCTGGCTCCTGGCTTCGGATGGGCGCAGCGCGCCGGACACAACATGCCAGCTATAGCGGCCTCTTGGGGGGTGAACCGATGGAAGGGAGACCTTTCTCTGTCTCTCTCTCACTGTCTAACTCTGCCTGTCAAAATAAATAAATAAATAAATAAGTGTCCTGCCATAGGTTTACCTAGTAAGCAGACATCTTGATGTCAAGATGAATTTAAAAATTTTTCTTTCCATAGTATGAGATAGAAATTCTTCAGCTTGCCAATGTGATATGTGAGGGTTTAGGAAGGGTTGATATGATAGAATCACATTTTACTCACAGTCATTTCACAAAGTGAAATCTTTATAGATATGTTATCTTTCAAATTCTTTAGGATGTACAATGTGTCAGCATCTCTTTGATAAGTCTAGTGCTGTTCGTTTTTTCCTCCAGCATTGGCGGTAATCTCTTCTGTCGGTTTTACCAGATGAAATAGCTGGCTTGTGTTAGGGCCTTGCTACATGAAAACACATTAAAACCTAGGATAAGAGCAGATGTTTAGGGAGTTAAGACTCCTGCATCCCACATCCTAGTGCCTGGTTTTGATTCCTACTAATGCAGACCATGGGAGGCAGTGGTGATGGCTCAGGTAATTGGGCTCCTGCTACCCACATGGGAGACCTAGATGGAATTCTTGTCTCCGAGCATTTGTGGAGTGAACAGATGGATGGGATATTGCTGTCTCATTGCTCTCTTCATCTTCCCCCCCTTTCTGTTTCTCCCCTTCTCAAATATGTAAATAGATAAATATTTTTTTATAAAAGCAAAAACCTAGGATAACCACCCAGGAGCGGTAAGAAGAATACCAGAATTGCCCAATTTGAGGAAAGAAACAATTTACATTTCTATGCTTGCAGTGGAGCATATGCTCAGAGCAGGCCTGGTAGCCAGCACCCCCTCTGGCGAGCGCATATAATTGAGGTTGTGTAAATTACATGGACATAAGTATCTCCCACCACAAATGTGTATTATACTTTATTCTCATCCACTTACCTCCTCTTGTCCTTAACATTGTGGAAACCCTAAACTCCTATACCCATTGTCCTTGACCTCTCTTAGAAAATTCTTTGACACTATTTCTTTGGAAGGCTTCTTCAAGAAGGCTGCCTCCCAGAATTATAGTATGTTGAGATGGTGAAATCCAGTGCCCTGGAGGGTGCTTTTATAACCTACCTTTTTTTCATGTTCTTGAAGGTGGGACTTTTGAAGGGTGTTAGCCATATTTCTCAGAAGTGGCTTTCTTTCTTCTGTTAATCTGAATGCCACCTCTCCATTTCTTTTCTTTTTTAAATTTCTTTTTATTTTATTTGAAAGTGGGAGAGAGAGAGAACTTGATTCCCACCTACTGGCTCACTCCATAAATGCCCACAATTGCCAGGACTGGTTCAGGTCAAAATCAGGAGATACCAATGCAGTCCAGGCTTCCCACGTGGTGGCAGGAACCCAGGTACTCGGGCCATCCCCTGCTGCCTCCCTAGGTACACATTATTAGAAAGCTGGGATGGAAAGCCGAGTTGGGACGCCAACCCTGGCTATCTCAAGTGGCATCTTAATCGCTGCACCAAACACTCAGATCTCCATTTTTTAAAGACTTATTTATTATTTATTTGAAACTCAGAGTTTCAAAGAGAGGAGGAAAGACAGAGAAAGGGGTCTTCTGTTTGCTGGTTCACTCCCTAAATGGCCAGGCCAAACCCAGGAGTCAGGAGCTATCCTCCAACGTAGATTTTTATAGGGGCCCAAGCACTTGGGCCATCTTCTTCTGCTTTTCCCAAGCCATTAGCAGGGAGCTGGATTGGAAGTGGAGCAGGCAGGACTCAAACCTTCACCCATAAGGGATGCCTGCATTGCAGGTGCCAGCTTTACCGCCTATGCCACCATGTCGGCCCCCAGCTCTCCATTTCTTGACAGTGTCTGAAGAAATAAAATTGCTTTGACGTTTCATGAATTCTGCTGAGATGCCATTGAGACATGGTGCCTAAGTCTGTTATCAAGGCTTCCTAATACGAGCACACCCATGTCACCGTCAGCTTAATAGTGCACATTACCTACTGACTTCTTCCTGTTCTTGAGATTGTTGATGTATGTGGAACTTTTTTCTCATTCACACATTGTTTTCATTGTGTCAAAATGTTAAAACTACAGATATTGTTGAAAATTAAAGCTTTATTTACAGATATTTTATTGAGCAGCTGTTGTGTGGGGAAGCATTACAACATGGAAAAAGGTGTGCTTTTTGTCTTAAGGGACCTTACAGTCTGGTAGGGAGAAAAGAAATGATGCATAAAACAAAGTAGAGGCTTGCGCTGCGGCTCACTTGGCTAATCCTCCGCCTGCGGCACCGGCACCCCGTGTTCTAGTCCCGATCAGGACACCGGATTCTGTCCCGGTTGCTCCTCTTCCAGTCCAGCTCTCTGCTGTGGCCTGGGAGGGCAGTGGAGGATGGCCCAAGTGCTTGGGTCCCTCACCTGCATGGGAGACCAGGAGGAAGCACCTGATTCCTGGCTTCGGATCGGCGTAGCGTGCCAGGTATAGCGGCCATTTGGGGGGTGAACCAACAGAAGAAAGACCTTTCTCTCGGTCTTTCTCTCACTGTCTAACTCTGCCTGCCAAAAACAAAAACAAAAACAAAAACAAAAGTAGAACAGTGGCAGTTATTTTTAATCACCTTTTTTTTTTTTAAGATTTTTTTTTTTTATTTATTTGACAGGTAGAGTTATAGACAGTGAGAGAGAGAGAGAGAAAGGTCTTCCTTCCATTGGTTCATTCCCCAAATGGCCATCACAGCCGGCGCTGCGCCGATCCGAAGCTGGGAGCCAGGCGCTTTCTCCTGGTCTCCCGTGTGGGTGCAGGGCCCAAGCACTTGGGCCATCCTCCACTGCCTTCCCGGGCCACAACAGAGAGCTGGACTGGAAGAGGAGCAACTGGGACTAGAACCTGGTGCCCATATGGGATGCCGGTGCCACAGGCGGAAGATTAGCCAAGTGAGCCACAGTGCCGGGCCCTTTAATCACCTTTTTAAGTGTTTTAGAATGTGTATCTTAAATTGAAAAATAAAATACAAATTGTATGTACTTATGATGTACAATATGATGTTTTGACATTAGTCCTCTCTTTTTATACAGGTATTTCCGAGTCAGGATCCTTTAGATCGAGCAGATTTCAATGCTGTTGAGTATATCAATACCCTCTTTCCAACAGAGCAAGTAAGTATAGAGTTTTAGATTTTCTTCATTTCAGTAGGCTGTGGCTCACCATGAGTGTTAGGGTTGGTGAGTTATTCTGTGTAATCTAGAGCTCTTTGATAAGTAAGAGGGTTGGATTCAAATCAAACTCCATCACGATCAAATGGGATGGTTAGTTAAATTGTATTAAAGTGAAATTCTTTGTGTAATTAGCATGTTATTACAAAGTGTACCTTTAGGTTGTAAGAATCCCCTCAAATTTTCTGTAGTAAATTTGGAAAGAGGAAGAATTTTTATAATGTAATAGAAAAAAGGGATAAGGTAGTCAGGTTGTCTAATAAATTCACTTTCACCACTATTTCAAGAAGTAAATGTTTAGACTATGTTTCGTTTCACTTTGTTGGGTGATTTGCCTATACACATGAATTTTTCCTACAGAATTATCTTTTGGGTGTCTGGGTGAGAAGTAGAACAGAATTAGAAGCAGCAGAGTTGGTGGGTGGGTGTTGTGGCACATCAAGTTAAGCTGCCATTTGGATGCCTGCATCTGATATCAGAGTGCCTGGGCTGGAGTTTTACCTCTGCCTCTGCTTTGATCCAGCTTCTAGCTGTTGCACCTGGAAGGCAGTAGTTGATGGGTCAAGTACTGAGTTCCTGCTGCTCATTTGGGAGGCCTGGATAGAGTTCCTGGCTCCTGGCTTTGGCTTGGCCCAGTCCTGGCTGTGGTGGGCAATTGGGGAGTGAAGCAGCAGATGGAGCATCTCCCTGTTTGTCCTTCTTGCTTTCCTTTTTAAATAAATAAAGAGAAGTAGCAGTAAAGAGAATGGTAGCTAGCGTCCTGCTCATATTTTTCATAAAGTTATTTTTTTAAGAGTTTATTTATTTATTATTTGAGAGGTAGAGTTACAGACAGAGAGGGTGAGAGAGAGGTCTTCTGTCCTCTGGTTCACTTCCCAAATGGCCATAATGCCCAGAGCTGAGCCAATCTGAAGCCAGGAGTCAGGAGTTTCTTCCAGGTCTCCCATGTGGGTGCAGGTGCCCAAGGACTTGGGCCATCTTCTGCTGCTTTCGCAGATCATAGCAGGGAGCTGGATCAGAAGAGGAGCTGCTGGGATACGAACTGGCACCCATATGGGATTCCAGTGCTGCAGGTGGAGGCTTAGCCCACTACACCACATCGCCAGCGCCCATGAAATTATTCTTTAAGCAGATGTTCATTGGGCGCTTATCATATGTTCTCAGCCACTGCACTGGGTGCAAAAATGAGCCTTAGTCCATGCCTTAAGGTCTTCATGATTAAGTAGAGGGAGACACTAGTGAGTGCCCTAAGAAAGGTGTGGAGTGGTATAGTGAGGAACAAAGAAGAGTTCTTGTGACAATGAAAACCTCAGGAAGAAGGTAGCCCTCCCTTGGAGTCTTGCAGGATTCATTCACTGTTCATTTAGTCGAACTTGACAGTCATTTAGTAAGGGTCTGCCAAGTGCCAGGCACTGTTTTAGAAGCTACAGAGAAGTGGTAGACGTGACAGATAAGTTCTTGGTCTCATGGAGTCTGTTGTGGGGGAGGAAGACAAGAAATAAGTCAACAAATAAACCCATAAGAAATTATCAAGGATGGATAATTCTGTCATGAAAAGCCAGTATAGGGATGGGCATTAGGCCTAACTGGTAAGATGCTGGTTGGGACACCCACATCCCATATTGAAGTACCTGAGTGTGAGTCTCAGCATTGCTTCTGATTCCAGCTTCCTGCTGAGGTGGACCCTGAACCCTGGGAGGCAACAGGTCATGGCTTAGGTAGTTGGGTCCTTACTACTCAGATGGGAGACCTGGACTGAGTTCCTGGCTCCTGGCTTCAACCTGGCCCAGCCCTGGCTGTTACAGGCATTTGGGGAGTAGATAAGCAAATAAGAATCAATCTTTCTCTCTCTCTCTCTCTCTCTCTCTCTCAATTAAGAATCAATCTTTCTCTCTCTCTCAAATAAGAATCAATCTTTCTCTCTCTCTCTCAAATAAGAATCAATCTTTCTCTCTCTCTCTCTCTCTCACTCTCTCATGCGCGTGCGCACGCGCACATGATGGCCTGCATCTTTAAAGGAAGCTCCCTTTAAACTGAGACCTAATAGATATGAAGGAGGCAGGCTTGTGGCATTCTGGGGGAGCCTCATTCTCAACAGGGAGCAGCGACGTAAATGTTGTAAGATGATGAGGGAGAAGAAGGTCATTTTACACATAGGCTAAGGCTCAGGGACAGGAAATGCTAAGTGTGCGTGGTGTCAGGGCTGTGCGGGGTTGAGGTTGAGGGGTTAAGTAGAGCAGGAATCCTGAAGACTCTCTGTCCTCTAGGCTTTCCGGTCCCCGACATTTGGGAAACTGCCTGCTTCCCAGTGAGGCATTAGTTCTCACAGAACTAATTTCTCCTGGGCTAATTTTTAAGTCTGTATCCCCAAAATATTATGTACTTATGAAGCCTGTGTGAAGGCTGGGGATGGAGACACAATCTGAGAGCTATTTTGGAGACAGAACTCATGGAATTTAGTGTCTGAAGGATTGAAGGTAGAGGCTTTTGTGGAATCTCAAAATCACTTATTTATTCAATAAAAACCCACCTTTCTGCTGAGCTCTAGAAGGAAATTAGAGATGGACATTTGGCCTGGCAGTTAAGATGTGGAGTACCTGTTCCTGGTTGTGGCTCCTGGCTCTGGCTCCTGCTAATGAGGACCCTGGGAGGCAGCAGTAGAGTCTCAGTGGGTGGGTTCGTACCACCTACATGAGAGACCTAGAATGAGCTCCTGGCCCCAGCCCAGCCCTGGGCGTTGTGGAGATTTGGGATTGAAACAGCGAATGGGAGCAAACCAGCAGATGGGATCTCTCTCTGTCTGTCTGTCTCCATCCTTCTCTGTTTCCCTGCCTCTCTAATTCATTAATTTGTTAATTAATTTTTAAAATTCACGGCTAAGCAAGACAGAAATGGTCCTTACCAACACAGAGCTTCCAGTCTATCTCTAAATAGATAATTGCACAATTAACATAATGTAAGTAAATCATGGTTACAGTGACTTATTTGTATAATTATTATTGTTTCTTCCTCTTAAAAGAGCCCTAACTTCTGCCACACCTGTAGCAGTAGTTAGGATGTTCACTGTGCTGCAGGCACCATTCTAAGTGCTCAGCAAATTAGTAAATTCTCCACTTTGTTTTCATTCTTGTTTAACAATGTGGAGAGTAAAGCACAGAGATAAGGAAGGCTCAGCTTACTGGGGTGGCCACGAGGGAACCTCACCCTCACGAGTTCTTCTCTGGGGAAAGCAGTCTGAGGGATCCACAAAGGCTCCCCTAAGGAAATGACATTTTACTGGGCATTGCAGCCATGTGAAGGATTTTGGTCTTTGATTCCTAGCCCGACTTACTACGTGGGTGCTGACGCCTTTACCCAATATTGAGAGTGAAGATGAAGAACAGGTTTCAGTGGCAAGTAGAGCAGGAGTAGGGTGTAGGAATAGTCATTTTGGATCATATTTGAGCCATCCAGGTAGAAGTACATAGTTGGATGTTTGAGTGTGGAATCCATAATCCCCATCATTGTTAGTATCTTGGTATATATCCTTCCAAACTTTCTGAAGGATGTGTTCATTTTTTTTTTTTCTTTTTTTTGACAGGCAGAGTGGACAGTGAGAGAGAGAGAGACAGAGGGAAAGGTCTTCCTTTTGCCGTTGGTTCACCCTCCAATGGCCACTGCGGCCAGCGTGCTGCGGCCGGCGCACCGCGCTGATCCGAAGCCAGGAGCCAGGTGCTTCTCCTGGTCTCCCATGGGGTGCAGGGCCCAAGGACTTGGGCCATCCTCCCCTGCACTCCCAGGCCACAGCAGAGAGCTGGCCTGGAAGGGGGGCAACCGGGACAGAATCTGGCACCCCGACCGGGACTAGAACCCGGTGTGCCGGCGCCACTAGGTGGAGGATTAGCCTATTGAGCTGCGGCACCAGCCGGATGTGTTCATTTTTCAAATAAAGTTTAAAAAATTATATACTGTGTGATTGTCTTTTTTGAGATTTCATAAATGGCCTTTATAACTCATTCTCTGAAAGGAGAATTCGAGAAATTATCTAGAGATAGACATTTGGTAACAGCTGGTATAAAGATAGCATTATAAGCCTTGAAATATTTGTCCCACCTTATCAAGAATGCTGATCCCCCCAAAAAACAAAAATAAGTATTTGAATTGAAAATTACATAGGAGGGGCCGGTACTGTGGCATAGCAGGTAAAGCCACTGCCTGTAGCGCTCGCATCCCATATGGGTGCTGATTCAAGTCCCAGCTACTCTACTTCTGATCCAGCTCTCTGCTATGGCCTGGGAAAGCAGCAGAAGATGACCCAAGTCCTTGGGCCCCTGCACCCATGTGGGAGACTGGAAGAAGCTCCTGGGTCCTGGCTTCAGATTGGTGTAGCTCCAGCCGTTGCAGCCATCTGGGGAGTGAACCAGCGGATGGAAGACCTTTTTCTCTCTCTGCTTCTGCCTCTGCCTCTCTGTAACTCTGCCTTTCAAATAAATAAATCTTTTTTAAAAATATTATGTAGGAAATAGCCAGGTTTTCATTTCTTCCTGAAGCATTGGTGTATGTATTTGTTTGGTTTTATATTTAATTTTTACTTATTTTATTTATTTAAAAAACAGAGACTGAGAAAGAGATCTTCTGGTTCACTTTTTTTTGGTTTTTTTTTTTTTTTGTTTTTGTTTTTTAAGATTTATTTTTATTTATATGAAAGGCAGAGTTACAGAGAGAAAGAGAGAGACAAAGAGATCATCCATTCAATGGTTCATTCCCCAAATGGCTGCAATGGTCAGGTCTAGACCAGACTGAAGCCAGGAACCAAGAGCTTTACCCAGGTCTCCCACATGGATGCAGGGGCCCAAGTATTTGGGCCATCTTCTTCTGCTTTCCCAGGTACATTAGCAGGTAGCTGGATCAGAAGTGGAGCAGCTGGGACTTGAACTAGCGCCCATCTCGGATGCTGGTGCTGCAGACAGTGACTTAACCCGCTATGCCACAGCACTGGCCCCAGGTTGAAAGAATTTTAATGAGCCCCCACCCCACCACTGAATACTTTAGATCTCTATTAAAAATTTTTTTTTTAAATCAGCATGCCAAATTGCTTATCATCTATTGATTTTAAAAAGCCATTTTTTAAAAAAGATTCATTTATTTACTTGAAAGTCAGAGTTACACACAGAGAGAAGGAGAGGCAGAGACAGAGAAAGAGGTCTTCAATCTGCTGGTTCACTCCCCGATGGCTGCAATGGCCAGAGCTGGGCTAATCCAAAGTTAGGAGCCAGGAGCTTCTTCCCATCTCCCACGCAGGTGCAGGGGCCCAAGGACCTAGGCCATCCTCTACTGCTTTCCCAGGGCATAGCAGAGAGCTGGATTGGAAGTAGAGCAGCTGGGACTCAAACTGGCACCCACATGGGATGCTGGCACTGCAGGCGGCAGCTTCACCCAGTATGCCACAGTGCCAGCTCCAAAAAAAAGCCATATATTTTCATAGGAAGAACCATAAAGTACAATTTATTGATGCAAAAATACTGTAGAGGTTATACTCTCCTGGAAGTGTAGAATGAATTTACTTATTTTCTGTAGTCAGCATGAATTGCCATTAAACCCAGGAAATACTTTTCAGTAATTAAAACATTTTAAAATTAAAACTGTGCAACCTTCTTGCATGCAGCTGAACTAGCTGAGTGGTTTTCAGAGGGCATATACTACCTCCACCTAGGGGTGGCCCATCTGGATTCCTCCGGGGCTCTCCCCAGGAGGCGCCCTCAAATGCAGTGAGGATTCCTGCCATGTGGGGCACTAACTCTTCAGAAGGAGTGTGTCAAGTCTCAAGTGTTAGGGTACAGAAAAAGATCAAGAGCCATTGTAGGGGTGGGTGTTTGGCGTAGCAGTTAAGACGTTGCTATGCCTCCCATATTACATGTCAGAGTGCCTAGGTTTGAGTTCCCGCTCCACATCCAATTCAATTCACTTCTTGCTAATGCACACCTTAGGGGATTGCAGATGGGTTCCTGCCACCATCTGGGAGATGCGGATTGAGTTCCCATCTCCTGGCTTTAGCTTGCCCAGCCCTGGCTGCTTTGGACACTGAGGGAGTGAAGTAGCACTTGAGCGTTCTCTGTGTCTGCCTGTCAGTCTCTGTCTTTCTGCCTCTCAAATAAATTAAAATTAAAAAATGAAGAAGATCCGTTGCATGAGAGGCGGCATGGAGAGTGGGACAGAGCAGAGGTGTTGGAGGCAGTCACACTCAGTGAGTGCAGCTGTGCTCTGGGACAAAGCCTGTCCTTTCAGAGGCCACATCCCAGGGTTCCCTTTAAAGATCACGCTGTGCCTGATGAGGCCGGGAGGATAAGGGACACAACTTCTGTGTAGTGTCTAGCACAGTGCTGTGTGGGAGAACTACACTAGATGTTAGCAACTTTCCTTTTTGCTTCCCCAGTAGGAAATCTGGGACGTAAAGGGAAATCTGTTCCCTCCCCGCCCTCCGCCATCTGCCAGTCAGTCAAGGATTGTGGCTGTAGGATGTTTCTTTCTGTTCTCTGAATAAGCACAGAGTGCTTGCTGCTTCGAGACTGTTTTCCACTTGTAGTGTGGCATCCCGGCAGTCTTCCTTGTCAGTTGGTAGCCTCCCTGAGCCCTGTCTCTACTGGTGGCCTGAAGGCCTGTTGAATAAACAAGGCCCAATCTGTTAACTGTTGATTGGCATTTAGTTCATTTCCAGATTTTTGCTTTTTAAAGTACAGTTAAGCATCTGATTACATGCATATTTTGCATTACTCTTCTTAGAAAAATGGTCAAAACTTAAGCAAGACTTGAATATCTAAGGATTACTAAATTTAAGAAATGGTTTCTGTGGAATGACGTCCAGATTATATTGTCAAGTGAAAAAAGCACAGTGCAGACCACTCCTGGATGCTCTTTTCTTTTTCTTTTCTTTTCTTTTCTTTTTTTTTTTTTTTTAAGATTTATTTATTTATTTGAACAGCAGAGTTACAGAGAGGCAGAGGCAGAGAGAGAGAGGTGTCTTTATCCACTGGTTCAATCCCCGGATGGCCGTGACGGCCGGAGCTGCACCAATCCGAAGCCAGGAGCCAGCTGCCTCCTCCGGGTCTCCAACATGGGTGCAGGGGCCCCAACACTTGGGCCATCCTCCACTGCCTTCAAAGGCCATAGCAGAGAGCAGGATCGGAATTTGAACAGCCGGGACTTGAACTGGTGTGCATATGGGATGCTGGCACCGCAGGCAGTGGCCTTACCTACTACGCCACAGTGCCAGCCCCCTGGATGTGCTTTTAGCGCATAGTCTGTCTCCCAGAAGGTGGGAAGCAGCTGGCGCAGAGCCATTGCCTCAGGGAGAGGACCCAAGGGCACGGGCAGGACAGATGAGTGGAAGCCTTGCTTTTCCCTCCATACTCTGTTCACTCTCTGAGGTTTTTGGTCATATACAGTTTTACCAATTTTATAGAGGTTACAAATTTTGGGGCCAGTGCCATGGCTCACTTGGCTAATCCTCAGCCTGCAGCGCCGGAATCCCATATGGGCCCTGGATACTAGCCCCGGTTGCTCCTTTTCCAGTCTAGCTCTCTGCTGTGGCCTGGGAAGGTAGTGGAGGATGGCCCAAGTGTTTGGGCCCTGCACCCGCATGGGAGACCAGGAGGAAGCACCTGGCTCCAGGCTTCGGATTGGCGTAGCTCCGGCCGTAGCGGCCATTTGGGGGGTGAACCAACGGAAGGAAGACCTTTCTCTCTGGCTCTCCCTCTCATTGTCTGTAACTCTACCTGTCAGATAAATAAATAAAAAATCTTTAAAAGTATAAATTGTATAATTTTTATAGAATTCCCCATTTTCAGGTAAGTTTTTAGAACAATACAGAGAACTCATGATTAATGTTCACCTATGATTTTCCAAGTGTTAATGTTTAAAGAAAAATCTATCTGAGAGACACGTGAGGGGAGAGAGCACATGTGCTCTCATCCACTGGTTCACTCCCCAGACACTGAAATGACCCAGTCCAGGGCTGGGAGGTCAAAGCCAAGTTGGAAACTTAATCCAAGTCTCCCTCTTGGGTGGCAGGAACCCAGTTACTTGAGCCCTACCTGCTGTCTCTGTTGGCAGGAAGCTGGAGGCAGGAGCTAGAGTTGGGTATCACGCCAATATGGAATGTAGGCATCCCAGCTGGCAACCTAACTTTTGGGCTAGATGCCCTCCCTTCCATCCTAACATTTTAACATCTTTAAAATAGATGTTTTTAAAATAGCTAATTTTTTTTAAAAAAGAATGAGTTCCAGTAGAGTTAGAAGTTGTGATGCACATTTTTCATATGAGGAAACAAACTCAGGTTCAACAGCTTGCCCCCAGCAAGTCAGCCGCATCGGAGTTAGGCCAAAGCCCCGGTCCTGTGACACCTGCACTGTTGTTAACATGGCAGTGACTTTTGTTACACTCAGTGCAGTTTTGAAGTGACAGACTCGACAGAATTAGATTAAAGTAACTTCTCTTTTGGAAAATCATTGTTACTTCAGGCTATTCTTGGATTTCTGAAAATTCTGGATAACCATTGGCTTGGTCAGAGTGGAGGGGAGACTGAACGGCCAAGACTGACTTCTCGTACACTCATGACCTGTTTCTCTTACCAAACCTTCTTGAGGGCGTCTGGCCCCTCCGTAGCCAGAATGAGTTTATAAGCACACTTCTAATACCATCCCCAATTCTTTCTGAGATAAAATAGCTGTTGGGAGAGAGAGAAAGAGGTTTTTATAAGATTCTGTTTTGAAAACTTGAGTTAAAATGATGCTGTAAAATTGTACCTCCTCTCCTCCACTAAGGGGCAGCATTTCCTCACATTTTCTTAGGACGTAGGCCCGAAATGGTCTTTTAATGGCTTTGTTGTTATCTTTAAAAAAATTTTTAATTACAATAACAGTGCATAGTCTATGTGGAATAATTAGAAAATACTGATAGGCAAAGAAGAAGAAAAGTTTGAAATTCCTCCTTTTCATGGAGTAAAACTAGTAATACAGATTTCATAGATTGCAGCTACTAGTGTAGATTACAGCTACTATGAGAATACTTCAGAAGTTCATGGAGAGGGCCCAGTGTTGTGGCATAGTAGGCTAAACCTCTGCCTGCAGTACTGACATATTATATGGGTGCCGATTTGTGTCCTGGCTGCTCTTCTGCTCCAGCTCACTGCTTGTAGCTTGGGAAAGCAGTAGAAGATGTCCCAAGTCCTTGGGCCCCTGCACCCATGTGGAAGACCAGGAAGAAGCTCCTGGCTTCTGACTTTGGATCGGCCCAGCTCTGGGCATTGTGGCCATTTGGGGAGTACCAATGGATGTCTATAACTCTACCTTTTATTTATTTATTTATATTTATTTATTTATTTATTTATTGACAGGCAGAGTGGACAGTGAGAGAGAGAGACAGAGAGAAAGGTCTTCCTTTGCCGTTGGTTCACCCTCCAATGGCCGCCGCGGCCGGCGCGCTATGGCCGGCGCACCGCGCTGATCCGATGGCAGGAGCCAGGAGCCAGGTGCTTTTCCTGGTCTCCCATGGGGTGCAGGGCCCAAGCACCTGGGCCATCCTCCACTGCACTCCCTGGCCACAGCAGAGAGCTGGCCTGGAAGAGGGGCAACCGGGACAGAATCCGGCTCCCCGACCGGGACTAGAACCCGGTGTGCCGGCGCCGCTAGGCGGAGGATTAGCCTAGTGAGCCGCGGCGCCAGCTTATAACTCTACCTTTTAAATAAACAAATAATAAAATCTTTTTTAAAAATGAAATAAAAATTCATGGAGAAATGAAATTAATAGATAAGTTTATTTTAGCATGGATGTTTCACCTTGTGGTTGGTTAAAATACTTTGACCCATATCCAAATGCTTAGATTTGATACCTGGCTCCACTCCTGACTCCAGCTTCTTGTTAATGCAAACCCTGGGAGGCAGTGGTGATGGCTCAAGTGATTGGGTCCTTGCTACCACCTTGGGAGACTTGAATTGAATTATTGGTTCCTCTGCTTTGGCCTCAGCTAGGGTCCACTGTGGGCATTTTGGAAGTAAACCAGCAGATTGGCATTCTCTATCTTTATTTCTCTTTGCCTTTCAAATAGAAAAGATATGATTTTGCCACAAAATTTTTTTAAAAATTTATTTATTTGACAGAGAGAGACAGATAGAAAGGTCTTCCTTCTGTTGGTTCACTCCCCAGATGGCCGCTATGGCCTGCGCTGCACCGATCCAAAGCCAGGAGCCAGGTGCTTCTTCCTGGTCTCCCATGCAGGTATAGGGGCCCAAGCACTTGGGCCATCCTCCACTGCCCTCCCGGGCCACAGCAGAGAGCTGGACTGGAAGAAGAGCAACCGGGACTAGAACCCAGTGCCCATATGGGATGCCAGCGCCGCAGGCAGAGGATTAACCAAGTGATCCATTGCGCCGGGCCCAACCACAAATTTTTTTTTTTTTTTTTTGGACAGGCAGAGTGGACAGTGAGAGAGAGAGACAGAGAGAAAGGTCTTCCTTTTGCTGTTGGTTCACCCTCCAATGGCCGCCGCGGCCAGCGCACTGCAGCCGGCACACCGCGCTGATCCGAAGGCAGGAGCCAGGTGCTTCTCCTGGTCTCCCATGGGGTGCAGGGCCCAAGCACTTGGGCCACCCTCCACTGCACTCCCTGGCCACAGCAAAGAGCAGGCCTGGAAGAGGGGCAACCGGGACAGAATCCGGGGCCCCAACCGGGACTAGAACCCAGTGTGCTGGCGCCGCAAGGCGGAAGATTAGCCTAGTGAGCCACGGCGCCGGCCCACTAAATTTTTTAAAATACCATCATAGTGGGGCCGGCGCTGTGGCGCAGTGGGCTAAAACCCCAGCCTGCAGCGCTAGCATCCCATATGGGCGCCCGTTTGCATTCCGGCTGCTCCTCTTCCAATTCAGTTCTCTGCTATGGCCTGGGATAGCAGTAGAAGATGGCCCAGGTCCTTGGGCCCCTGCACCCATGTGGGAGACCTGGAGGAGGCTCCTAGCTCCTGTCTCGGATCAGCTCAGCTCTGCTTTGGCCGTTGCAGTCATTTGGGGAATAAGCCAGCAGAATGGGAGACCTCTCTCTGTCTCTACCTGTCTCTGTAACTCTGTCTTTCAAATAAATAAAATAATTCTTTAAAAAAATACCATCATGGTTTTTTAATAGGTATTTTTCACTAACTTTTTGAATTACCCTTGTATGCTTGTGTATCCATCCAGACTTTTTTTTCTCGTGGATTTATATCCTGGAAAAAAATAAATTTATTGGGATGGGCATTTTGCCCAGCAGTTAAGACACTGATTAGGACTCTTGTATCCCACATCAGAGTACCAGGGTTCAGTTCCTGATTCTAACTTGCTGCTACAGCAGACCCTGGGAGGTAACAGGTGATTTCTCAAATAGCTTCCTGCCACCATGTGGGTTCCTGGTCCCTGCCATCAGGTACCTTCCCTCAGGCCCTGGTGCCTCTGGGCATACTGGAAGCCAGCCACCATATAGATTCACAGTCTCCTTCCCTCTGCTCTCTCTGTCTCTACCTCTTAAATAAATAAATATTTTGAAATAAATGAATAAGTATATTTATTGATCAAAGTATAACAATACAGAAGAGTGCACAATCATTAGTGTAAAACTATGAATTTTCACAAAATAAATAACACCACCAGATCAAGAAATAAAACATTAGTAAGACATCTTCAAAAGGTCTTTCTTGCCTCTCTCACAAAGAGAACCACTACCCAGGCCTCTAACAAGAGAATAGTTCACCTGGTTTTTGAACTGCATAAGTAAAATCCTATAAGATATACCCTTTTGTCTGGCTATTTTTTGTCATGCAACGTTCTGATAGTGTTTTTTAAGATTTATTTTCATTTATTTGAAAGGCAGAATTTGGGAGAGGGAGAGATAGAGAAGGAGATCTTCTATCCACTGGTTCACTCCCCATCTTGGACCGTCATTCGCTGCTTTCCCAGGTGCATTAGCAGGGTACTGGTTCCAAAGTAGAGCAGCCAGGACTCGAACTGGAGCTTATATGGGATGCCAGTGTTACAGGTAGTGGATTAACCTACTGTGCCACAATACCAGCTCCTTATCATTGTTTATGTATTCACTGTGAGTATTGTATGGATCTGTCACAATCCTGTATATCCCAGAGTCAGCAAACTTAAAGGTTCAGATAATAAAAAAATTTAGGCTTTATGGACAATACCATGATATCAACACTACTTAACTCTGCTATTGTAGCTCAAAAGCAACCATCAACAGTATGTACGTGAGTGGGCATGGCTATATTCCAATAAAACTTTATTTATAAAGAATGAGTACTGGGCCAGATTTGGCAGTAGTTGCCAACTACTGCTTTCCCCTTTTTTAAAAAAGTCAAAATCATATCATGTAATTCAGTTTTTTGAGATTTTGTAAATAGCCTGTATGGCTTGTCATTTCTCTGTGAAAGAGGAGTTCCAGGAGGTGAAGTAACAGCTGGGCACTTTCTTCTTTATCGTAGTCTCTGGCAAACATAGATGAAGTCGTGAACAAAATTAGACTGAAAATCAGGTAAGTAATACCATGTGAATTTTAATTAATGAAAAGTATTGTTAACTTAGTTTATCACATTGTAAATCACACTTTATTTTTTAGAGAACGCAGGAATCTCAAGTTTGCTGCAAATGGTAACTTTTTAGAAATAATCTTTTTATCTGAGTTGCCATATGAGCCTTGTGGTAAAGAACTTGATTCTTTGATCAATCTGCAATTTGTAGAAAGGGAAAGACACCGTAACAGACAGTCTATCCAAAATAGCTAGTTATAGAAGGGAGCAAAAGATTTTTAAACTATTTTCTCTGCATCCACTGATAGATAGACTTTGAACAACTTGCTGTTGTTCTTTTGGTTTGTACTGGGATGTGAAAGAAAAATCCCTGCCCTTTCTGTCTTTGTGGCAGCCCAGATTGAACTGGGGAATATATTTGTTAAAAATGATTTTTGATTGGGGCCGACGCTGTGGCGCAGTAGGTTAATGCCCTGGCCTGAAGTGCTGGCATCCCATATGGGTGCTGGTTCTAGTCCCGGCTGCTCCTCTTCTGATCCAGCTCTCTACTATGGCCTGGGATAACAGTGGAAGATGGCCCAAGTCCTTGGGCCCCTGCACCTGCAAGGGAGACCCGGAAGAAGCCTCTGGCTCCTGGCTTTGGATCAGCTCAGCTCTGACGGTTGCAGCCATCTGGGGAGTGAACCAACGGAAGGAAGACTTTCTCTCCTCTCTCTGTCTCTCTTTCTCTCTCTTTCTCTCTCTCTCTCTGCCTCTCCTCTCTCTGTGTAACTCTTTCAAATGAATAAAATAAATCTTTAAAAAAATGATTTTTTATTTCCCCCAGGAATATTATTATTATTATTATTATTATTATTTTTGGTATTCTCAAGGTTTAGGAGGAGATGGAGTCACACAGGTATTGCCTGCTTCCATTGCAGCTGAGTATCAGGTCTGCCGTTGGTTTGGGTTGTGGCCCAGTGTTAAACACTGTGACTAGTGCAGGGTGCCATTGTCCAGGTTGGTCATCAGGTGTCCTTCTTGCCCAATAGCTGGTTTGTCCATATCCGGATTTCCAGTTTTGACACATGATTGGGTACAAAATATCCTTACTATAGAAATAGGTTGGTGTCATTATTTAAAATGCAGTTTTGAGGGATTTTTTGATTGTTTTTAAAACTTTTGATGAGGAAAAACATTCATTTTGAATCCAAGAACTGAATTTTTTTTCCACACATCTTTGTATCTTTCAGTGAATAGCTCTGCTATATGAACACAATGTTCCATTGGTGCCTCAGGGCGTACAAAGAAGCTTCCTTATTGTTGTAGTGGACCTTAGTTGGAACAATTCCAGTAGGGACCACTAACGTGTTCAGGGTTTGGGCAGAAATGGAACTTCCCTGATGATCCAAAAAACTACTTCCAAGGTTATTATTTTCCACTCTTTTTTATAAATATTTTATTTATTTATTCGAAAGTCAGTTACACAGAGAGAAGGGAGGCAGAGAGAGAGGGGTCTTCCATCCGATGGGTCACGCCCCAATTGGCTGCAATGGTCGGAGCTGTGCTGATCCGAAGCCAGGAGCCAGGAGCCTCTTTCGGGTCTCCCACATGGGTGCAGGGGCCCGAAGACCTGGGCCAACTTCCACTGCTTTCCCAGGCCACAGCAGAGAGCTGGATCAGAAGAGGAGCAGCTGGGACTAGAACCGGTGCCCATATGGGATGCCGGCACCTCAGGCCAGAGCATTAACCTGCTGCGCCACTGCGCCGGCTCCATGCACTCTCTTTCATGCCTTCAGTGGATTCATCAAATGAATAGTGGGATTTACTGATGTAAATTGAGCCACGAGGGAAGAGGATCTGGAAGCCATGGATCTGTTTCATCCCCAGAGTGCATGGTCAAGGCCCTGAGGGTGAAGCACTGACTACATACATCACCCTGGCCCCTCATCTGTGTTAAGGTCACTGAGGAGGTTACTGAGGAAGGCATTTTGTGTGGGATAATTTGAATTCTCTGTTCTGTACCCCTAAAGTTTCCACAACTTTGTCATTCCTGATTTATTCCATGAAAAGCACTAAAAGTTTTCCTTTTGGACTGCTGAATATTATGTGAAACTAAACACTTTTTTTTTACTAAGCACTTTTTTAAAACAAAGACAACTCATTCTGGGCTTGGTTCCTGGCACTACTGTTGCTGCCTCGTGTGGTCTAAGGCCCCATTCTTATGTCATTCACATTTTGTTTGGTTTTCTGGAGAAGTAGATTCAATCTAAAGAGATTACTGGATAAGTTACTAACTTTGTAGAATAAATATTATTTGAATGATTTGTATCCTTCAACTCTTTTGCTAGGAGACTGGATGACAATATTCGAACTGTTGTAAGAGGTCAGACAAATGTGGGGCAAGATGGGAGGCAGGTAAGTAGCTGGCTCCTCTGTGTTAAGTTACACTCCTCTGAATTCCTCAACACTGGCAACCCAGCGACCATCACGCAACCCAGCGACCATCACGTTGATCTGCATTCTTACAGAGTGCTTTCTTACTGATCTGTCACAATTACAGTGGAAAACGTGCATGACTGACTTCCCTATAGCCAGGTTAGGCTGTCGAGACCAGCCATGAGCTGTCACTCAGTGACCCAGGATCACATGGGAGCTCAGCTCACCCAGGGCCAGGGACATGCAGACCGAAATGAGAGAACTGACGTTTTCCTTGTTTTTCTCCTTAGCGTCAGGCATCTCCTGTGCCCTCCTTTCTTTCGACTACTGTGGCTAAATAAGGTTGCTGCTTTTGTCTGACAGCTAAGTTGTTAGGGTTTGACTTTCCTTTTGTTGCGCAAAAGCTAGTAACCCGAGAAAGCAGCAGCTCCTCAAACCGCCTTTGTCGGCAAACAGGTACTGAGGTTCCTTTCAGAGGTTTGCAGTTCTTTTTGGATCTAGCTAGGAAGGGCTGTTGGAAAGGAATGAGGAGGAAAAGAGTATGTGGGAAGGAGCTGTTCTTCAGCGACTGGGGGCCATCTGTTGTCTATTAACCATTCTCCTTTGCATGTAGACTCTGTTCTTCTGTTGAGGCATCATATTTCAGGAATTGCTATCATAACAGAAATGCTGAGCATGCCTTTTTTAGTTTTCCTTTCCGTTTTCTGCACTAATTCAGTGAGGTCAGGCGTGTGACACTGTAACAGCTTCGTTTCTATTATTTGTCCTCTTTGGCATTTTTTATTATAGCTAATTTTTTTTTTTTTTTTTTTTTTTTGACAGGCAGAGTGGACAGTGAGAGAGAGAGACAGAGAGAGAAAGGTCTTCCTTTGCCGCTGGTTCACCCTCCAATGGCCGCCGCTGCAGCCGGCGCACCGCGCTGATCCTGGCAGGAGCCAGGAGCCAGGTGCTTTTCCTGGTCTCCCATGGGGTGCAGGGCCCAAGCACCTGGGCCATCCTCCACTGCACTCCCTGGCCATAGCAGAGAGCTGGCCTGGAAGAGGGGCAACCGGGACAGAATCCGGCGCCCCAACCGGGACTAGAACCCGGTGTGCCGGCGCCGCAAGGTGGAGGATTAGCCTATTGAGCCACGGCGCCGGCTCTATTATAGCTAATTTCTAAAAATGTTCATTATGCCTCCAGATCTGGAGTGGAGAGAAGGGTGCCATCCTACACTGAACTCTCCGATCCTCGATATTCCTGTTCCTGCTGCCAGAGGCCCACAGGGATATGAGCTTCTTTCTTTTACATTTTCAGTGCCTTTTTTTTTTTTTTTTTTTAAGATTTATTTATGGCCAGCGCCGCAGCTCAATAGGCTAATCCTCCACCTTGCGACGCCGGCACACTGGGTTCTAGTCCTGGTTGGGGCGCTGGATTCTGTCCCGGTTGCCCCTCTTCCAGGCCAGCTCTCTGCTGTGGCCCGGGAGTGCAGTGGAGGATGCCCCAAGTGCTTGGGTCCTGCACCCCATGGGAGACCAGGATAAGTACCTGGCTCCTGCCATCGGATCAGCGCGGTGTGCCGGCCGCAGCAGAGGGTAAACCAATGGCAAAGGAAGACCTTTCTCTCAGCAGGGAGCTGGATTGGAAGTAGGGTAGCCACAACTTGAACTGGCACCCATATGGGATGCCAATGCTACAGACAGTGGCTTAACCTGCTATGCCAACCCCTACATTTTTTTTTTTTATTTGACAGGTAGAGTCATAGTGAGAGATAGAGACAGAGAGAAAGGTCTTCCTTCTGTTGGTTCACTCCCCAAATGGCTGCTACAGCCGGCGCTGCGCTGATCCGAAGCCAGGAGCCAGGTGCTTCTTCCCGGTCTCCCATGCAGGTGCAGGGGCCCAAGCATTTGCGCCATTCTCCACTGCCCTCCCAGGCCACAGCAGAGAGCTGGACTGGAAGAGGAGCAACCGGGACTAGAACCCAGTGCCCATATGGGATTCCGGTGCTGCAGGTGGAGGATTAACCAAGTGAGCCACGGCGCGGACCCCCCTCCATTTTCAGTTTTATCCATCTCCCTATTTTTTCCTGAATTTTACCACTACCTTTGTTTTCCCTTTGAATAGCCCTCTGCCATTGACCTATTTGTAAGTCATCTGCTTTCTTCCTTGTTGTTGTCATCAGTATTTCTTTATAGATGTATTAGGTCCCTGAAACTGGTCTTATTGCCTGGTCTCTTGTATGGTGCCTGGTTCTTAGTCTGTTGGCATACTCCTATGAAGCACTGCTTGTCTGGCAGATGAGGCCCATGTAAATGGGCCCCCTGTAAGTCATGAAGACGAACAGAGTGGGAGTTTGGCCTCGCTGTTAAGCTGTCAGTTAGGATGTCTCTGTCCCACATGAGAATACCTGGGTTCACGTCCCAGCCCCAGCTCCTGATTCCAGCTTCTTGATAATGCACACATTGGGAGACTGTGGTGATGGCTCAACTAATTGGGTTCCTGCTGCCCACTTGGGAGATCTGGATTTAGTTCCTGGCTCTCAGCTTGGCCCCTTGGATGTTATGGGCATTTAGGGATCAGATTAACAGATGAAAACTTTTTCTAGCTGTCTCTCACTCTTTCAGCCTCTCAAATAAATAAATTAAAAAAAAAAAAAAAAAACAGAGTAGCCTACAAACGTTTGAGCTCCATTTTACTGATTAACTTTCCTAATAGATGTTTGTCCATGTCCTCTGCCTCTTCAGAAACTCTGCTGACTCCTGACTAATAATGAAATCCAAGCTCTTACTATTCAGATTCATTCTCCATTCCAATTTTGTCTCCTGTTGGGTTCTACCCGGCTGAAGTCATTGTGCTAAACAAGTATGCCCTGTGCTTCCTGGATCTGTGCTATATATTCTTCTTTCTGCCTGAAATGCTTTTTGTCCTCTTTATTTCTTCCAGTAGCTACATTTCGAAATCTCATCCGTTTTAGGGCCACCTCAAATACAGCTTCTTTTATGGTTCTTTCTGTTTACCTCATGTGCATATGCCAAAGGAGTCAGAATTTTAGAACCGTGTATGACTTGGAGCTCATCTGGTTCACATCCCCTCGTCTTACAGAGGAGCAGATGGGTCCCAGTGTTGCTCAGTCAGCTGTGTCTTGTCTCTGCCCCAAACCCCACAGCCCGAAGCTTGTACTTTTCCTTTGCTTCTGTGGTCTTCCTGGGCTCACTAATGAACACATCTTGTCCTCTTGACTAGCTTATAAACTCCTTCACAGTAAGAACTGTATCTTTCTCATTTTTACATGTCAGTACACCAGAGTGCATGCAAAACAACATCTTACTCAACTGTATCGAATATTTGATGTGTATAAAATTATTTATTAGTTGCAAACAAATGTCCTTTACAATCAGATCAGTGTGTAAGTTCCTTTAAATTGCTTAAAACTTGATTTGTAGCCGGTGCCGCGGCTCACTAGGCTAATCCTCCACCTTGCGGCGCCAGCACACCAGGTTCTAGTCCCAGTCGGGGTGCTGGATTCTGTCCCGGTTGCCCCTCTTCCAGGCCAGCTCTCTGCTGTGGCCAGGGAGTGCAGTGGAGGATGGCCCAGGTGCTTGGGCCCTGCACCCCATCGGAGACCAGGAAAAGCACCTGGCTCCTGCCATCGGATCAGTGTGGTCCGCAGGCCGAGGTGGCCATTGAAGGGTGAACCAAGGGCAAAGGAAGACCTTTCTCTCTGTCTCTCTCTCTCACTGTGCACTCTGCCTGTCAAAAAAAAGAAAAAAACTTGTTTTGTGAATGAATAGTCTCAATTTACTGCTGTTTAGCATAATAGCATAACTGTTTTGAGTGGCTCTTCAAAACCTTAAAATACTTTAAAAAAGTCTCAGGTGTTTAAAATTCCAAGAATGTGAAATTACAAGTGAATGATTCGTGAGGACTTTTCCTTGGGTCATGTTCTGTGGATATATATCTTTTCATTCTTCATGGTTAATCTGTGGGTCACAGAGTGGCAGCGCTGCAGAGTCGGGCCCAGAACTAGACAGGCTGCAGGAGTGTGGGCATCCCCCACCTTCACGTAGTAATAGGTTACAGGTTGCTGCAGCAGAGCAGGTCATATTTCAGAGAGCAAGACCACATTTGCAAGAATGTTTAGATAGCATTTCAATCTGTGATGGAATTTTGTATTCGTCTCCTTAGAATCCAGACAGAAAGGAAACCCAGAAGAAATAATTGCTTTTCCTGTCATCCCCTCCATCTGTCTTTTCCAGCAGTTTGTAATGCAAGCTGAAGTGGCTCCCCCCACTTCCAGGGAGCTTTTGGGTCCTGTCCTTGTCAGCTCTGAGGGATGAAAGCTTTACTCTCCAGCCCTGGCTGGCTGGTGGTTTGCTGAAGGGAGTCTCTATTTGACTGGCACAGACTTGGGAGAATTATGGATGTTCCAAAATATTGAGTTTTATAGGTCAAGAGGCCCCATGTTTCCCTCTTCCTTGGAACACAGGGAAAGTTTTCTTTCAGAACTTGTTTCCTGAGCTTCTGAGGAGCACTCAGGAGGAGACTGGCGATGTGGACAGAGGGAAGCTTTCCTTTCATGAGTTTAATCTCAGTCATGTTCAACCCAAACAGGTGTGCTTTTCAACCTGCGTAGTTAAGAGGAAAGGTTTTTTTTTTTTTTTTAATTAAGGATTTATTTATTTATTTGAAAGTCAAAGTTTCACAGAGAGAGAGAAGGAGAGGCAGAGAGAGAGAGAGAGGTCTTCCATCCACTGGTTCACTCCCTAAATGGCCACAACCGTTAGAGCTGTTCCTCCAGGTCTCCCACGCAGGTGCAGGGGCCCAAACACTTGGGCCATCTTCCACTGCTTTCCCAGGGCCATAGCAGAGAGGTGGAACATAAGTGGAGCAGCCAGGGTCTCAAACCAGCGCCCATATGGGATGCCAGCACCAAAAGCAGTGACTTTACCCGCTACACCACAGCGCCGGCCCCAAGAGGAAAGTTTTTACTCCACATTCAGTGTATCTTAAGAGACATTTTTAGCAGAAAAACTCTTGTTGGAAAGTGGTGTTTCTGACTCAAACTTATTTGGGGGACAGAGAACGATTCTGAAGTTGAAGGCATAGTAAAGCTGTTTCTTGAAATTTCTGAGAGACTAGTTGCTGGCTTAGTACTCTGTGGGACATTTTGGAGAGTCTAGAATTGTTGGCCACCTCCTGGGTGGACCAGCTTGAATTGTTCTAGACTGCGGCCCTTCCCACCAGGTTGTGATGCTCTTGCAAAGTCAGTGGGCACTGAGTCCTCCCCATGTTTATCTGCTGAAGTCATCAGTCAAAACTTTTAATTAAATGCCCACTTTTTTGAAACTTTGTAGATGAATTTAGTTTAACAAGCGCATCATCTGATAGGCTACAAAATTATGCAGCCTTCCAATGAATTAAAATGGACAGATTGAAGGAAGGTAGAAAGAGGAAAACAGGGGAGCAAGTTAGAGGAAGAAAATACTGACGTGTGAATTTTCGAGGGTGACCAAACCTTGACCAATTCCCAGTTAAGTCACTGAATCACCAAAAGAAGGTTGGCCGTTGGGTTTCTGTCTCTTAGGTGGAACCTGGTTGCAGTGTAGCTATTTTTTTGATCAGAGCAAGATGAAAGTTTGGGAGAAGAAGAGAATTACTATTGCCCTTTCCAGCTCTGCTCCTCAAAACTCTGAATTGTAAAAAGCTTTAGATAAGTGTAATACAGCCTTCCACCCAGTTCAGGAATCCTTTGTGTAACATCTCTGACCTTTCATTCTCACTACTTGATTGGTCCGCGGGACAAACTGATCGAGTTTTGTATAACTGTGATAGGAAGAAACTTCTTCCTTAGACTTACTGAAATAGTAACTTTGACCTCATTGTAATTTCTGACTGATTTTACTTCTGCCAAGTGGACAGTGTAAGCCTAATCCCTTTTCCTTATTACAGCTTCTGAAATTTAAAATGAGCATTATGTTCCTTTCTAAGTGTTTTCTTCCAGGCTGACCATTCTAAGTTTCTTCACCTTTCTGATGTAGTTTCCAGACCCTTTTGTCATTTTGGTTGCCTTGTCTGGTCAGCAGTTTGTCAGCATCCCTCTGAAATGTGGTTCCCAGTAGATATCTTTGTGTGCACACCGTGCTGAACTGTTTACCTCTTTGGTATGGACTGGAGTCATAAACTTGGGAACCAGGGGTTTACTGAGCCTCCCTGAAATTAATTGTAGATTTTTATATGGATACACATTTCTGGAAAAAAAGACTCCTGATTTTTCTAGATTCTGTAAGGAGTCTGAGACTGCAAAAGTTAAGGACCTCTGTTTAAGACATTGTTCTTCCATCACCTTGGATTTGGTGAAATTTTTGTGAGCCGTGTCACATCATTGGCTTCTACTGAGTTGGCAATCACCTGAAAAAATCCCCAAGTCCAGAGCTGCAAACAGATGCCCCCAGAGTTAAGGAAGTAAGCAGGTATCTTAAGTACCCTGATATGCATCCATAGGCATCCATTGAGAGAGAGTGTTCTCTAAAGAGGACAGCCACAAATCGGGTTTCACCAGTTATTGTCATGTTTGAATGCAGACCTGGAGTTGACAGATCTATCAGTTTTTCAAGAGAATCCAGAAATCCAGATTTTTGTGTGACTCTCCCAGTTTTTAACTGTTGGCTTTGTATTTTTCACAAACACTGCAAAGGCCAAACAAAACACATCTGTGGGCCAACAGTTTGCTCTACTGCCTCAGGTCTTTTTTCATATGAACTTCATTTAAACTTTCTCCTCCTCTATTTGTGCAAGAGATTCTTTGAAATTACATGCCAGACTTTATGTGTCTCAACCTTAATTTCATCTTGCTAGCTTTATGTGATTGTTTCAGCCTGTTGAGACCTTTCAGAATCTTGATGCCCTCATCATTTTGTCAGAGGCAGATTTGTCAGACTTGTCTTCTCTGTCTTCATTCAAGTTGTCGATGGAAAATCAGAGTGCAGTGGATTTGCAGCTGTGTGTCAGGTCATTGGAGGCTTCCTGTTCTTCTCATCCTCTTTTTGGTACAAAGTGCCAGATCCAGAAAACCCTTGACCCCAGCTGTCATCCAGGGTCATATTTCTTCACCTCTCCATGTCTTGATTTCCCCCAAAAAAGGAAGCCAAAAGTACTTGCCTTTTTTTTTTTTTTTTTTTTTTTTGACAGGCAGAGAGGACAGGGAGAGAGAGAAAGACAGAGAGAAAGGTCTTCCTTTTGCCATTGGTTCACCCTCCAATGGCCACCATGGCCGGCGCACCGCAGCTGGCGCATCACACTCATCCGAAGCCAGGAGCCAGGTGCTTCTCCTGGTCTCCCATGGGGTGCAGGGCCCAAGGACTTGGGCCATCCTCCACTGCACTCCCGGGCCATAGCAGAGAGCTGGCCTGGTAGAGGGGTGACCAGGACAGAATCTGGCGCCCCAACTGGGACTAGAACCCGGTGTGCCGCCGCCGCAGGCGGAGGATTAGCCTATTGAGCTGCAGCGCCAGCCAGTACTTGTCTTCTTTACTGTGCATGGAAATATCATAAAAAATACTAACCAAATCAGCAAAGCATGTTCGACTTCCTAGTTTTCACTCAAAATTAGCATGCCACCTATTTGAAGCTTTAGAACAGAAATAATTGGGCTCTCCAAGACTCTAAACCAGGAAGCTGGTGAAGACTTCATGACATAGCATTGATCTTCATTTTGTGAGAATATGAATTTGTCGTTGTCATTTCTCTAGCAGGAGGGTTTGTATCATTTTGAATTTATCCTTTCTCTTTTCTTGGAAGGAAATGAAATCCACTGACTGGTAAAAGTTGAAGAAAATAAATTACTATTAAAAGGACCTTAAATAGTTTAGGAAAAAATGGTAATTGCCACTTGTTTCCTCTTACTAAAACATATTAAATCTAAAATAACTGGGCTTTTTCAAGTAGAGCCTTAATTTTTCCCATTAATAGTGAAAATAGATGGACATTTTTTATTTTTTAATTTTTTTTAAGATTTTCAGAATGCCACAGACAACACTAAACTTAAGAAATTGTTAAAGTCTGGACAGGACCCAGGAGTACAGCCAATACATCCCCTGCTAGGGCTCCGTTTCCCAAGTTTTGTTTGGGCTCTCCATCATTCCCCAGTCAGGCTGTCTTTCCTCTGGTGCAGAGGTCAAGGTTGGCTTTCCTTTACTTGAGGAATTGAATCCAAGTGAATGTTCAGTTTTGCCTGCTTTGAGAGCACTACTGACCGTGGTTGAGGCAAGGTCTCCTGAATGTCCATTGTTTCTCAGTGCAGTATGACTGGGCTTAGTCTGTCTGCCATGCTTCATTCTGTTTATTGCATAGGAACTTTGATAGTATCTTTTTGACAGAGTGACATATTTGTGGTGTGATTCCAAATTTTTCTCAGTTTCATCTAAAATTCCCCATTTTTAGATAAGGAGTCCAGCAGCTATTTTAACTCCTCTGTGTACAATAAAGGACTGAGCATTTTATTTGAATTCTCTAGGGATGGGAGTAATTGGACATTGTCACTAATGTAACATTGGATAGCAGCCTGGTCAAGTGAAAACAAAAATGAGCTTTTTTTTTTTTAAGTGTGTTTATTTATTTGAGAGTTACAGAGAGAGTGAGAAGCAGAGAGAGAGTGTGTGATCTTCTATCCTCTGGTTCATTCCCCAAGTAGCCAAAGCCAGGGACCAGGAGCTTTATCTGGGTCTCCCACATGGGTGGTAGGGGCCCAAACACTTGGACCATCTTCTGCTGCTTTTGCCAGGCCATTAATAGGGAGCTGGACTGAAAATGGAAAAGCCAGAGCTCAAATCCAGCTCATATGGGGTGCCATTGTTGCAGGTGGCAACTTTACCTGCTATGCCACAACACAGACCCCAAAACTTGAGCTTTGGATTTTTTTATAAGATTTTATTTATTTATTTATTTGAGAGGTAGTTACAGACAGTGAGAGGGAGAAACAGAGAGAAAGGTCTTCCGTCCACTGGTTTACTCCCCAGTGACTGCAACGGTCGGAGCTGCGCCAATCCAAAGCCAGGAGCCAGGAGCTTCTTCCCGATCTCCCACGTGGGTGCAGGGGCCCAAGGGCTTGGGCCATCTTCTACTGCTTTCCCAGGCCACAGAAGAGAGCTGGATTGGAAGAGGAACAGCCGGGACTAGAACCAGCACCCATATGGGATGCTGGCACCACAGGCGGAGGATTAACCTACTGTGCCACAGTGCCGGCCCCGAGCTTTGAATTTAAAGTTTGTTGTCTATCTATGTGACCTTGAACAAGCTACTTTTCCAAACCCCAGGTTCTCCTTCTGTGATGCGGAGATAGTAATACCTAGCTCAGGGTGGTAGAGATTAGAGGTAAGCCATTTGAAAATACCCAGCACATTATCAAGCTCACTGCTTTTTAGCAAATAGCAGTGATGTTGCTGCTACTGATTGTGATCTAACCTGTTGGAATATTAGTGTTCCTGATTCTGTACATCCAGGCATTTGTCGGGTTCCTGTGGCTTTTCCATCACTGCCACTCCTGTCCATCGCTACTGCTCTGTGTTACAGCAGCTCTAGGTTTACTTGCTCTGGTTTGTGTATTAGAGCCTCCTTACTGCCCTTGGTGTGCTGTTCTCAGAGAACGGACATTGTAGTACAGCCCACTCGTGGTCCAGAATACCTGCTGTTGCATCAGAGGTGCTGGTATCTAACCTGTGGTAGCCATTTGCCAGGGTGCAGTGCAGGTGCAGCATCATTCCAGAGGCAGGAAGGTGCATCCTCGACACAAGGACAGAATCTTTGGTTTGTGCCAATTTTGGAATTTGAGATTATAGGTAATGCTGTTTTCCTCCTATCCTTTGTTTCAGTAAGTATTATAGCATGTACTATGTGTATGTATATAATATTGTCTTGCTTTACATGTTATAAATCCTGTAATACATAGTTAACTATTTTTACTAAAGACAATTAACTTTTTTTTTTTTCTTTTTTTGACAGGCAGAGTGGACAGTGAGAGAGAGAGACAGAGAGAAAGGTCTTCCTTTGCCGTTGGTTCGCCCTCCAATGGCACTGCGGCCGGTGCACCGCGCTGATCCGATGGCAGGAGCCAGGTGCTTCTCCTGGTCTCCCATGGGGTGCAGGGCCCAAGCACTTGGGCCATCCTCCACTGCACTCCCGGGCCATAGCAGAGAGCTGGCCTGGAAGAGGGGCAACCGGGACAGAATCCGGTGCCCCGACCGGGACTAGAACCCGGTGTGCCGGCGCCGCAGGCGGAGGATTAGCCTAGTGAGCCGCGGCGCCGGCAAGACAATTAACTTTTAAAAAATGTTTGTTTATTCATTTTTATTTATCGGAAAGGCAGAGTGACAGAGAGAGACAGAGTTAGAAACAGAGAAAAAAAGCTTTCATCCACTGATTCATTACCTAAGTGTCTGTAACAGCCAGGCCTAGGCCAGGCCAAAGCTAGGAGCCAGGAGCTCCATCTGGGTCTCCTACATGTGTGTTAGGGACTCAAGTATTTGAGCCATCCCGTGCTGCCTCTCATGCACACTGGCAGGAAGCTGGATCAGAAGCGGAGGTGGTGGAGCTGGCTTTGTGGCCCAGTAGGTTAAAGCTGTGGCCTGAAGCACCAAAATCCCATATGGGCACTGATTCAAGTCCCAGCTGCTCCACTCCTGATCCAGCTCCCTGCTAATATGCCTGGGAAAGCAATGGAGGATGGCCAAAGTGCTTAGGCCTCTGTACCCATGTGGAAGACCTGGAAGAAGCTCCTGTCTCCTGGCTTCAGCCTGGCTCAGTCCCGGTTGTTGTAGCCATTTGGAGAGTGAACCAGCGAATTGAGGATATCTTCCTCTGTCTCTCTCTCTCTCTCTGTCTATAACTCTACCTCTCAAATAAGTAAGTAAATCTTAAGGTTAAAAAAAAAAAAAAGCAGAGGTGGAGGTAGAAGTGGTACTTGATCCTATACATTCTAATATGGGATGCAGGAGTCCCAAGTGGCAACTTAACCTGCTGTGCCATTAAAACCCCCATCCCTTGATTTTTAACTTTAATTAAGAGTATTTTTTTTTTAAGATTTTATTTATTTATTTGAGAGGTAGAGTTACAGACAGTGAGAGGGAGAGACGGAGAGAAAGGTCTACCTTCCGTTGGTTCACTCCCCAAATGGCTACAATGGCGGAGCTGTGCTGATCCGAAGCCAGGAGCCAGGTGCTTTCTCCCAGTCTCCCACACAGGTGCAGGGGTCCAAGGACTTGGGCCATCTCTACTGCTGTCCCAGCAGCAGAGAGCTGGATTGGAAGAGGAACAGCTGGGACTAGAACCAGCACCCATATGGGGTGCTGGCACCACAGGCGGAGGATTAACCTACTGTACCACCACGTTGGCCAAGAGTAATTTTTAAAAAGATCTTTTTAATTTAATCCTATTGTTTTTAATTTTTCAGGTTCATTCTTTCATTTGAGAAACAAAGATAGATAACAAGATTTTCCTTATGTTTCATCTTGTTTTCAGTAGTTTCACTAAGATGGAGCTAGTGTCTGATGGCTTCTTCTATTTTTCAAGTTTCCCTGCTTGGAGTCTCTGTATTTTTTGACCTGTGGTTTAATGTCTTTTGTTATTTATTTTCCTTATTTCTCAACCACATTATTTCTGTTCTGTTCTCTCTCCTGCACCTACAATTCCATTGTATTGGACCATTTCAAACTATCCTGTAGCTGTGGGATTCTCTCTTTTTCCCCTTCTTTGTGTTTGAGTTTACTTTATATTGACAAATTCTTTTTTTTGCTGTGTAAAATGTGATGAGTCAGCTGAAGGAACTCCTCAGCTCTGACACCATGTTCTTTTTCTAACATTTCTATTTGACTCTTGTAATTTCTAGCCCTCTGCTGTAATTCCCCATCTGTTCACATGCATTGAACACCTTTTCCTTTAGATTGTTTGTAATGCTTTATTCATTTTTAAAAAAGATTTATTTATTTTATTTAATTGGCAGAGTTATGCAGAGAGGGAGAGAGAGATCTTCATCTGCTGGTTCACTCCCCACATGGCCATAATAACCTGATCTGGGCCAGACTGAAGCCAAGGCCATCTGTTGCTGCTTTCCCAGGCATATTAGTAAGGAGCTGGATTGGAGGTGGAGCAGATGGAACTCTCCCATAGGGGATGCTGGCATGGCAGGTGGTGGCTTAATCTGCTATGAACAATACTGGCCCCTCATCATTATTTTTTAATCTCCTCCTCTACACCCTGTTAGTTCAGATATATGATTCTTCTCCTTTGTCTCTTGACAATGGGCTCTCTCTCTCTCCCTCTCTCTGTTTCTAGCAGTAGAGTCTTATGATTTTAATTGATTTTCAAGTATTTTGTGTATAAGAGGAGAGAATGCTCCAATTTTTCTTGTGAGTATCAGTAGAGGTCCTGAGAAGGAGCCTAAGAGCAGATACAAACTGCCCTGTGCATATCATTCCAAGAAGGGTTATATACTATCGTACTAACCTACATGTGGCCTTTAGTATTTGCTAAAAATTGTAGTTGATTCATTCGTGTCTGCAGTGTGGCATCCCCATCTTCCTCCTGTGTTCTGCCACATGTGAGACAGTCCGGTGGCCTCTCTTTCTTGGGGGAGCATGACCATTCTTGAACTTCAGGATGCTTGATTGTCTTCAACTTTGATCAATTAAAGAAAGGTGATTTTTTTTTTAAATAAAGAGATTTATTTATTTGAAAGTCAGAGTTATGCAGAGAGAGAAGGAGTGGCAGAAGGAGAGAAGTCTTCCATCCGCTAGTTCACTCCGCAATTGGCTGTAACAGCCAGAGCTGAGCCAATCTGAAACCAGGAGCTTCCTCTGGGTCTTCCATGTGGGTACAGGGGCCCAGGGACTTGGGCCATCTCCCACTGCTTTCCCAGGCCATAGCAGAAAGCTCAATCAGAAGTAGAGCAACCAGGACTTGAACCGGTGCTCATATGGGATGCCAGCACTGCAGGTGGCAGCTTTACCTGCTATGCCATGGCGCTGGCCCCAAGAAAGGTGATTTTTTTGAAAGATTTGTTTATTTATTTGAAAGTCAGAGTTGCACACAAAGAGAAGGAGAGGCAGAGGCAGAGAAAGAGAGGTCATCCATCCACTGGTTCTCTCCCCAGTTGGCCGCAAAGGCCGGAGCTGCACTGATCTGGAGCCAGGAGCCTCCTCCAGGTCTCCCACATGAGTGCAGGGGCCCAAGGGCTTGGGCCATCCTCTACTGCTTTCCCAGGCCACAGCAGAGAGCTGGATTGGAAGTGGAGAAGCTGGGACTCAAACCGGTTCCCATATGGGATGTCGGCACTGCAGGCGACAGTTTCACTCACTTATGCCACAGTGCCAGCCCGGAAAGGTGATTTTTTAAAACTCCATTTGAGTTTCCCAGGTGAGTGGCAGGGACCCAAGTATTAGAGCCATCACTTGCTGCCTCCTGTGCTGTGCATTAACAGAAAGCTGGGTGGAAAGTAAAGCCAGGACTTGAACTTAGCACTCTGAAATGGGATTTGGGCATTCCGAGTAATGGCTTACCCACTGTACCACAACACCCACCCCGATTTTCTAAAAATTCTTAGTTTTAATTTCCAACAATGGCATGTGTCTGTAAAAATAACCACATAAACTCATACTGTAATGTCCAAGAGCTGGATCGGAAGGGGAACAGTCAGGACTTGAACCGGCACCCATATGGGATGCCAGCACTGCAGACAGCAGCTTTACATGCTACGCCATGGTGCTGGCCCCTATTGCTATATATTTTTAAAAAGATTTATTGATTTATTTGTTTGAAAGGCAGGGTAGCAGAGAGAGAGGTGTTCCATTCATTGGTTATTCCCCAAATGGCTGCAATGGTCAAACCTGGGCCAGACTAAATCTGGGAGCCTGGAACTCCATCTAGGTCTCTCACATAGGTTATATTGCTACATTTTTAACAGCTTTTTTAAACTCTAGTTCACATACAATACATGTGTTTAAAGTATACTATTCAATGGTTTTTGATAGATCACATTATTAATCTTTTTTTTTTTTTTTTTTTTTTTTGACAAGCAGAGTTAGACAGAGACAGAGAGAAAGGTGTCTTCCATTTGTCCGTTGGTTCACCCCCCTAAATGGCCGCTACGGCCGGAGTGCTGCGCCGATCCAAAGCCAGGAGCCAGGTGTTCCTCCTGGTTTCCCATGCGAGTGCAGGGCCCAAGAACTTGGGCCATCCTCCACTGCCTTCCTGGGCCACAGCAGAGAGCTGGACTAAAAGAGGAGCAACCAGGACAGAATCTGGTGCCCCAACTGCGACTAGAACTTGGGGTGCTGGCATTATTAATCTTAAAAATATATAAAGGGGCTGGTGCTGTGGCTTAGGTAAAGCTGTGGCTGTAGGTAAAGCCGCTGATTATAGTGCTGTTTTACTGTATGGGCACCAGTTTGAGTCCCTGGTGCTCCACTTTTGATCCAGCTCTCTGCTCTGGCCTGGGAAGGCAGTAGAGGATGACCCAAGTCCTTGGACTCCTGTGGGAGACCCTGAGGAAGCTCTTGGCTCTTGGCTTTGGATTGGCACAGTTCTGCCAGTTGCAACCATCTGGGGAGTAAACCATTGATGGAAGACCTCTCTCTCTCTGCCTCTGCTTCTCTGTAACTCTGACTTTCAAATAAAATAAATTATATATATATATATATAATTTATATATATGTGTATATATATATATAACATACAATTTATGATTTTAACCATTTTAAGTGTCCAGCGGCACTTAACAACCATCAATGCTTCTATTCCAAAACTTACTTGTCATCTCAGATAGGAATTCTGAAGTCACCAAGCAATAAGTCCTCCTTCTACCTCGCTAGCTTTCTGTAGCCTTTAATTTACTTTTTCTCTTTATGAAATTGCCTATTCTAGGTCCTTCTTGTAAGTGGAGTCCAACAACATTGACCTTTAGTAGCTGACATTTTCACATAGAATGTCTTCAGATTCATTCATGTTGTAGCATGTGTCAGAACTTCATTCCTCTTTATGGCTGAATAGTATTTCATTGCATAGAAAATACTACATTTTGTTTATACATCCATTTGTTCATGGACTCTTGGGTTGTTTGCACTTTTTGGCTATTGTAAACAGTTCTGCAGTGTACATTGGCATGTACGTATCTGTTTAAGTCGCTGCTCTCAATGCCTTTCAGTGAATACCTGGGGAGTGGAATTGCTGGATGATGTGGCAATTTTTAATCATTTCAGAATTTAATTTCTTGGGACACTTTTTTCCATATTCTGAACTTTAATAGATTTTTTTCCATTAGACACAGAATACATTAATACAAGCATACTTCCTGTTTTTGTCTTCATTTAATCCAGACTATGGGTTTCAGATTAGCTCTAGCATCCTTTTTTTTTTTTTTTTTTTAAGATTTATTTTATTTATTTGAAAGAGTTACAAAAAGAGGTAGAGATAGAAAGAGAGGTCTTCCATCTGCTGGTTCACTCCCCAAATGGCTGCAACAGCTGGAGTTGAGCCCATCCGAAGCCAGGAGCCAGGAGATTCTGGGTCTCCTACGTGGGTGCAGGGGCCCAAGGACCTAGACTATCCTTTGCTGCTTTCCCAGGCACATTAGCCGGAATACTGGATTGAAAGTAGAGCGGCCAGGGCTAGAACTGGCATCCATATGGGTTGCCGGCACTTCAGGCCATGGCTTTAACCCACTGTGTCACAGCGCCAGCCCCTAGCTCTAGCATTTTAAGCTTTTGTATTCAGTATCTTATAATAGAGATACTCTCCCCTAATAAGAATAAAACCACCCTGGTTTTTTTGTTTTTTTGTTTTTTTGTTTTTTTTTTTTTTTTTGACAGGCAGCGTGGACAGTGAGAGAGAGAGAGACAGAGAGAAAGGTCTTCCTTTTTGCCATTGGTTCACCCTCCAATGGCCGCCATGGCTGGCGCGCTGCGCTGATCCGAAGGCAGGAGCCAGGTGCTTCTCCTGGTCTCCCATGCGGGTGCAGGGCCCAAGTACTTGAGCCATCCTCCACTGCACTCCCTGGCCACAGCAGAGAGCTGGCCTGGAAGAGGGGCAACCAGGACAGAATCCGGCACCCCTTTTTTTCTTTTATTTAGTTAGCAAGTCCACCAGTTGTACTGTTTCCTTCCTGAACTTAGAAACACAAGTCCCACTTGTCTGTAACATGATTATTGAAAATAGTTTTAGGAAAATAGCACGCCAAAAAGGAACACTGAGGTTTATTATTCTTCTGAGGCATTGCCACAAAAGTTGGCACTCTCTGGGAACCAAGAAAGGAAAGTTAAGTATAACTTTTGCCATCTACCTGTTTCCTCATTAAATTTAAGCAGTCACAAGTGTAGACTAAAATTTCTGCCTCCAAAGAGGAAAATGCCATTCATGACTACGGTAGCTGCTCTGGCTCTTCCCCAACTCCTCTTGCTTTTGGCTGCTTGTAGTTAGAGATTTTGTAAGGAAGATTCCATCCTGGGTGTGTGGGTGTGCATTAGAAAAATGGCAGTGTTACTGCTGACAGAGCAGGGCTTTCTGGGTTTCAGGTCCTTCATACAAGAAGTCATTCAGATGTGTCTGAACAATGGATAGGAAGCCGAAACTCTGTGTGTGAGAACTTGACCTCCTCTCCCTCTTCCCACCTTCATTTGTGGAGGTGCAGTATTTGGAATAGCCCAGACTCAGTGCTGTGGTTGTTCTGTCAGCATTTCCAGTTTTAAATCTATATTTTCAGGAATCTGTAATGTAGCTGAAAATTTCCTCTGCTCTAATTTGGACTCTGAGAAGGAGATTAATTTTGTCAAACCAGAGATAGTACTTTTTCAGTGTGTTTCAGTTTGGTGTTCTGTAGTTATCTAGATTAAAGTCTTGAATATACCAGAAACTGATTTTGGCCGGCGCCGCGGCTCAATAGGCTAATCCTCCGCCTAGCGGCGCCGGCACACCGGGTTCTAGTCCCGGTCGGGGCACCAGATTCTGTCCCGGTTGCCCCTCTTCCAGGCCAGCCCTCTGCTGTGGCCAGGGAGTGCAGTGGAGGATGGCCCAGGTGCTTGGCCCCTGCACCCCATGGGAGATCAGGAAAAGCACCTGGCTCCTGGCTCCTGCCATTGGATCAGCGCGGTGCGCCGGCCGCGGCGGCCATTGGAGGGTGAACCAACGGCAAAGGAAGACCTTTCTCTCTGTCTCTCTCTCTCTCTCACTGTCCACTCTGCCTGTCAAAAAAAAAAAAAAATTAAAAATTAAGAAATTAAATTAAAAATTAAAAAATTAGAAACTGATTTTGCTCCATGTGGTATTGCCTTACATGCCACAAAGTCTAATTTCTGTTTTCACATTGTATCGTGGACTCTCAATATACACGTGTCCTTCCATATTTTTTTTTTTTTCTGCACCAGAAGCATACCCTAGCTTTATTAAAGGGCCTGCACCGCGAAGTCAGTATAAAAGCACAAAAAGTCCCATCCACTGAATAACAATAAGAGAACTCTAAAAATGGGAAACAAAGTGGTTGGGAAGAAGCCCCTCCGCCAGGGGCACAGGGAGCCCTGCTCATGGCAGGAGGCCTGGCTACAAGGTCCCCGGTATTGCTGTTGCTACGAGGCCAGGGGCAATGATTGTCCTGTGGGAGTCACCATTCTTCCGGGTCAGGGACCTTTACTTCTGGGGTGCACTCAGCTTCTGCGTGCCCCGGATCTGGTCAAGCAGTCCAGAAATAAAGACCTCAAAGGGTATGTAACAGTCGACCAGCAGCTCACTGACATGGCAGCCTGGGTATCATCCCTCTCCAAGTTCAGGAGCTCGTCCACATCAATCTCCAGCTCTGGGATCTCCTCTTCCTAGCAGTCGTAGAGGCGCGTGAGCTGCTCCAGGATCCACTCCTCCAGGGTGAGGCGCTTCCATGGCTCCTTGAGGTCACACTTCACAGTGACCCTTTCCTTGGCGCCTCACAGGGCCCTCATGGCCATGCATCCCGGCCCTCGCCTGTAGCCCCAGGGAGACTCTGAAAGTAGGCCCTGGGCCGCCGCTGCCCGGTCTGGGGACTAGGGCCACTGTCGCCATGGCAGCAGCTGGAGCAAGCATGTGCACTGGTCCCTTGCTTGTGCTGCCGCCTCTGGGGCGCCTGCTGGCTGGCTCTGGGCCACTGGCTCAGGTTAGCATGCAGGCTCACCTGCAGCTTGCAGAGCCCAGCAGGCCTGGCCTGACCGCACCCCGCCCCCTCCCTGCCAATCTGCTTCCTTTGATATTCTTAAGTTTGATAACCTAGAATACAGAAGGTAGGCAAAATCCATTAGTGCCACTCTAAAACAGCCCTTGATTAGAAGGGAGACATTTCTTCTGGAGATATACTTACTGATAAGTAAATCTGATGATCAAAACACTGTCTTTCAACAAGCAGGAGAAGTGAGTTGAGGGGTCTTTACACCACCTCAGGCCTAATTACCAAGCCTTGCCTTCTTGTCATTCTTGAACTTCTCTTGTTCTCCGCCATCTGGGAATAGTAAGGATGGATGGTGTATTCTTGTTCCTCTGATAAGACCGGTATCATAACCTAGGCCAAGGGCTGCTTCTGTTAAGTCAGAAATCTATTCTTTATTTTCACTTAATGCTGGGAGATTCTGATCTTCGTAGATTTCTGATACTAAATTAGCATCTTGTGTGCAGATTTAGATACCACTTGTCAGCCCTGAAGTGTTCCAGATCACTAGAATTAAGAATGTACTGTTACAAAACTAGTACATTTTTTTGACTGATTCATTGTAAGCAGAGACTCATTGCTTTGCATGAGTTGCTTTTGTAAAACATAAATTTTGAGTCCTTTGCCTTGATCTATATTGCTAATGTTTTATTACATTATAAATGTTTCACTTCCATTCTACAAAACATTGTTGCACATATTACTTTACTTGATTCTCACAGAGATGTGAATTAGACCATGTAGATGATGGTCTCCTCATTTTATACATGAAGAAGCAGGCTCTTGGGCATTCTGTGACTTGCCTAAAATCACATTCAGTAAGTTAATCACACATCCAGATTTTTTGATTCCTGATAGGCTACATCCTTGTACATACAAAATTTATTATTCTTTTTTTTTAAAGAATTATTCTTATTCTTCTTTTTTACTTGAAAGGCAGAGTTACAGAAAGAGCAAGAGACAGAGAGAGAGAGAGAGAGAGATCTTCCATCAGCTGATTCACTCTCCAAATGGCCACAATGGCAAGGGCCAGGCCAAGCTGAAGCCAGGAGCCTAGAACGCCATCCCATGTGGATGGCAGAAGCCTAATTACTTGGGCCATCTTCTCCTGCTTTCCCAAGGCACATTAGCTGGGAGCTGGATTGGAAGTGCAGTAGCCTGGCCTTGAACCAGCACTCCCATGGGATGCTGGTGTTGCAGATGGTAGCTTAACCCACTGTGCCACAATGGCCCCCCAAATTCTTTTTCTAAACAGTGACAAAAGTTTTAAAGCAGATTTGGAAGCTACTTTTTGTCACTACAGAACCTGAAAAGTTAACTGATTTGCAAGGGAACCCAGTGACATTGACCATGGTCTCATTAACCAGTGGGATCTCCCTTAGCATAATAAAGAAATTGGACTGAGAAAAGAGCTCAAGAATGAAAACAACAGTGCACGCCTGGGTAACTGAACATATAGGCACCACTGTGGTCCCAAAGAGATGAGATAGGAGGAGAGAGTCATCCACGTAGAGCTCCCAAGGGATCCATCGCCCAAAGGGCATTTGGTGCCTGGAAGTGTCTCCAGAAACCCCTGCAGGGACATCCAGAAGTCACCACAGAAGGACATTTTCCCCTGACTGAAGACCCATGATGTAGATGAGCACTACTAAGTGGCTGAAGCTAGAAGTCACAGTAAGATAGGGCATGAGGGTGAACTAAGCAGCCTCTAACTTGGCAACTGGAAGTCTTAGCTGTTTGTGGGAAGTCGTCCTTTGTTAAACTTGGACGAGTTGTTCCTTGAAATGTTCTGTTTCCTAAAGTATTGAATTTCTGTACCTCTTATTTGGCAAAAGCAGTTGAGACTCTTTCTTAAACATTTCTTTTTCTTTTGGCATTTGGAGTCGTTCCTTTCAGTGTGCACCTCCTCAAGGGTTGCATTTCATCAGAGGAAGCCGTGCATGAATGCACCCCCACCCCCAGCTATTTCAGGGCTGGCGTATTCTGTTATGGGTGATAACAGATATAAGCAGAACTTTAAAATGTAAATGTTTAGTCTTGTTTGGACACTGCTAAATTTGTGTCCCAGCCCTGTCTCCTAAAAACAATAAAAATGAGCTCTTTGGTTCATATTTTAAGTGGATGTGGTTTGCATAAATCATAAATAAAAGTAACCTATGTGGAACAGAGCATTTTAATAAATAAGGTGAGAATTACTCCCTTCTTACATTCTTTAGATTTGTGCACTTGGAAAGATGTCTGTGCTTTAAATAAAGCCCCTTTATCCTCAAGGTTTCTGAATGGTTTCTTATGAAAGAATTAGTATTAACACTAATGATTCTCGTCTGCTGAGTGCCCTCTGGCTTCTGACCAGGGCTGCCAGACCCAGTAGGTGCCTGGTGTCTTTGAGGATGCAGGGAGGCACAGTGCTGTGCGTGGGCAGCCATCCGGGGCTGGGAGAGTCCTGCAGCCTCTGCTATTGTCTGGCATCAGTGTGGGGAACAGGATGCACTGTCGCTGTTGCGGAGGATTCTTAAGGCTCCTTTGCTTCAGCTCGGGATGCCCTGTTTCCATAGCAACAGCCCTTAGTAGTGACAGGGCGGCCAGTCGTTTCAAAAGGCAGGGCTTTCCGTAAATGGAAACTACTTAACACTAAGTGTCCACCTTCAGTGGCTTTTTTGTGGGACTTACCTGATGTGGTAGCCTTCATCAGTGTTTCTACTGTCTGGAGAATTCTCTTGTTTACCAAATGACACTGAACGATTCGTTATTCAAACATCTGGTATCATTCTTGTCTTACAGTTATTTATGTTTCTTATAAGCTTTCAAAGACATGTCCCCTGTTTAGTGATCCTTTTCTTTCAGTATCTAGCAGAGTACACATAGTAGGCATTCACCTTTTTTTTTTTTTAAAGATTTATTTATTTGAAAGTCAGTTACACAGAGAGATGAGAGGCAGAGAGAAAAAAAGGTCTTCCATCTGCTGGTTCACTCCCCAATTGGCCATAATGGCCGGAGCTGCGCCAATCCGAAGCCAGGAGCCAAGAGCTTCTTTCAGGTCTCCCACGCAGGTGCAGGAGTCCAAGGACTTGGGCCATTTTCTACTACTTTCCCAGGCCATAGCAGAGAGCCAGATCAGAAGTGGAGCAGCCGGGACTCTAATCCGCACCCATATGGGATGCCAGCACTGCAGGCAGCGGCTTTACCTGCTGTGCCACAGTGCCAGCTCCAGCATTCACTTTTTAGTGAAGGATTGGACCAAACTTTTAAACTTTTCTGTAGAGCATTTCATTTTGAACATGAAAACCACTTTTCTGAGTGTGCCTGCAGATATTGAACTTCATCAGCTTACCTAGAAAGCAGTAAGATTGGTCGGCAAGCTTTGACTGTTAGAAGGATAGCTCCACCTGAGGCAGTGCACTCTGGGAGATCTGGCAGTAATATTCATAGTTGCTGTATAGAGAGCTCCTTTTATGGGTTTGATGTTTTATATACTCAGCACTCTCTTGGTTGCAGAAGACAAAAATCCTGACTTAAACTACCGTAAGCAGAAATGGAGATTTTGAGGAAGGATGCTGTTTTGTCTTGTTTTGAAGGAGAGGTTGAACAGTGTGGCCATTGTTAGAGTGATGCCTCAGCTGGGTTTGTCAAACTACTGTAGGCGCAGACTGGAACAGTGCTCAGCAACTCTGTCTCAGCTCCAGCATCTCTACCTGGAGACCAGCCTCCTGCCCTCACGGGGGAACCTCACTGCTGTTTAACCCAGTCTCACATCGGGGGGCTCCTACCACCAGAATGAGATGAAATCTGTTTCCCAGTTCTAGTTCAGGGAAGTTACAAGATAATTCTGATTTGGCCCAGCCCAGAACATGTCTACCCTTTGGACAGCAGACTCTGTAATAATCCAGTAAGAAGATGTGCAAGAGGAGGGAAGAGCACTGGGGCCACAGTTCCAAAGATACATACTACTGACTCCGATGTTCCTTCCTAACAGGAGAGCTCTGAGGGGGCTGGCACTGTGGCGCACTAGGTTAATCCTCCGCCTGCAGCGCTGGCATCCCATTTGGGCACCAGTTCTAATCCCAGTTGCTCCTCTTCAGGTCTAGCTCTCTGCTGTGGTCCAGGAAGGCAGTGGAGGATGGCCCAAGTGCTTGGGCCCTGCACCCGCATGGGAGACCAGGAAGAAACACTTGGCTCCTGCCTTCGGATTGGCACAGCGCTGGCCGTAGCGGCCATTTGGGGAGCGAACTAACGGAAGGAAGACCTTTCTCTCTGTCTCTCTGTCTCTCTCACTGTCTGTAACTCTACCTGTCAAATAAATAAAAATCTTAAAAAGAAAAAGAAAAGAAAGAGCTCTGAGAAAGGTGACCTGATTTTGGTTGCCTCCTAGAGATTACGCAGATTGACAGGGGTCATGTTAGTCAGTGGCAAGGCCAAAGGTCAAATCCCAGTGTGCTGATTCAAAATCCCTTGCTTTTAACTAAACAACATGTTGCTTTTCCATACTGTATAAAAGAAAAGAGAACTAGCAGATAAATGTAACATTGGAAAAGAAAAATGGTAGCCAAATAGTGGGAAAAGCTGGTTTTCTTCCCAGTCATCTTATTTCTTCAAAGAACAATCTAAAACCATACCAGTTGTTCTGAAGACGAACAGCCTTTCCTCCTTCCTCCACCAGCCACAAATGGGATCTCCGTTTAACATCTCTGAAGGGCTGCCTGCACACGCACAGAGTGAAGGCACTATAGCTCTCTCACAGAGCAAACTGCAAGATCACATGCATCTTAAGAACGACAGGGGATGTCTACTTCTCAAGGCGCCGCCATTGGATCAGAGTCCCTCTATCTACACAGGAGGCAGACAGCAATTCTGCAAAAAGAGAAAAAAGAAAGAAGACAGCAGAGTCTGTGCCAGGTCCCCTGCTGCTTATCTTCCACACACATGACCTGGGGTGGCTTTGTGAGCCTGCTCAGAGTCTGCTTCAGGAGGCAAGGAAAATTAAGAGGAACCGCTACAGTTGGTGATGCACAGAAATACACAGCTACTGCCTTTGGTTTTGCCGAGCTTTCTAGGCTAGCTCAGTGGTCTCCTGGTTACAGAATTTGAGTTGCTGCTGAAGGCCACTCCAGTGACTGCTTCTTACTGCCACCCTCCCATGCAGGCTGTGGCCACGCTCCAGTGCTCAATTCCGGAACTCCGGGTAGAGGGAGACACTCAGGGCGATTGAAAGCAGACATTTTGGGGAGATTTGTTCCGTTTTTAATCCACGTATAGCTTGGAATGGAAAAGCAGCCACATTTTATTTTAAAGAGAGTCTAGAGACAGCACCACAATCTTTCTTTCACCATATTTTCTGATTAACCATGTAGTAATAATGTTTTAATATTTTTTAAAAATAAGATTGTTTCCCTCTGTAGGTCTTATGATGCTTCCAAATACAAAATGCTCTTCTCTCTGTGTTACAGAAGGTTTGTGATCACATACGAGTGTGTGTGTGTGTGTGTGTGTGTTAAAAATGGATGTGCTTGATAGAGTGGATACTTCAGAGGAACCTTTTTGACTCTGGAAAAAGAATTACATTAAATTTCTCCAACTTTAGTACATGATTATAACAAGCAAAAGTATTCCAGCCTGAAAAAAAAAAATCTGGCAGACAGTTTATCTTTCTTGAAGGCTGTGAAATGTGAGGGTGTGCAAGTCTTACTTGTTTGCTGGAAGGGAAGCTTGGTACCCTCAGCACAGTCCTGGTTAGAAGCCAGATCAGTGATAAGTGAGAAAAGGGGCTAAGAACCCCCTCTCTGAGGAGTGCCACACAGACTCCTTCAGACTTTAGATCTCTTGATAGAACTTGGCCCTGTACGCATTCCTGGCCAAATTTCCTGTTTCTTAGGGCATTTGGCTAGAAGACAGTGGTTGCCATCCCATTAGCACTTCATAACATGATACCACACGCAGTATCCCAGAATTCTATGCCAGCCATGCCAAGGTCAGTCCTTTCTAGTGGTCAGTTGCCTGCAGAGGTCTCCATGGTGCTTTCTTATAAAGTTTTTAGAAAGTTCCAATGGGTTTAGAAAACATCATCTCAAACTGGCACCCATATGGAATGCCAGTGTTGCAGGCAGTGACTTAACCCATGCCTCCACAGCCCCAGCCCGTGAAAATGGACTGTTGATTTCCAGGTCACCACCACCATGTCTGCCCATTGAACCTGTCCCTTCTCCTGTCTTCCTGGCTCCGTAAATGGAATCATTCACTGACCTTTTTTTTTTTTTTTAAGATTTATTTATTTGTTTGAAAGGCAGAGTTACAGAGGGGCAAAGGCAGAGAGAGAGAGAGAGAGATCTCCCATCTGCTGGCCCACTCCCCAAATGGCTGCAATGGCCAGAGCTGCACCAATCTGAAGCCAGGAGCCTGGAACCTTTTCCAGGTCTCCCACATGAGTGCAGGGGCCCAAGGACTTGGGCCATCCTGCACTGCCTTGCCAGGCCACAACAGGGAGCTGAATTGGAAGTGGAACAGCTAGGACTAGAACAGGTGCCCACATGGGATTCCGGCACTGCAGATGGCGGCCTTATCCTCCATTCCACAGTGCTGGCACCACTGACTTTTCAAATCAAAAGCTAGGAGTGATCCACGAGCCTTCCCTGGCCATCAGTGAATCCTGAAGGGTGCATCTCCGTATAAACCCCAAATTGCCCCACTGTTTCTGATCCCCAAGAGCTACCTCCCCATCTGTCATTAGACAACTGCAGCAGCTTCCTAACAGTTCTTTCTCTAGTGTTTGCACTCCTTCTTCTGTATAAGCCCGTTGGCACATAGCAGCCAGCATGGGCTGTTGTACACATAAACCATACTCCAGTTCCTTGTTTAAGACCCTGCAATGTTTTCTCATTGCACTTAGCATAGAATCTCATGCTTCTTACCAGGCCTTTGAGGCCTTCCATGCCCTGGCTCCTGCCTACCTCTGAATATTCCAGAATACTTCCTACTCTGATTATGGCATTACCACCTGCTGCCTCTCTTTTTGGTCTCCAAACCACCAAGGTCTTTTGATCTCAGGGTCTTTGCTTTTGCTCTTCTGTCTACTTGGAATTCTCCTGCTCTACATCTACAAATCCTGTGTCTTCCCTACCTCTGGGGTCCAGTTCATACAGTGTGTCTCAGGAGACCCTCTGACCATTGTTTTCCACATTCTTGTCACTCTGCTCAGTTCCTTCTCTGTACCTAACACACTCAGACATTTTCTTCTTTTTTTCTTTAGTTTCTTTTCCAATATCTCCTCCTTCCACTTCTCAGAGTAAGTTCCATGAGGACAGGGAGAGTGACCAGGAGCTATCTTGTCTACCATTGGATTCTCAGTGCTTAGAGTAATACAAGATATATGGGAGGTGTTCAGGAAGGCCCTGCTGAATGATTGACAGAGTGCAGGGGTTAGTGAAATGCTGACTGGTGTGGGTGGCACTCAGAGCAGCAGTCAGTTATAGGGAGTCTTCAGCCGCTGGACACTGAAGAACACATGTTCTGGCCGGCGCCGTGGCTCAATAGGCTAATCCAGAGCTTCCCCTGTTCCCAACATAGAGCCCATCTCTGTCTCCTATAGACTTGTGCAGACACACAATTGTGCATGTCCTGTTTATTGTCATCACCAACATGTAGTAATCAGTGAGGTGGAGGGAATTAGTTCAATTTTTAAATTAAAACTTTATGGGGCCTGGCCTTGTGATATAGCAGATTAAGCTGCTGCTTACAACACTGATAGCCTATACCAGAGTGCTGGTTTGAGTTGCAGCTGCTCCACTTCCATTCCAGCTCCCTGCTAATGTCCCTGGGCCCCTGCCACCCATGTGGGAGACCCAAATGAAGTTTCTGGCTCCTGGTTTCAGCCTGGCCCAGCCCTGGCTGTTGCAAGCATTTGAGAAGTGAACCAGCAGATGAAAGATCTTTCTCTATCTCTGTCATTCTGCCTTTCAAATAAAAAGGTAAACAAATAGTTAAAGTAAAACTGTATGATACTGATCGGTAAGAGTCCGGCGTAAATACTAGACTCTGGAGGTCTCTACTACTTTGGTAGTAAAATAGTTGGTGGAGGCACAGTGAATCAAGAGAGCTTTGTGGTAATTTTCTGTGGAGGCTGGAATTGACTGTATTGTAGTGACGGGAGCTGGCTTGCACTGCTGCTTGTGTTTCACTTACTTCTCTTACTCTAGGCACTTGAAGAGGCCCAGAAGGCTATTCAGCAGCTCTTTGGCAAAATCAAAGACATCAAAGACAAGGCAGAAAAATCAGAGCAAATGGTAAGTTAAGGTTTCTTTGTAACCCCCCCCTTTTTAAAAAAAAAAAAAACAAAAGAGGAAGTTAACTTCTCCTTCAGTCATGCTAAGTAATAGGCTTTTTCCTCCCACTTCCTGTCAACTTCTTTCACCCACATTCTAAACCGAGCCCCTGTGAGCCCATTCCAGATCAGTTCATGCAGAGCTGCTAGACAGCAGTGACTCACCATCCCTGCTGCCCTACATCTACAGCCCTCTTTTAGAAAGGAAAGCTGGTCTTTTTCCTTCCCCCAAAATAGTTTCATGGTCATTTTGGATTCCTTTCTCTTGGTTTTGTTTATATCACACATTTTCTCAATTAAGGTATGTGATTGGTAACTTGGTAGCACTGTGAAACTGGGCCTGCATCTGGGATGTGGGATGTATTCCACCCAGGAAACACACACATGTGGTTTTGATGAAGTTCTCACTCTACAAATTCAGGATCCCCAATGGTGTACTTACAGGGGCACTCTGCTGACTACAAATTCAGCGTTCACCCACTCCTCCTTCGTGGGAGGCTCCTGGGTTGAAATCGTAGGTCACATAAGACCCCCAAATTCCAGTTTCCTCAACTGTAAGACAAGAACAACAGCACCTACCCCACAGTGTTGTGAAAATTCACCATGTGAAGGGCACTGGACGTCACGCTGGGGATTTGGATCTGCGGTCCTTCCCCAAGGGGGCACTCCCCTCTATACCATTCAGGGCCGCTGAAGCATGGTCACCAGGAGTCAAGTGCATCTTTTGCTAGAGTTTATTGTACTCAGGTCTCTTACTTATCGCCATCCTTATGATTCCAGTTTTACAGCTGTGGTGTGTGTGCCCTCTTCCAGCCAAAGGGGTACAGTGACAGTGTGACTGAGCTTCTTGTAAAGTTACTGCACTTCGCGTTTTAAAGCAGTTTGCTTTCCTGGACAGTGCTTTGCCAAAGGGAAGAAGAGGTAGCAATGAAGGGAAACCATGTTTGCTGAGCTTTTGCAGTGTGCCCAGCACTAAGCCAGTTCCTTGTCCAAGTGATCTGAATTAGCTCCCATGACAACCTTATGAACTAGATTTTGTTGTCATTATCTTTATGATTGCCCGTTCTACAGATGAGGACACTGAGCCTGGTGAGGCTGAGAAACTTGTCCAAGGGCATGGATTGTGAGTGGTAGAGCTGGAATTCAGTCCTAGATCTTTCTGACTCCAAACCCAGCCACAGCATATTCTGTGCCTTTTTGGCTGCCATCGTTCACAGTTGAGGTTAATTTATTATTATTTTTTAAGATTTTATTTATTTGAGAGGTAGAGTTAGAGAGAGAGAAAGACAGAGAGAGGTCTTCCATCTGCTGGTTCACTCCCTCAGTGGTTGCAATGGCCACAGTTAGGACGATCTGAAGCCAGGAGCCAGGAGCTTCTTCCCGGTCTCCTTTGTGGGTGCAGGGGTCCAAGCACTTGGGCCATCTTCCACTGCTTTCCCAGGCTATAGCAGAGAGCTGGATGGGAAGAGGAGCAGTCGGGACACAAAGCAGAGCCCATATGGAATGCCAGTGCTGCAGGCAGAGGCTTAGCCCACTGTGCCACAGTGCCAGCCCTGAGGTTAACAGTATTCTTACTTGGTTTGCAGAATGGTGTCATATACATTTGACTTGAGCGCTCCTTGCCTGCCCAGCCAGCAAAGGTTTTGTTTAGGGAATGACCAGCAGTACAGACTGTGTAGAGAAGCGTAGGCTATGGCGTAGGGAGTGATGGGAGATATTAGGACTGAAAAGCTCCAGTGCAGAGCAGTGAGGGCCTGAACAAGGAGGAAAGGGGCAGGAATGGACTCTCAACATGAGGCCAAGGTAGAATACTCAGGATTTCAGGATGAGTAAGCTGCAGGGAAAGTGACAAATCGTAGGTGACTGTGACTTTGAACACAGTGGTCACAGACCTGATATTAATGCTGAAACTGAGGAACCTAGAAAAGAGGTACAGGGATTCTGTGTAGGAAATAAGATGATGATTTTAAATGTTAGAAGTGGGTGATCAGATTATAGGGCCAGACTCATACAAATAATTTATTCTACAACTCCTGATCTTTTTGGCCTCAAGCTTCGTTATTCAGTAGAGTTTCCGTGGGTCTTCACCGTTTCTCCCTCCCTGTCCCTCTGCCTCCCTCTCCTTCTTAATGTAATTGGAGGTAGATTAATGGCCTTAGGGTTCTAGAGGGAATGCAGGCTTGATGGGGAGGTCCCTGCTGAGACCCTGGTTAACCTTGCAGGCTTGTAGGTCCTAATCTTTACTGTGTGAGTTCAGCCAAGGTGATGACCGTATGAGATCCCATGATGTCAACTCATTTCCAGGTTTTTCAGTTTAACGGATGTGTGTATCCAGTGACTAGAATATCTATTCCTGGTGTCCAGGGCACTCTTCCCTCTAAGTATCACAGAACCTGGGAAATCAGATCGCCATAAAGAGAGTTTCTTGATCCTCATGGACTCAGCTGAGTGGAAGATTGCACCTGGATGTTAGTGAAGTTGGAGAATTCTTCCCAGCATCACTGTCAAATACACTTTTCTAACAACTGAAATATACTTGTGTTCCCAGCTGCAGACCTGCTGGGTCCACAGTCAGAATTTTTATTGCCTGATTGCTCTCTGTTTTTCCAAAGACTGTGACTGTCCTCTCAGGAACTTACATGTTAAGCTTATGTGACAGGGGTCACATTTTAGTTGCCTTTTGGTTTGAGAGAACTTCTTTTCTTTGCTGCAGACCTGGGCAATAAACCCAGGATCCATAAATGATGACCCTCTGCCTTGGGTTAGCTGACTAGTACTGTCTGTGTTACACAGAACCCAGGCATTGCAGCAGCAGGGCCTACTTTCCTGCACGGGAGATGGGCTGGGCTGCTCCCGCACCCTGAATGCTTAGTCCTGCCTTGCTCTTTGGATTGTTCGATTCATGGTGAAAAATAAAGCTGATTTTATTCCTACAGCTGAAGGGTTTGTAACCCAGAACAAAGTGTGAATAAATGCCAAGTGAAATTAAGTGGACTGGTTGGGGATTACTGGAATTTCATATTGTAAGGATATTTGCATTTTCTCCTGGGGCCAACCCAGAGGTTTTGTCCTGGCTTCATTTGCATTGTTTTCTCATGGAGCTAATTGCAGAAGGATTTACATTCTTCTTAACCTTCTTCCTTTCTCCCCTGTGGTCTTTTAATATTTAGGTTAAAGAAATCACCCGTGATATCAAGCAGTTAGATCATGCCAAACGCCACCTGACCACCTCAATCACCACGCTGAACCACTTGCACATGCTGGCGGGTGGTGTCGACTCCCTCGAGTAAGCCATGTCGACTTCCTCTGCTGGGCCCACAGGAATCCCATGACCTACAGAAAACGGGCTTACAGGTTTCTTCCCTTCTCAGCCAGGAGAGTCTCACCATCCTGGCCCACCCTGTGCAAATTGGCCTGAAGTGTTCTGTCATCACTTTGCCTTGTGCCCTCTGGTGCTCAAAACTTAACGCCTGAAAGGAGACCCATAATGCACGTGAGAATACTCTAGGAACATGGACCATTCACATTTACGACTGTGTTTGTTAAGGCAGGCAAGGGGGTTCAGGCACTCCCCACCTAAATCATCTGCCTCAGCCAGTTTTCCTGCTGGTATTGGGCCAAGTTACACTGTCAGTGAAGCTACTTGTGGAAACAGATCTTTGATTTATCACTCAACCCCTTTTTGTTTTAATTCAGTTTTTCAAACAATGAAGCTTCTTGTTTGGCTCGTAGGAGGACTTAAATAAGAGAACATTGGAAATAGTGTTAAAAGGAAGAATTGATTGTTGGCCATAACAAAGCAATCCAAAACTCTGGTTTAGTAGCAGGGCTCTGCCATCCCGGCGCACCTCTGTGCTCTGTCTCAGCCTAAGGCTTTCTGCATCCCACCTGCAGGTTGATTCCATGTGTGGACAGAGCATCTTCGCAGAAACACTGATCTGAATATCGCATCCAGAGTCTTAGAGCAGGGCCATGGGCAGTGTGTTGTAGGGAAGGAGGAGGAAGCAGACGCCTCCCTGACCTCTCTCAGACACTGTATGAGTGTCAGGGGAATCCCTGCTCCATTTTCCCAGGAGGAGCTGTCAGTCGGGGCAGCAGGCCAGGGAGATGGAAAAGCAGGCTGCTTTGCTTCTTCCCCAGGGATCCAGTGTTTGCCACCAACTCTCAGACCAGGCAGCAGTGGCAACATAACACCTTAGCCTGAACTTGATCCTGGCTTTTTAAATCCTCTTAAGAAGGTCATAAATTATAAATTTAATTTAAAAGCCCAACCCTAATGAAAAATTTAGATCTAATAGCTTGTACTTCCTCACTGGGTATAACTTGATTTCATCAGCATCCTTTTATTTATGCCTCATTAGCCCTAGCAAAGGGGAAAGTCGATATCTCTGACAGAGTTGCTTATTATTGGTTTAAAACCTTCAGATTTGAGTTACTATGTAAATGTCTCCTATTGTATCCTCCTAGAAAGATGTATTTGTTTTGTCTATATTCTATAAGCCTTGGCTAATAACATCTCTCCCTCTGTTCTCTGTACAAAGCCTACTGATCCTATAATACGCAACCCAAATCCCAAATTCATAAATTCTTCCCAGATTCTCCTCCCGCACCCAATGAGAATCCCATCACCCACACATTCTTTTGTATCCTCGTAGCACATAACTTGTACTTCCATTTAAAACTTAGTTCATCTTGCATGTTACTACTGAGGTATGTATTGACATTCTCCCTTGCTAAATGATATCACCTTAAGGATTTGGACCAGGTCTTATTTTTCTGTTCCGGTGTACAGCACCACACATACCCAGTGCGTGGTATGTGTTTATTAAATTGAGTTGATGTCTGTTTTAGAGCTAGAGTAAATTGTTCAAAATCTGTATTTTGTGCCCTTAGTGGTTTTGTTTGTTTGTTTTTAAGTTTTCCACTCTTTATTTCCTTGCAGGGCCATGACCAGGAGAAGGCAGTATGGGGAAGTTGCCAATCTCCTGCAGGGCGTGATGAATGTCCTGGAGCACTTCCACAAGTACATGGGCATCCCGCAGATCCGGCAGCTTTCTGAAAGGTAAGATGTCGGTGGAGAGTGTGATCTTCCCTTAAGAGAAGCTGATGCCAGAAAGCACTGAGACGCTGAGCTCAGCGTGTTTGTTGTGGAGTCTCACCGTGGGAAAGTGACCTCACTCTGAGGCAGGCGTATTCGCAGGCTCCTGGTGATGCGTCAGGTAGCTGCAGTTGCTGATGTGGACTGCTCTCAGTTCTCCGTATTTCTGAAGGGAACTGTTCCAGTATTTGTTTCCTTGTAACAAGCTACCACATAATGTAATAACTTAAAACAGTTGTTTTGTTCGTACAGTTTTGACCTGGCTCAGTGGGAACAGCTCATCTGTACTCAGCCGTGCTATGGACTAAGATCCCTGGTTGGCCCCATGGGTTGCTTGGGCCTCCTGATAGTAATGCGGCCAGGTTCCAAGAACGGACCTCCTGAGAAATCAGGTCTTGGAAGCCACGAGGCTGCCGAGGTTCCAGAGGACACGGGTATGGCTTCTGTCCACTCCCCGCGTCGGGGGTGTGCCACGCTGCTGTGGCAGAGTTTGAAAGGAAGTCCGGTGCTCTCTAGACCCTCTGACAACAAAATGGTGACTCTCTCTAATCTTATTCTTTCCTTTCTACTGCTGTTGAGTTTTAATCTCAGATTCAGATACAGCAGAAAGAGAGGTAGGTGCTCAGAGAGGAGGAAGATGAGGGTGCTAAAGGAGGACAAGGGGTGGTGAATTTAATGCCTTTTCTGTGAGGCACGGAACTCTGAGACGGCAGGGACAAACCCTGACGTTCCTCACTGCAAAGACACAGTGAAGGGGCTGGCACTTAGCAGCAGACATCGTTCTCCACTCTGCCTGCTTTATAAGGCCTGACTGCTACAGGCTTCCTTTTTCCTAATGTCTTAATTTTTAATTATACAAGTAAAGTTTATGTGTACACATTTTATTTTATTTAAAGAACTCAAATATACAGATGAAACTTAGTCCCTTTAGCTGCCCTTCAGATCCTATTGAGCTGGTGACTAAAACCGAGCTAATAAATTTCTCTTAGGTTTTTAATCTAGATTTACATAAATTTATAATTTCAATTTTGTCATTTTAAGTAAATGGATTCATACTATGTACTTTATTCTGAACTCTGATTATTTTTTGAAAAGTGTATTTATTTGAAAGGCAAAGTGATAGAGGGAGAGGGAGGGAGGAGAGAGATCTTTGATATCCTTTCATATGAAGAGTCTTCAAAATATTTGTGAAAAATATGTGTTATGGGCCGGCGCCATGGCTCACTAGGCTAATCTTCCGCCTAGCGGCGCTGGCACACCAGGTTCTAGTCCTGGTCAGGGCGCCGGATTCTTTCCCGGTTGCCCCTCTTCCAGGCCAGCCCTCTGCTGTTGCCAGGGAGTGCAGTGAAGGATGGCCCAAGTGCTTGGGCCCTGCACCCCATGGGAGAGCAGGATAAGTACCTGGCTCCTGCCTTTGGATCAGCGCAGTGCTCTGGCCGCAGCATGCCGGCCGCGGCGGCCATTGGAGGGTGAACCAACGGCAAAAGGAAGATCTTTCTCTCTGACTCTCTCTCTCTCACTGTCCACTCTGCCTGTCAAAACAATAAAAAAAAAATGTGTTATGAAAAAACTATGCATGGATTAATACTTTTTTTAAAGTATTAATTTATTTATTCTAAAGAGTTACACAGAGAGAGAAGGAGAGGCAGAGAGAGAGAGAGAGAGAGAGAGGTCTTCCATCCGATGGTTCACTCCCCAAATGACCGCAACGGCTGGAGCTACGCCAATCTGAAGCCAGGAGCCAGGACCTTCTTCCAGGTCTCCCACATAGGTGCAGGGGCCCAAGGTGTTGGGCCATTCTCTGCTACTTTCCCAGGCCAAGAAGCAGAGAGCTGGATCAGAAGTGGAGCAGCTGGGTCTCAAACCGGTGCCCATGTGGGATACCAGCACTGCAGGGCAGGGCATGAACCTGCTGCACCACAGTGCTGGCCCCAGATTAATACTTTTTCACCAAAATAAGCTTTTAATTTAATTTCCATTTTTTCCACACTTTGAAGTACTCTTGTGTGTATAGACTTACCACATTCTTTTTAATTGTTGTATGCAATTCCAGCATATAACATATCTCATATTATTTAACCATTTTAAATTTTATTTTAATAGTTTTTTTTCTGGTAACCTCTTATTTTACTTTCTGTTTCTATGAATTTGCCTATTCTTGCTACCTCATATAAGTGAAATGAAACCATATTTGCCTTTTTATGTCTGACTTTTTTTTTACTTAACATAATGTTTTCAAGATTCAGCTGTGTCCTAATGTGTATCAAAATTTCATTTTTTTTTAAGATTTATTTTATTTATTTGAAATACAGAGTTACAGAAAAAGGTAGAGACAGAGAGAGAAGTTTTCCATCTGCTGGTTCACTCCCCAGATGGCTGCAAAGGCTGGAGCTGAGCTGACCTGAAGCCAGGAGCCAGGAGCTTCTTCCGGGTCTCCCAGTGGGTGCAGGGGCCCAAGCACTTGGGTCATCTTCCACTGCTTTCCCAGGCCATAGCAGAGAGCTGGATGGAAAGAGGAGCGGCTGGGACTAGAACCAGTGCCCATATGAGATGCTAGTGCTTCAGGCCAGGGCTTTAACCCACTGTGCCACAGTGCTGGCCTCAGAATTTCATTCCTTTTTAAGCTGAATAGTCCATTGTATGTATGAGTATATTCCACATTTGTTTGTTTATTTGCTTTTGAAAGTTTGGGTTGTTTCCGCCTTTTAACTATTATGTGACAGAATAAGCAGATATATTGTTTGGCAGTCAGTATTGCTTATTTAAAACCTGCAGTCAATCTGAGTCCCATTCCTTTGTAAGAAAATGTACTTCTGTTTGGTGTTCTTTTGCTCTAGATGTGTTTGATATTTGGGACTGAGTGGGGTCAGGAATTTTAGGAGGGTGTACATTTCCCTTCCATTTGTGTTGCTCTCATGTATGCTTAATCCAAAGACTCATGAGTCTGTCAAGTTCTAAGAAAGTGTTCTCTTTTATTCCTTTGGTTGTCTATGCTTCGTTCTTCCTAATCTCTCTGTGGAATTCCTATTACATGAATATTGGAACTTCTACATCTGATGCCATGTGTCCTTTTTTTTTTTTTTTTTTTTTTTTTTTGTTGTTGTTGTTGTTGTTCCTCATACTTTCCATCTCTTGGTCCTTTTGGGCTACTTTCTGAAAGAATTCCTCAATTCAGTCTTCCTGCTTTAACTTATTCTTCACGTGTGCCCATTATGCTTTTGGTTCAGCTGTTGAATCTTTATTTTAATAATCCAACTTTTAAATTCCTCAAATACCTAGATGATTCTTTATTTTTTTTTTTCATGGACATAATAGCATCTTAAATCTCTCAGAGAATATAAATTATATGTATTTGAAAGCTCTGAGTTGCCTGTTCTGTCTCTCTGTGCTCTGGTATAAGGTCTTCAATTTGTTGAGCACGGCAGTTCTTTCTTGGTAATAACATTCTTCAAATATTTGGTGAGTCTTAACTGAAAGTTCACTTGTTATTTTTGACATCGTCTGTCAGTCTGTTTAGGAATGCCACCTGCTAGTGGGAGAGAGCAGGGTGTGTTCTTTGGTTGTGTGTACCACAGACAGCTCTTCTTTTTATATATATATATATTTTAAAGATTTATTTATTCATTTGAAAATTGGAGTTACACAGAAAGAGGAGAGGCAGAGAGAGAGAGAGAGAGAGAGAGAGAGAGGTCTTCCATCCGATGGTTCACTCCCCAAATGGCCACAGTGGCTGGAGCTGTGCTGATCCAAAGCCAGGAGCCAGGACCTTCTTCCAGGTCTCCCACATGGGTGCAGGGTTCCAAGAGCTTGGGCTATCTCCTACTGCTTTCCCAGGCCATAGCAGAGAGCTGGATTGGAAGTGGAGCAGCCAGGACTAGAACTGGCATCCTTATGGGACACCAGCATTGCAGGCAGCAGCTTTACCTACTACGCCACAGTGTGAGCCCCCTGGCTTTCATTATTTAGAAGCAGTCTTAGGCAGTGATTTTTTCTTTAATCTAGTCCTTCCTGGAAGTGCTAAGAGTTTCTAGTCTACCACTTCTCTTCTTGCCTAGTTCTGAATTTTTATTAAAATCTTTCCCTTATTTCTGAAGATTTGGTGTTGAAATGGAAAGTTGCAACATGTGCTGCTCAATGTGCCATCTTATAGTAGAAATGCCAAAGAATTATTAAGGAATGTTGGACTAGAGCTTGGCAGAGTGCTAGGGAAGTCACCACCCTTCCCCTCATCCTTCCTAACCCCTTCGTGCTTAGAGCTGGCTGATTGCCATATCAGACTGGGAATGTGAAGCCACCGAGAAAGTGGTCAGAGCCAGAGCCACGAATTGAACCCAGGCACTCAAATGTGGGATGTGGACATCTTAACCATTAGGCCAAATGCCCGTTTCCTCACTGTGGTTCTGATTTGCATTTCCCTGATGATGGGTGGTGTTGAGCACCCTTCATATACTTGTTCACCATTTTTATATCTTCATTGGAGGAGAATGTCTATTCAGGTCCTTTGCCCATTTTTAAAACTTGGGTTTTTTTGATACTGAGTTTTATGAATTCCTTTATATATAAGTGATTTGGATATTAACCCCTTGTCAGATATATGGTTCCCAAATATTGTCTCATAATCAGTACATTGCCTTTTCATTTTGTGGATTGCTTACTTTGCTAAACAGAAAGTTTTTGTTTATTTTTTTGACAGGCAGAGTGGACAGTGAGAGAGAGAGACAGAGAGAAAGGTCTTCCTTTTGCCGTTGGTTCACCCCTCAATGGCCGCTGCGGCCAGCGCGCTGCGGCCAGCGCACCGCACTGATCCGAAGCCAGGAGCCAGGTGATTCTCCTGGTCTCCCATGGGGTGCAGGGCCCAAGGACTTGGGCCATCTTCCACTGCCTTCCCAGGCCACAGCAGAGAGCTGGCCTGGAAGAGGGGCAACCGGGACAGAATCCAGCACCCCGACCAGGACTAGAACCCGGTGTGCCGGTGCCGCAAAGCGGAGGATTAGCCTATTGAGCCACGGCGCTGGCCAACAGAAAGTTTTTAAATGAAGATTAATTTATGTGAAATTTTTTTTTTTTTTTTTGACAGGCGGAGAAAGGTCTTCCTTTTGCCGTTGGTTCACCCTCCAATGGCCGCCACGGTTGGTGCGCTGTAGCTAGCGCACCGCGCTGATCTGAAGGCAGGAGCCAGGTGCTTCTCCTGGTCTCCCATGGGGTGCAGGGCCCAAGCACCTGGGCCGTCCTCCACTGCACTCCCTGGCCACAGCAGAGAGCTGGCCTGGAAGAGGGGCAACCGGGAAAGAATCCTGCGCCCCGACCGGGACTAGAACCCAGTGTGCCAGCGCCGCTAGGTGGAGGATTAGCCTATTGAGCTGCAGCACTGGCCATTTATGTGAACTTATTTGAAAGGCAGAGTGACAGAGAGAAGGAGAGAGAGAGAGAGATCTTCCATCTGCTGGTTCATTCCCCAAACAGCTGTAACAGCTAGACTGCACCAGACTGAAGCTAGGAGCCAGGAACCCCATCCAGATCTCCAACATGGGTGACAGGGGCTCAAGTACTTGGGCCATACTCTGCTGCCTTCCCAAGTACATTAGCAGAGTGCTGGATTAGAAGAAGAGCAGCCAGGACTGAAACTGGCACTTTGAGTGCTGGCTTTGCTAGTGGCAGCTTAACCTGTTGTGCCATGATTCCAGCCCTAGAAGTTGTTGTTTGTTTGTTTTTAAGTTTGATGTACTCCCTATCGTTTATTTTACTTTTGCTGCCTGTGCTTTTCGTATATTCCTCACTTTTAAACTTTTTTTCAAGAGGTGGTTTTAAAAATTTGAAGGAACTTAGTGATCACTATCGTTATGACATTGCCTTAAAAGAGAACATCTGTAGTGAGTACTTAGTTTGGTGGTTAAGAGGCTCACATCCCATATCGGATGGGTTCAGTTCCCAGCTCTGACTCCAGATTCTAACTCCTCACCACTGCAGACCCTGGGAGGCAGTGGTAATGGCCCTAGTAATTGGGTTCCTGCCACCAGGAAGGGAAACTGGATTGTGGTCCCAGCCCTGGGCATTTTAGGCATCTGGAGAATAATCTAGCAGATTGGAGTTTTGTTTTTGTTTTTTTTTTTTTTGTTTTTTTTTTTTTTTTTTGCTTTTCTATGCCTCTCAAATAAATAAATAAAATTTAAAAAGAAAACATACAGTGTTCTATCATTGTATGTTAGTGCTCCAAACATTCATTATCATATAGGGTTGCTACAAATATGGGAGGATTTGCTTTCCATTAGTTCATGTCATGGCCTGTATTTACAATAATTGTGTGTAGGTTAATACAGAATTTGTGCTATTAAACACTAACTAGAACACAAGCTTCTTGGTTTCAGTACTTGACTACAATTGTTTTTAAAGAAGCCCTGAAACTTTAAGAACTGCTTATTTTTAGCATCATTTTTGGAGAATTTTCCACCTTTATGTTTATGTAGCAATGGCAGAGCCATCTGGAAATGATAGAAATAGCTGTTTGATGAGAGGGAGAAGAGAAAGCAGGAGAGTTACACCCTATGTACTTTTTCAGTTTCTCTAATTTATTATCTTGCTGTCTATAAATTTTAGAAGTCATTTGAGAGGCTCTGTTCTGAAGTCTTTGCCTGTACATTTGAAATACAAAGTCCATGAGCCTTGGTTTGAATATAGAGGTTTCTTCCAACTACCCTTTTGGCAAATGCGTCAGTGTTTAATGTAGCATTGAAGGAAAAATTTTTTTCTCTTTAATATCTTTACATGTCAAATCCTTCTGACTTAAGCATATTCATGAACACAGAGGTTTCTAGTCGCCAGTTAACATTTCCTGAGAAAGCATGGAAGATTCTTACATTTTTTGAAAACCATGAAACCCTTGAACTATAAATATATTTTTCAGAGCTATTTCCAGCCTTTTACACAGGGGCACTTCAGAATTTTATGGGAAATGGGATTAAAAGATAAGTTTGTTTTCAAGCAATAAAAATTTGAAATCCATGCACAGATTTTTCATAATGTGCATTTTCCATAACGTTCTTGAAGATCCCTTCTATGTGAGAGAGTCTTGGCAGGTTGGACGGTCTCATGGCAGAATGACAAGAGAACTGAACTAGGCAATGATCAGTCCCGAGTAGCTGTGTAACTGTGACACTTCCTGTCTGGGCCTCCTTCTCAGTTTCCCAAGTGTGAAGATGGTCCTTGATGATCTCAGAAGACCCCACACCCCCACCCTGCTGTCACTCTGTGATTCTAGGTGGAGATTCTTTACAGAGTTTGTGTGCTTGGAAATGCAGCATCTGACTAATTAACCCTTCTGTTCAGTACAGACTGGGTAATTTGGGAGATGAACATATTTATTTGAGAACTGTTTCTTTGGGACTATCAACAGGGCAACAAAAGTATCAGATACTTTATCCACAGATGTTTGAATAATATTCATAATTTGTTGTTCCTCTGCTACCACCCCTTATAAAGACTGATAACATATCTGAGAAAGGGCACCTTTGGACACCCCAAGGCTACATGACATGGAGGATGCCAGAGACACTTGGTTTTCATTTCCTAAGAGTAACCAACATTGGGTTGTCGCTGCATAACAGGTGGAGCTCAGTTGGGTGCCAGGAGGGATTTATAGTTACAATATTCTCCATTAGTTGTAGGTGATTTTCTTTTCTTTTCTTTTCTTTTTCTTTTCTTTTTTTTTTTTTTTTTTTTTTTGACAGGCAGAGTTAGGCAGTGAGAGGTGAGAGAGAAAGACAGAGAGAAAGGTCTTCCTTCCATTGGTTCACCCCCAAAATGGTTGCTATGGCCAGCGCACTGCGCTGATCCAAAGCCAGAAGCCAGGTGCTTCCTCCCGGTCATGAGGGTGCAGGGCGCAAGCACTTGGGCCATCCTCCACTGCCTTCCCAGGCCACAGCAGAGAGCTGGACTGGAAGAGGAGCAACCGGGACAGAATCCGGCGCCCCGACTGGGACTAGAACCCGGGGTGCCAGTGCCGCAGGTGGAGGATTAGCCTAGTGAGCCGTGGCACCAACCTGGTTGATTTTCTTAAGAATGAGTAGGGGAGCTAGCTCCATGGCATAGGGGCTAAACCTCTGCCTACAGTACTGGCATCCCATATGGGTGCCATTTCGTGTCCCCGCTGCTCCTATCCCAGCTCTCTGCTTATGGCCTGGAAAAGCAGTGGAAGATGGCCCAGTGTTTGGGCCTCTGCACCTGCATGGGAGACCTGGAAGAAGCTCCTGGCTCCTGGCTTCAGATCAGCTTAGCTCCAGCCATTGCAGTCATTTGGAGAGTGAACCAGCGGACGGAAGACCTTTCTCTGTGTTTCTCCCTCTCTGTATCTGTAACTCTGCCTTTCAGATAAATAAATAAATAAATAAATCTTTAAAAAAATTAATAGGAAAATGGTGATTAATTTTTTTAAAGATTTGTTTATTTATCTGAGAAGCAGAGTTACAGAGAGACAGAGGCAGAGAGAGAGAGAGAAGTTTTCCATCCGCTGGTTCGCTCCCCAAATGGCTACAATGGCCAGAGCTGCGCCTATCCAAAGCCATCTTCCACTGCATTCCTAGGCCACAGCAGAGAGCTGGATTGGAAGTGGAGCAGCCAGGACTGGAACCAGCACCCATGTGGGATGCCAGCACGGCAAGCAACGGCTTTACCCACTATTCCACGGTGCTGGCCCCCGGTGGTTAACTCATGTTTGCTATGCTGACTTTCTCACTTGATCCATCATTTCACAGTAGGAACTTACCTTCCATTGTTAGAAGAGGAAAGAATTTAAGAAGTGAGGTCAAAGAACTAATCTACATGTTGATTTCCTTCTAGGATCCTGTTGAGGCAACTGGCTGTAAAGACTGATTCACCTCTCACCTCCACGATGCATGGGTTCACATTTGGGTTTGTTGATACCCATCAGTAATTTCTGTAAGGGAATGCTCTTTCACCCAAGGCACTGACGCACACTTTACAAACTTCTTTTGGAAGTGTTTAAATGCAGAAGCTTATTCTTCATTTCCTACCCTAATTAACATACAATTTGTAGCCACCTGCAGAGATGGATGCTGTTGCCAGCTAGTGCCGAAAGAGGACAGTTGTAGATCAGTCACTGCTGAAGAGGACACTGGAAGTCCTCTAATACAGGCTTCTAGCCCTACCCTGTTTTTCACAAGTGTTCTTAGTTGTGGGGCACACACAGCTCAAGTCTCGCCTGTGCCCGGAAGTGACTTTAAAAACAGACTGCAGATCATGGCAAGGAGGTCTACAAATCATTGTCTGTCAGTTCACTTCTGTGCTCTGGTAGTGCCAAAACCCTGTGACGGACGCCTGTTGCCTTTTCAGCCACCTTAGTCTCAGAGTCAGAAAGAATGTGGGTGAGGAAATGTCGGGGTAGTGGGCGTGAAGAGACGTTGCTGGGTCTGTTGTGATTATCATGGAGGTGATCAGGAGCCCTGGGAGTACGGCCCCACGTGCTTCTGGCCAGGGGTAAGCCTTCCCCTCCAGAGATTGTCCTGGTTGAGAAGGGAACTCGTGCTGTGTCTGTGCTTCCAAGGGGAGGGAAGGAACAGAGGGATGACTGCGGGAAGCTGTGTCTTGTGACCTGGCACCGAAGGAGGCCATCTGTTGGCCCATGCTGTGGGAGTCACAAGATGCTCTGAGGTGCAGTTTTGTGAATGTTCCTTTCTCTCCTATCTGAGTTCACGCTCTAGGGATGTTTCCCATTGTCTGTTGGGCAACTTTAGATGATGGCCCTGATTCTGATCTGGGAGGCGAGGCTATTCCAGTAATAGCCTTATCTCAGCCACTTCTGGCTGAGAAAACTTTGAAAACTGACTTTAAAAGGTTGCAAGCACACCTATGAGAAAAGTTTGAAAGTTTGAAAAGTCTGAAAAGTTTTAAAGATAGTGGAAAAACCCTGGAAAGTATTTGGAATAAGGCATAATTATAACTATGCCACAGAAAAAACAGACTGTTGTGAGTTGTGCCTATCCCATCATTAAAAAAAAAAAAAAAAAAAAAAACTCAGCAAGTTGCCAGGTACTCCTTCGTAGCCAAAGAAATTGTGGTTTTGAGCTGTTCACTATTTCTAGAAACTTCATAAAGTTAATTCCAAAGTAGCAGGGTGGAGACCAAGAAAGGAAGCATGCTGTTTTATGCTGCTTTCACAGAGCTGAAGTATTTGTCTCGGGCTCAGGCACTTCAGCAACACCCCTAGAGCCTAGTTTCCCTCCGGCTCTGGGAGTCTGCTGGCACGAGGCGTCCACCAGCATAAGGCAGCTAGTGCAGGACGGGGAGGGTGCGACCACGTGCAGGGGGTGCTGACGGGCAGACCGTTCCTTCCTCATCCTAGCACTTTTCCCATCTTCTGTTTGATTCAAGACAGTTAACATCTTGAACTCCTGGTACACATGCAAACCGCTGTTAAGTACTGACCTCCTCTCTTTGACTGGGTGCCTTGCGGTTCAGTCTTCATCTTCACAGTCTGCTGAGCATTGATAATGATGCAGTGGCCTTCGCTGTTAGTTAGCAGTTCATCTTATAATTGAGCTCTTTTTCTTTTTACTTTAGAAAACATTCGTTCTGTTCATGTGTTTAAAAATGTTGATCCTTTTGGTCTCTAAGTTTAAAACAAAGCAAAACAAAAACACCCCGAAACAGTTTGGAGCCTTCTTCCCCTCATCCCATTCTCCAAGGAGCCAGAGAACAGTTATACCAGCAATCCAAAATGGGCTTATATTTGATTTGGGTGTCATTATGTATATGACATTCTCCCATAGCATAACTACCCTTCTATGAAATGTTGTGAAGGCTAACACAGATTACCTCACAGCAGGTGGAGGGTGGCCTTGAACAACTCTGGACATACAAAAATTCCATCAGGTGCTGGGTCCCGATCCTGTAAACCTGCGGCCAACTAGAGCGTGGCCACGCTCATCCAGCCAAACACTCTCCTGCAGCCCGCCTGGATGCTGTCTGAAGACTTCCACAGTTTTACTCCTTATGGATTGTGTGTTTGGTGCCGATGCTGATGTGTGCTCTTCTTATCACAGAGTGAAAGCTGCGCAGACTGAGTTAGGACAGCAAATCCTGGCAGATTTTGAAGAAGCATTTCCTTCCCAGGGTACCAAGGTACTATTTTGCACTTTCCCTCAGTCTTTAGGTATTATTACTAATCTTGCCTACCTAATTCATGTTCATTATAGTTGCCATTCATTTATCATTCCAAAAGTAGTCGCTGGCAGCAAATATATGTTTGCTGAAAATTGAGAGTAATGAGACTGACCTTGATTTTTAAATATTTCCAGAGTGATGTTCTCCCAGCCTTAAAAATTAAGGATTTATTTTGGTTTCATTTAGTCTATGTCAAACTTTGTATATTGTCTGCCCTAAACATTTCTTTTTTTTTTTTTTCCCTCATGGCTGTGTTTGAAAAAAAAAATCTTCAAGCCACAGTGTTTTTTAGGATTGTTACATAATTTATGGGTTTTGGTTTGGTGAAAAGACAACGGGGAGGAGTATCCGCAGACTTATGTAATTCTCAGGGTGACACCATGAGACTCACTTCTAATGAACATAATCCTGTTCTTTGGAATGACTGCCCTTTAGCTCTCACTGGTAGCAGAGCTGTTTGTGTTGTGTCTGCGAAGCCCACAGTATTCTGTGTGTGAGCTATTGGTTACTCTTCTCATATAACAAGCTTTCCTGCACTTAGCTGGACTTAGTTAACTGCTGTTAGCTCTCTCCTTCAAATTGTAGCAGATGTCATCCTAATGCTTTGCATGTGTCCAAGAGGGGAAAATCCTCAGAATCTTTTTTCTGTATTATTTGAGCTATTTCAAGAGAAAGAATTGTTAAGGGCAGAAATGAACCGAAGCACACACAGGCTGTCAGCCCTCCCTGCGGCACTGGGTGGGGGGAGGGGGGTATGGTTTCACTCCTGGGCCAAGGGACATTTCCTGGATCTACTTTATAATTCAATAACTGGAAATATCTTAAGCATTTGTTCTTTGTGCTCCATAAAGGAAACTTAGGAAGTAGGGGGGAGTGGCCGCCCCAGCTTTATTTAGGAAAACTGCTCCAGACTTTCATGTCGTTTTGTGGCTATCTGCAGGTAATCAGGTATTTATTTGTAAAGTACTGTTCTTGGAGACGTCATCTTCCTTAGTTCTCTGATATAACTGCAGGCAGGTGGCAGATGTTGACAAGCCATTATTCCTGTTGTGCTACTTGAGGAACATGCAGGGCAGAGCAGTCGAAAGGGACTGTGGGGACAGTCTCTGACTGTGAGCGCCACTGTCTGATCTCAGGCTCGAGCCAGTTCAGAAGGACGTGAGTGAGGCTAGTCTTAATTACGTAGAAGGAACCAACCATGAACTGCTTTCTGTCTTTTTTCCCAGGTCCCACCAGGCGGATGAAATTAAAGGGTTTTCTTTACGATTCATCTGTCTTCTCTCTGGCTCTGTGACTTGTTGTTATTTTAAACAGTTTTGTTTTTTACAAAGATTTATTTATTTACTTTGAAAGTCAGAGTTACACACAGAGAAGGAGAGGCACAGAGAGAGAGAGAGAGAGAGAGAGGTCTTCTATCTGCTGGTTCATTCCCCAGATGGCTGCAACTGCCGGAGCTGCGCCAATCTGAAGCCAGGAGCCAGGAGCTTCTTCCTGGTCTCCTACATGGGTGCAGGGGCCCAAGGACTTGGGCCATCTTTTACTGCTTTCCCAGGCCATAGCAGAGAGCTGGATTGGAAGTGGAGCAGCTGGGACTTGAACTGGCGCCCATATGGGATGCCGGCACTGCAGGTGGTGACTTAACCTGCTATACCACAGTGCCGATGTTTCTTTTTCCTTGTCAGAGGTATTGATTTCTCTTAAAGGCCTTGTGTTATTATTCCTATTTTACAAATGGAATCAAGATATTTTTTAAAGTATCCAAGATAACTTAATCATGTTTTTATATGTGAAAAAAATCCATGAACAAAAAAGTTTTGACCTCTCTGACTTCTTTGTCAAATGAAACACTCTCATCCAAAAGCAAGGGTTGAGTAGTTAGTGTGTTGGGGATGATGTGACAACCATCCAGTGTGGAGCAAATCAGTATTCTAACAGTTTAGTTCTCAGGCAACACTTTTAGGTCTTAGGGAAACACTTAAATACCACTGAGATGCATAGGAGTGGACAAAATTGACCAAAAACAAAAAAAGATTTAGAATTACCTTATTCATTTACCTAAAGTCCATTATTTTTCAGATGAGGTTGAATAACTGCACCAGTGATACGTGGCTTCCTAACCAAGCCAAGAGTAGATTCCAAGTGTTCTTTTTCCTATAGTCCCCTCAGCCAGCCACACTCATCCAGTGGTTTCCTATCAAGAAAGGTTCAGCTAGATTGAAATAGTTTCTATAATAACGAAGGTCTTCCCTTGGTGGCGAGTCAGTGTCCTTCCACTATTCTTTGCAGGTCAAGGGGCCAATATCACAGTATGTTGCTTTTGGCTGCCTGTCTGGCTCCGACAATATTTGGCACAAATACAGCACTATAAGAGTAGGCGTCCCAGAGTGGGGAGTCAGGGAAGTGCCACGCGTTGAGTAAGGCTAGTGTCGCTCTGACTTTTAGGCCTCTCTGACAGAGTCTTGGACATCAGATGCTAGTGTCTTTCTGACTTTTTTAAATCTTTTCCATTTGGCATTCAGAAAGTAAAATTCCCTACGGTCTTTGCTGGCCTTGTTTTCCGAAATGTCTCATTGCTGATTCACAGGGTGGTTTTTCTGATGGCTACTGCGAGACTAGCTTAATGATGCTTTCATCAAGGAACAAGCAACTAAAATATGCATCCACAGTAGGGAGAATGAGTGTCAAGGGAGTGGGGATAATGATAACAGTGAGAAACAGGCTGCAGCAGCTGTCAGAGACCGTGAGATTTGAAGACTGCCTCTGGCTTCTGAACTGGTGCATGTCGTTTGTTTCCTAGAGGCCAGGAGGACCCAGCAATGTCCTACGAGATGCGTGTCTGGTTGCTAATATTTTGGACCCCAGAGTCAAGCAGGAAATCATCAAAAAGTTTATTAAACAGCACCTGTCAGAATATCTAGTGCTTTTTCAAGAAAATCAAGATGTAAGTATTGATCAAATGAGATCAGATGTAACATTTGCGTTTTATTGAAAAATGAAGGCTGTCAGGCCTACTGATTTATATGTCGTTAGAATACTATCTTATAGTGTTGCTTGTTGAACCATGAATCCTGGTGGTAGACTTTACAGCTCTGTGGTTCTTAACCATTTTGAAGTCATTCAGTCTCTGGAAAAATTAATGAAATCTATGGATCTTTTCCCCAGAAAAAAAGCACTTATGCATAAAACTTTACATACAGTTTTAGGAAATTTGTAGACCCCTGAAGCCCAACTGTGGACCTCAGGTTAAGAACCTGTGGATCACATGAAAAAAGTATTCTGGATTCTTTACTACTATGGGAAATACAGAGATTGGTTGTCTTTTTCTTATTTCTGTATTTCTCTTATTTTTGTAAACTGTCAATACCACTTCTAAGCACTGGGATGATTTTTATTCCTCACTTTCATAAGGTTGCCTGGCTGGACAAAATTGACAGACGTTATGCCTGGATAAAACGCCAGCTTGTGGACTATGAGGAGAAATATGGCCGTATGTTTCCACGTGAGTGGTACATGACTGAGAGGATTGCAGTAGAATTCTGCCATGTGACAAGGTAGAGTCCATCTCTCTGCTACTTCCAGTGCTTCCTGAATTTTCAAAATCAATCCCCTAGTCTGTAGTGGTTCCATGTTGTTTTGTGGATTGGGTGCCACTTCCAGACGCCACCAGATGACTGGCACCACACCTGTAACTGAGTTTGGGCCACCTCTGTTTCCTTCTTCTTCTTCTTCTTCTTTTTTTTTTTTTTTTTTGGTTAAAGATTTATTTACTTGAAAGACAAGGTTACAGAGAGAGGTAGAGACAGAGACAGAGGTCTTGCATCTTCTGGTTCACTCCCCAAATGGCCGCAATAGCCAGAGCTGAGTGATCCGAAGCCAGGAGCCAGGAGCTTCTTCCAGGCTCCCATGTGGGTACAGGGGCCTAAGCACTTGGGCCATCCTTCACTGCTTTCCCAGGAACATTAGCAGGGAGATGGATTGGAAGTGGAGCAGCCGGGACTCGAACCAACACCTATATGGGATGCTGGTGCTGCAAGCCGGGGCTTTAACCTGCTGTGCCATAGCACCAGCCCCTCTCTGTTTCCTTGTTGGCATCAGGACTTTGCTGTGACATAGCCCTTGTCTCTAATTAAGTCTCCTTTCTCTACTTTACCAACTTAAGATGTACCAGCCAGACTTAACAGTAGTGATTCATCACCCTCACATTTTCCCTTGCCATCTGTATTGCAGAAAACATTGTGTATACAATCATCATTTTGATGTTTTTATTTTAAGATTTATTTATTTATTTGAAAGGCAGAGTTACAGAGAAAGATAGGAAGAGTCAGAGAGAAATCTTAGATCCACTGGTTCACTCCTCAAATGGCTGCAACCGCCAGAAGCCAGGAGCCAGGAGCTTTGTCCAGGTCTCCCACATGGGTGGGTGCAAGGGCCTAAGCACTTAGGCCATCTTCCACTGCTTTCCCAGGCACATTAGCAGGGTGCTGGTTTGGAAGTGGAGCAGCCAGGACATAGACCGGCACCCACATGGGATGCCGGCACCACATGCAGTGGCTTCACCCACTACGCTATGGCCCTGGCCCCCATGCTAGATAGATGGTTCCAGAGAGACAGGAGTTTATCTACTTTAATGACCTAGCAGACACTCAGGAAATATTTGTTGAACAAATTTGCCACTCTCAATGTGATATTTATAGTCTCTGGATGGTTAGTATTACTGACATCTGAGTGCTCTAAACATTTTGATAACTTTCTCATTTATCCTCTCTACAGTATCCATGAGTTTAGCCCAGGCCAAATGGTCCCTTTATGTTGGAGAATTAAAGCCCAAGAGGATTAGCTCAGTATATACATGACAGAGGTCTAGAACCAAACTTTTTTTTTAATTTTTAAAGATTTATTTTATTTATTTGAAAGGCAGAGTTAAAGAGAGAGATCTTCCATATGCTGGTTCACTCCCCAATAGTTGCAACAGCCAGGGCTGGGCCAGGCCGAAGCCAAGAACTTCCTCCAGGTATCTCCTATGGGTGCAAGGCCCCAAGCACTTGGGCTATCCTCCACTGCTTTCACAGGCCATTAGCAGGGAGCTGGATTAGAAGTGGAGCAGCTGGGACTCGAACTGGTGTCATTATGAGATGTTGGCACTGTAGGCAGAGGCTTAACCTGCTATGCCAGAACACCAGTCCCAGAATCCAACTTTTTTATTAATGAATTTTTATTTGTTTGAAATCAGAGAGAGAAACAAAGACAAAGATATTATAGCTACTGATTCACTCCCCAAATCTCCTCAATGACTGGAGCTGGGCCAGGCCAAAGCCAGAATCTGATCCAGGTCTCCTATGTGGGTGGCAGGGACCCCAGGACTTGGGTAATCACTGCTGCCTCCCAGGAAGCTGGAATTGGAAGCAGAGCTGGGTCTCGAACTCAGGTACTCCAGTACAAGATGCGGATATCCTAAGCAGCACCTTAACTACTGTGCCAAATACTTGCCTCTTTTTTATTCTTTACTTGCAGCAGTACAACAACAGTGATTGTAACTGGCTCTTATTAGTTATATGAAAGTAGTTCAGGTTCATGGAAAAATTAAATAGAAAGGTATGTTTATTTTGGTGCAGAGATTTTTTTTTGAGATCCATGTATATTATCTTCATAATACACATTTTGCATAAACTGTTTGAATATCCCTTGTGTATTCTCTTCCAGTGGTACGAAACAATATCTAACACCAGGTTAATAAAAAGGCCTATCTAAGCATGTTTCAGCCCCTTAGCGTAATTCATGATGGTCATCTTCCTTAAAACCATAGTAAGTACAGATTGCAGGGTTTAGACATACTGTGAATAAAAGAGGTTTTAAGGAGCATTGGTTTAAAGAAGCTTTATTTTGCAGTACAGTTTTAGATTCACAGCAAAACTGAGCACGTGTACTCTGTGCCTCCGCACAGGCACAGCCACCCTCATTATCAGCATCCCCCACCAGAATGTACATTTGTTGCAGCTGATAAATCTACCCTGACATGTTAGCACCAAGAATCCATAGTTTACATTAAAATTCACTCTTGTATTATACATTTTGTGTGGTTATTGTTTTAAGAAACAAGTTTGCTACCTTAGATAGAGATAACCTTTTAAGGATAGATTCAAGTTCTGTTGCGGTTGTCACCTTCTGAATCCTGATTATCAAAGAGTGACTTCCTTGAGAAAATGTTGGCTAATTCTCTTAGGCCTGTAGTTCAGCAGACATGCAAAGTAACTGTGAAAAATGAAGCCTGCAAGAGACTGGAAATACACTAAAGCCAACAATTCTCTGTGAACGTCAATACCTGCTATTGTCTCAGCTAATGGCAGCGTTGCTGCCAAGCTTTTATTGTTAATGTTTTGGCAAAAATCCTACAGATACATCATTCTCAAATAAACTCAGAGGCTCTTTGTTTGACTTTGTCATTTATTTGTGTGGGAAGATGATGATAGCTTAGTACTTCTAAAAATTCACATATCACTGTTCTGTAATAACCTAAAATCTGAAACAGAACACTGGAGTGAGTTACGCATGAGCTTCCCAGGCAGGAGCCACGAAGCATATCTGTGTCACCTTTTACATAGGATCCCAGTCTCCAGCGTTTCTGCTCTCTGGTTGAAGAGAGAGAGTTACTGAGCTCTGTGGAAGAGGGCAAATGTTGTAATTCAGTAATTAATGATTAGTGAGATTATATAGGATATATGTATTTTAATAAAACACAAGTAAGTACTTCATATATTTTAAATTATTGAAAAACTTACAGACAAAAACATAGTCATGGGGTGGACATTTGGCACAGTGGTTAAGACATAGTGCCTGGCTCTGCCTCTGATTCCAATTCCTGTTAATGCACACCCTTGGAAGCAGCAAGTGATAGTTTACCCACAAGGGAGACCTGGATTGAGTTCCCGGCTCTTGGCTTTAGCTTGGCCACACCCCATCTGTTGTGGGCATTCGTGGAGCAAACCTAGGGGGTGGGAGATCTGTCTCTGTCTTTCTCTCCCACTCTCCCATCCCTCATTTCTCTCTATGTCTCTGTCTGTCTTTCAATGAATGAATGAGTAAATAAATTTTAGAGACCAAAAAACATAGTAGTAACCAGTTTACATATTAGTAACAAATTAGCATCCATAATCCTTGATTTTTTTTTTACTGGCTGATAATTTCACTTTAAAATTTATTTTTTAGAATATATTTATTAATTCACCTTTAGCCACAATTTTGGTTTCCATTGTTTCAGTTATCCACAATCAAATGCGGCCCAAAAATACTAGGTGGAAAATTCCAGAAATGGACAATTCATAAGCTTTAAATAATTTTATTAGTGTCTTATTATATTATTCAATTTTATTTGCTATTGTTCTTACCCTCTTAATGTGACTATTTTATAAATTGAACTTTATCATAAATATATAAGTACAGGAGAAAGTATAGTGTGTGTGTGTGTGTGTGTATGATTTGTTGATTTCTGAAACAACTATCTATGATTTCAGGCATCAACAGAATGTCTTGGAATGTTTAAGGGGATTTAGACCAAGTTAGTTGTAGACTTCAGGGTTTGAAATGATCACATATACTTTTTTAAATGCAAGCTAAAGGTATTTATTTGTCTTATCTTGAATGAATGATTGCTTTGTTTGACAACATTCTTATCTCTGTTCTGAAGGACAGAACTTGCCAAGATTATGCGTACCAGAGCCAAGGAAATTGAAGTGAAATTGCTTCTTTTTGCCATTCAGAGAACAACTAACTTTGAAGGATTTCTTGCAAAACGCTTCTCCGGTTGCACCCTGACAGATGGAAGCCTGGTAAGACCTCCTGAGGGAGGCCGAATTGTGTGGCTGGGCCTTGGTGTTTCAGTGATTTTCAGTGACCGGGAATCCACCTGTTGACTCAAGTGCTTAAACCCCATTCCAGTGATTTGACTGAGTTACTGTGAAAAGTGACAGTACTCTTATGGCTTTGTTGTTTGTGTGTTATACAGTTTCTCATGCTTTTAGAATGTCCTATCTTCATTTTATCTAAGTATTGGTCCCATTTTACAGACTGGTAATTTTCTGAGTCATACAGGTTTTACTTACTCAGTTAAAAATACCTTATTGCGTTATCAACTATCAAAGTTGATTACAGTTAGGATATGTTTTTGCCTTAGGGTTTGCCTTTTAGCCTTTCTGAAAAACAAACCAGGTTAGTGTGTCTCTGTAAACCTCAAACCAGGTACACATGCCTGGGACTCTCCCCCTACTTTGGAATGATAGAATGTGGTATTTCTGGTTAAAAGTATTAAATCTGGGTGGGTGTTTGGCCAGCAGTTAAGCTGCTAATTAGGATGTCCGCATCCCACGGCAGAGTACCTGGGTTTGACCCTTGGCTTCGGCTCCTAACTCCAGCCTTCCTGCTTGTGTAGATGCTGGGAGGCAGCAGGTGATGGCTGAAGTAGTTGAGTCCCTGACACCCGCATGGGAGACCTGGATTGAGTCCCCGGCTCCCAGCTTCAATCTAGCCCATTCCCAGCCATGGCAGACTTTTGGGGAGTGAACCAAAAAATGGAAGCTCGCTCGCTCTTTCTCTCTCTCTGCCTTTCAAATAAATAATAAAAGAAAAAGAATATTTAATCTCTATGTAATCAAAGACCTGCTCCAAAGTATCTTTCTGAAAACCTTTTTGATTTGGAGGTCCAGGCTCCCTGTTAGCACTTCAGTGTGCTTTCTTCAGATTCCCTATCCATGGAGAAGCCAAATTTCTATTATTTTTTTTGAAGATTTTATTTATTTTATTTGACAGGTAGAGTTACAGATAGTGAGAGGGAGAGACAGAAAGAAAGGTCTTCCTTCCGTTGGTTCACTCCCCAAATGGCTGCAACGGCTGGAACTGCGCCGATCCGTCCAAAGCCAGGAACCAGGTGCTTCTTCCAGTCTCCCACGTGGGTGCAGGGGCCCAAGGACTTGGGCCATCTTCTACTGCTTTCCCAGCCATAGCAGAGAGCTGGATTGAAAGTGGAGCAGCCAGGACTAGAACTGGCATCCATATGGGATGCTGGTATCGCATGCAGAGGATTAACCTACTGCGCCATGGCTCAGGCCCCCAAATTTCTATTTTTTTATAGAAAATTTGTTGTCATAAAACTGCTGGTATGTTAGAGAAACGATATGATTGGTACTAAAGTCCTTGGAGAAGCAGTTAAGAGAGACTCATGGTCTAGCACTGACAGTGCTGTAATTTAGTGAGCCACCTGCCTTGTTAAATGAGAGGAACAGACGATCCTTTAATAACAGTGCTATGGGGAATAGCCAAGACATAAACCCCAGAAGCTATAAAGAAAAGTACCCAAAAGTTTGGCAATATAAAAAGAACAAAATTCTATTTTGGGGGGGAAAAAGATGATACACATAATTAAAGGATAATAAAATAGTTTTGGCTGTACAAGACTGATGATTAATGACAAATATAAAGAACTTCTAAAAACCAGTAAGAGGAAGAAAACCCTTTAGAAAAGCAAGTGCAGCTTCACAGGAAAAAAGCCACGGACCAGATGCGAATGTCCTTAAAGAAAATGCAAGTCACAAAGGGAAACAGTTGACAGAGATGCCATTGGAGGAAGCACGTGTTTCTTGTGAGAGGTATGTGCTTGGCTCTGACACTCGCCTCATTTCCTCCCACTGGTTCTCCTGTCTGCCTGCCCACGCCACGCTTCTGGCCCCGTGTCAAGCAGACTTATGCAGCACTTGGTCAGCCCCACTGAGCTCCAACAAGGAGGTTAAGAATTGCACAGAGGCTCTGCTCTAGGAGTAGCCCCTAGAGCTCCCATGGCTTCTGGCTGGGCAGGGTCAGTAAAGCATAAGGCATGCTCCATGAGTCAGGCATCCAGCTAACTGGTGGGGAATAAGTCCTGAAGAAGGACGCTTGGATAAAATTCATGCCAACTCCCTGTTTTGAGCCATGCTTTGCCTCCTTCAGCTGGATCCTGTTTCCTGGTGATTTTTATTTTACATTTAGGGAGCCATAGGATCACAGAAGTACAAATGGCCCCGCTATATATGACGATCAGAGTAGTCTGTCAAGTTGAGTCTGTCCCAAGACATACTACAGTCCTCTGTCCAGGGAAATCCTTCAAAGGTCAAAATTGTGTACTGGAGTAGTATGGGCAGGGGAGACCTCCTCTAGGCCAACTGAGGCTGCTGAGCAGGGTAACCATGGAGAGACCTTGAAAAACTGACAGGACTCTACTACAGTTTGCAAAAGACAGTGCTTTTGTGGAGAAAACAGGTGTAGGACTGTCAAAGTGGGCAGCCACCACTTTGGTGCAAGGGGGACAGGGCTGGAGGGGCTTGTTCTCAGAGCAGAACGCCCTCTTCTGTCTTTCCTTATTCCACTGGGACCGAGTTCCTGGACTAGAGTGTTTACATCTCTGGGAGATACTGCGCTATGTGTCGGTGGTCAGTAGTCAGCTAGGAAGACCTGAGCCTTTTCTCCCAATCCCTTTCTCTTTTGGTTTACCGTGTTTGAGACTGTCTTGTTGAACTGGCGTGTGAATCTCCCCTTCAGATGCTCTGTTGTTGCAGTCATCTCCTGTCAAGTTTGCAGAGAACTTCAGAGTATAAATCTTTGACCAGAAAATCCTGCTGAGTCCCAGGAGCTCTTTGTTCACCCACACTTCGTTGTTTAGCTGTCTTCTACTCAGACTTCTCCCAATCGTTTCACTTCTTTAATTCAGCCTCTTCCCCAGGACTGTTTTTTGTCCTGGTTATTGTGATCTGGCAACCATACTGCATTATAAGTCCTAACAATGGCTATCCCACAGCCTTCAAGGATTTTCTCTTGAACATGAGTTGTTGGAAAGGCAGCAGAACCTCTGTGGCTTCATCGGCGAGGCAGGACAGTTGTTCTCTGTGGCTTCACTAGGGAGATGCGAAGGTTCTCACTCTTAGGTGATGTCTGCACTGAGCCTGGTCCCTGCCTTTGCTTTGCTGTGGGCCAAGTGATGCCACTTCTTCTTTTTTTAATTATTATTTTTTATTTATTTGAGATGCAGAGAGGAAGGAAGCAGGGTCAGCACTCCCATGTGCCTTCAACATTGGGACTGGAGTGGGGCCAGAGCCACGAGCTGGGAACACAATCCAGGTTTGCCATGTGTGCCAGTTACTTGAGCTATCACAGCTGCCTCCCTGGTTCTGCACTGGCAGGAAGCTGGATTCAGCCCTAGAGCCAGACATTGAACCCCGGCACTGCAGTGTGAGATGTAGGCTTTTTTTTTTTTTTTTTTTTTTTTTTTTTTTTTTTGACAGGCAGAGTGGACAGTGAGAGAGAGACAGAGAAAGGTCTTCCTTTTGCTGTTGGTTCACCCTCCAATGGCCGCCGTGGCTGGCATGCTGCGGCAGGCGCACCGCGCTGATCCGATGGTAGGAGCCAGGTACTTATCCTGGTCTCCCATGGGGTGCAGGGCCCAAGCACCTGGGCCATCCTCCACTGCACTCCCTGGCCACAGCAGAGAGCTGGCCTGGAAGAGGGGCAACCGGGACAGAATCCAGCGCCCCGACCGGGACTAGAACCTGGTGTGCCGGCGCTGCAAGGCGGAGGATTAGCCTATTGAGCCACGGTGCCAGCCTGGAGATGTAGGCATCTTTACCACTGGACTAAATGTCTGCTCCCAAGCCACAGCTCTTTACCTGTATTCTGCAACCTTCAGTGGCAAGGACTCTAGTGAGTTAGTCGTGGCCACCAACCGTGATCCCAACAGACAACACTGGGAAGAGGCTGCCCTGACTTCCAGTCTAGCTCCTGGGCTCCTTACCTGAGTGTTTGCTGCTTCCTGACCTCTTGCCTACTCCCCATGCTGTCCTGCTTCCAAGATATACTTTTTTGGAAATCTTTTTGGCCACCATTTTGCTTCAGAGTATCAGAATAAACTATGAAATGGTAACGATATATTTTATTACCATTTTATATATGCAAATTTCCTTGAAGTTAGTGAATTCCTTGGACAGTTATCATGAAGCAGGTAAGAAGTCAGCCAAGGAGCAGAATTGGCCAGAGATACCCTTCTCGCTGCCCTGTCCCTGGGCTGTAGGCATTCACTTCACTGTATCACTCAGAACCTTTTAAATCCTTGGGGACTTGGGGGTGAAACATTGATGGTGAGCCTGAGAGGGTGACTGGCTCCTCCTAACTGACCAGTGTGATGCATCATCTTTCTCTCTCTCTCTCTCTCTCTCTCTCTCTTTAAAGATCCACTTATCCATTTGAAAGGAGAGTTATAGAGAGGCAGAGGCAGAGAGAGAGGTCTTCCATCTGCCGGTTCACCCCCCAAATAGCTGCAACGACTACAGCTGGGCAGATCCAGAGCCAGGAGCCTCTTCCCAGTCTCCCATGTGGGCGCAGGGGCCCAAGCACTTGAGCCGTCCTCTACTGCCCTTGCCCTCCCAGGCCATAGTAGAGAGCTGGATCAGAAGTGGAGCAGCTGGGTCTCAAACTAGCACCCACGTGGAATGCCAGCACTGCAGGCTGCAGCCTCAGCCACCACACCACAGTGCCAGTTCCTTTAGTTCTTTCTTGAGAGATGTGACTTTGACATCTGCTAGAACTTTAGAGTTAAAAAGCCTTAAGGACAGGGTTTCTCTTGTGTTTACTCTACTAGCTCTATCAAGTTTTATAGTGTCCTGTTCTAGAACTGTTACTTGAGAAAGAGAGCTGCCAATGCTTTTTCCAGTTGCCTTCACTTCTGACCCTTTAGGAGGGATTCAGGATCACCTGTAAATTTACATGCCTTCAAATTAAAAGCAAACGCTGGATGTGATTTAACTATATCCATATGCATTATTAGTGACTTGATGATTAGCTTGAAGGTGAACATATTATGTTCAGCCTTCTGCTGAAAGCAGAATAGATTAGGTTAGGTTTTTATGACTGCCTCATTGAATTTAAGAGGTTTTAGGCTTTTTTTTTTTTTTTTTTTAGAGAAAATAATTTTTCCCCTATTTCATGCAGCTGGATTTCCTTTCCTCCTGGCCGTTGCCTCTCTAAGTAGAATTGCCCTTTGGTTGATAGGGGTCATTTTAATATATATGTATACAGGAGTACTCCAAAAAGCATGTGGACAGTATGTATTATAAAGAAATTATGCATGGATTTCAGCTTTCTGCACCAAAATAAACTTATCTTTTAATTCTGTTTTCTATAAGCTTTTTGAAATACTCCTATGCTTTCTCAGTTTTAAAATTGTTATTATTGGGGCCGGCACTGTGGCAAAGCGGCTAAGGCTGTTGTCTGCGGTGCCAGCATCCCACAGGGGCACCTGTTCAAGATCTGGCTGCTCCACTTCCAATCCAGCTCTCTGCTATGTCCTGGGAAAGCAGTGGAAGATGGCCCAAGTCCTTGGGCCCCTGCACCCACGCGGGAGACCTGGAAGAAGCTGCTGGCTCTGCCTTCGGATTGGCGCAGCACGGGCCATTGCAGCCAATTGGAGAGTGAACCAGCAGATGGAAGACCTTTCTTTCTGCTTCTCTTTTTGTAACTCAAATAAATAAATAAATCTTTAAAAGAAAATTTGCTGTTATAAACAGAAACTATCAGTGCAGTTATCAGCTATGCAATTTGAACATCAGCACATTTGCAAAAGACTCTACTTCTGCAAGCCTGCACAGAACGTTTTACTCTCCCAGGCTTCCAGCGGCTTCACACTAGTAAGAGTTCGAAGAGGCAGGGTTTCCCAGCACGTCGTAGCACTAGGACTTTTGTCTCTTTTGTCTTGACCAAGGAAATAGCCTTCTCTTACCTGATGGGCTTCCTTTAGTGTTTGGAAATATTTTGTAAATATTTTATTAATGCTAAAGGAATATATTCTTCCATTTGAATACATTTTAAGGGGAAACTAGCTTTTGTGTTTCTGTGTCTGAGAAAAGAGTAATACATGGTCAAGACAGAAATTTGGAAGTTATAGGCAAGAATAGAGGAGCTGAAAGACATCTATTTTCCCATCATTTTAAGATGAGAATTTTGATGTATTCTTTTTATATATATATTATGTAGTTACATTCATTCACTCATTTTTTTATTTTTATATTTATTTATTTATTTGAAAGAGTTACACACACACAGAGAGAAGGGGAGTCAGAAAGAGAGAGAGAGAGAAAGGTCCTCCGTCCACTGGTTCACTCTCTAGCTAGCTGCAACATCCAGAGCTACAGTGATCTGAAGCCAGGAGCCAGGAGCTTCTTCCAGTCTCCCATGCGAGTGCAGGGGCCCAAGGACTTGGGCCATCTTCCACTGCCCACCCAGGCCACAGCAGAGAGCTGGATAAGAAGTGGAACAGCCAGGACTCAAACTGGCATCCATATGGGATGCCGGACTGCAGGTTGAGGCCTTACCTGCTATGCCACAGCACCAGCTCCCATCACTCACATATTTAAAAGGTGGAGAGACAGATGGATAGACACACAAAGATCTGTTGTCTACTGATTTTACTCCTCAAATGGTTACAACAGTGAAGGTTGGGCCAGGCTGGATTAAATCCTGGGAACTTAATCCAGTCTCCCACATAGGTGGCAGGGACCAAGTAGTTGAGCCATCACCTGCTACCTGCCAAGGTGCACATTAGCATGAAGCTAGAATCAGGAACAGAGCCAAGACTCAAATTCAGGCACTCCAGCATGGGATGTGGGTGTCCTAAGTGCATCTTAACTGCTTCACCTAATACCTGCCCCTCAGTGCAGCTTTGATTTGCTTCTTCCTAATGACTAATGACATTGACTGTCTTTTCATGTGCTATGGACCATTAATGTATCTTCTTTAGAGAAATGTCTAGTCAAGTCCTATGCCCATTTTTAATGGGGTTGTCCATTTAATTTTGAGTTGTAGGACTTCTGTGTCTATAAGTGTTCTGGATGTGTTCTATATATTCTTTATATAGTCTGTCTTATATCAGATATATGATTCACAAACATTTTCTCCCATTCTTTGAGTTTTTTTTTCACTCACTTGATAGTGTCCTTTGACATGTAAGTTTTTGGGTTTTTTTTTTTTTTTTTTTTTTTTTTTTTTTTTTTTTAAGGATTTATGTATTTGAAAGTTAGAGTTACAGGTGTAGGCCAAGTGGAGGGGAAAGGCAGAGAGAGAGAGAGAATCTTCCATCTGCTGGTTTGCTCTCCAGATGACCATAATGGCCAGGCTGGGCCATTGTAAAGCCAGGAGCCTGGAACTCTATCTGGTTCTCCAAGAACCAGGGGAGGGGCCCAAGCTTTTGGGCCATCCTCTGCTGGTTTCTCACATGCATTAGTAGGGATCTAGATCGGAAATGGATCAGCCGGGACTCAAACTTGTGTTCCTTTGGCATTCTGGTGTCACAGATGGTGGCTTACCCTGCTGCTCCACAGCACTGGCCATGCAGGGTTTTTTGATGAAGTCCAATTTACACTATTTTGTTGTTGCTGTAGCTTGTGTTTTAGTGTCATATTCAAGAAACTTGTCAAACTCAAGGTCACAAGATTTTTACCTTTGTTTCCTCTTAAGAGTTTTATAGTTTTTGATCTTTCACTTAAGTCTTTGATCCACTTTGAGTTCATTTTTGTATATGATGATTTTATCCACTGTTCTTATTGTATCTCAGATGTTCCAAAATTTCCCTAGTCAGTCTTTTTCTGTTAGACCCTTATTTTTTTTAACTTTTATAAATAAGTTCACGTCAACGTTTTTCTGAACAAATTTTTGTTCACATTTGAGATCCTTGTGGTACTCATTGAATTATAGGGTTAAAAGAGATGAGCATTTTCAAGTTTAAATTGCCTTTGTTTGAAACTGCTATCTGGATTCTTATTCTTTCTGTTCTTTTGAGTGTAACAACTTGGTTTCTCCTCTCAGTGACTGTTGATATTAGTGATGTTTTATTAGAATCACAATGTTAATGCAAGGATGTCTAATAGAAAGGGTTAACTCTGCCAAATGAAAAAGGCAAAGCCATTTGAAACTTAAAAAAAAAAAGTTTCTCTCTCTTTTTTTTTTTTTTTTTAATTTGAGAGTCGGAGACAAGACAGAGGATATCCATCTGATGCTTAACTTCCCAATTACAATCACAAGGATTGGGCCAGGCCAAAGCTGGGGGCCAGAAACACAATCCAGGTCCCCCACGGGGGTGGTAGTACTTGAGCCATCACCTGCTGCCGAAGGAAGCTAATGTCAGGAGCAGACCCAGGACTCAAGCCCAGACACTCTGATATGGGATATGGGTGTCCTAAGTGGTATGTTAACTGCTAGGCCAAATGCTACCCCTGATTTTTTTTTTTTATTTCAAGTTTCTACTCTTAGGTATGTACTCAAGAAAATTTAAAACATATGTTCATATAAAAGCTTCATGCACAAATGTTTATAGTAGCACTATTTACAAGAGCTAAAAGGTGTAAGTAACTCAGATATCCATTAATGGACTAAAAGATAAACAAATTGTGGAATATCTATATAATGGAATATTGTTCAGCCATAAAAATAAATGAAGTACTGACACGTACTACAAAGTGGCTGAATGTGGGAAATGTATGCCAAATGCAAGAGTCCAGGCACAGAAGTTCACATCCTACATGATTCTACTGACATGAAATGTCTGGACTAGGCTGACCCATAGAGACAGCTCATAGGTGTGAGGTTTCCTTTCAAGGTAAAGAAACACTGGAATTAGGAAGTTGTGAGAGTTGCACAATCTTGTGAATATACCTACAGCCACTGGATTATAATGATGAATTTTATGCTACATGAATTATAGTGCAATTTAAAAATATTAAGAATTTTAGAAAAATGCTACATGAGTTTAGTTATATATCTTCTTCATCAGATAAATATCCTTTTTTTAAAAAATAAAAAGTTTAGGGGGCGGGCGTTGTGGTGCAATGGGTTAATGCCCTTGCCTGAAGCGCTGGCATCTTGTATGGATGCCAGTTCTAGTCCTGGCTGCTCTTCTTCCAATCCAGCTCTCTGCTATGGCCTGGGAAAGCAGTAGAAGATGGCCCAAGTCCTTGGGCCTCTACACCCGCGTGGGAGACTGGGAAGAAATTCCTGGCTCCTGGCTTCGGATCGGCGCAGCTCTGTCTGTTGCTGCCATTTGGGGAGTGAACCAACGAATGGAAGACCTCTCTGCCTCTCCTTTCTCTGTGTAACTCTGACTTTCAAATAAATAAATAAGTCTTTAAAAAAATAAAAAATAAATAAAAAGTTTATTTATTTCAAAGGCAGAGTGACAGAGAGAAAGAGATCTTCCATCTGCTGATTCACTCCCCAAATGGCCACAGCTGTTGAGGCTGGGCCAGGCCAAAGCAAGGAACTGGGAACTCCACCCAGGTCTCCCAAATGTGTGGCAGGGGCCCAAGCACTTGGGTTATGTTCCATTGCCTTCCTCGGTGATTCAGCAGTGAGCCAAGTTGTAAGCTGAGCAGCCGGGGCTCAAAGCAGTGCTCCTGTGTGGAATGCTGGCCTTGCAAGTGGTGGCTGGGCTTGCTGCACCACAACACCAAACCCTGAATGTATTCTTTCAGCTAAAAAAAAAAAAAAAAAAAAAAAAAAAAAAAACCAACCCAGTAACACATGCCACATGTTTGCTAAAAGCTCAAGCAAAATAAAATGTTTTAAAAGAAAAAAATCTAGCTAAGATGAGCATTTCATGTAACTGTGAAAACGCTGGTTAAGATGCCTGTGTCCTATATCTGAGTGCCTGGGTTTCATACCCAGCTCCACTTCTGACTCCAGCTTTGTGTCAGTGCAGACCCTCGTGGGCAGCAGGGATAGCTAAAGTGATTTGATTGCGTTCCTGCTACTCACATGGGAGACCAGGAGTGAGTTCCTGGCTCTTGGCTTACATTTGGGGAGTGAGCTACAGATGAGAGCTGTCTCTGTCTCTCTCATTCTCCTTCTGTCTTTCAAATAAATTTTTAAAAAGACAGATCTTTCTTGGCTGCTCTAAATCCCTCTTCTCAGAGGTATCCACTGTTTAATAATATGGGGTATATGTTTGAGATGCTATCTTACAAACGTGCACGTACACACATATATAGGCTTTTTGTTTCATTTACAAAAAATAGAACATTTCCCATGTTTCTGAAGAGGATTTTGAGAACTTTGCATCTGATCAACATTTATTCATGAATGATTCTGATGCTTCCTCTTTATGGAGGACCTTGGGGAAAGATGAGAAAATGGAATCAGGCAGGTGTTTATGGTCTAGGAGGAGAAAGAAAGCTGTAATAACTGTCACAATATAAGATGAGCACATGTGGTATCGGGAGTGGTCCCACATAGTAAACACCAGGTGTGCATAGTACTGGGCTCACAATCTTGACTATCAGCAAAAGCCCTCAGGCCATCTCTTTATAGACACACCAGGAATTGGGCTGGAGTGAAGCATTTATGGAATGAGAAATGCAGAAATTGTGGTACTTTCATCTCATAACTGAAACCTTTCTCCTCAAGGGAAAGGAAAAAAATTAGTCTTAAATTTCAGAGTTCCTTCTTTGATAATTTGACGTGTCCAGTTAGGGCCCCAAAAAGGGATTTGTGTAGGCAGACTCGGGCATGGATATGCTCATAACTAAAGCCAGACTTGCTCTTCCCAACAGTAAATTAGACAGCTTGGCTGTCCTGTGGCCCTTATTGCTTTGGAGTTGCTGGGAATCCCATGTCATTTAGTCAGTAGAAATTAATTAAATATATGAAGAATTTTACCTTGCTGTATGGACATGAAATCACTTGAAGCAAAAAGAATGAATTTTTTTTAATTGGAAAGTCGTCTACTTCTTGGCAAATTTTTAGCTTCATTTAGCAACCATGGAGTTCATGGAATATGTCATTTGAGTTATTTAAAATCTAACTCCAAACTAGTAATTCTCTCTGGTCCACGACAGCTGCAGAGCAGGATTGAGAAGTGTGGTCTGGCCAGCTCTGACAACAGGGCTCCTGCACAGAGGTCTGAGCTGCACAGAGATTGCTTGTTGCAACGGCTTTTTCTTTCATCACAAGCAAATCCATCTGGGCAGTTGTGTAGCTCTCTCTGTAGCAGAAATCTGTATGTGCACCTCAGGGTTTCATAATAAAGCATTTGTCAACAGGGTGGTGATCTATGCAGTATTGTGAGGACATCACTATAGATGAGGGAGTGACTCACTGTGCATTTGCACTTGTAAGTTGATGGGTCCCTTGCTTTCATTTCTTGGAGAGATCCCAACGAGATGAGATAGCAGAGTCAGGATCTCACTTGTCGTGCTTAAAAGAAAAAAAAATTTTTTTTAAAGATTTATTTGTTTATTTGAAAAGCTGAGTTGCAAAGAGAGATAAAGGGAGAGACAGAGTGAAATCTTCCATCTGCTGGCTCACTCCCCAAATGGCTGCGACAGCTGGAGCTGGGCCATTCTGGATCCAGGAGCCAGGAACTTCTGGGTCTCCCACGTTGATGTTGGGGCCCAAGTACTTGTGCCATCTTCCACTGATTTCCCAGGCACATTAGCAGGGAGCTGGATTGGAACTGGAGCAACCAAGACTCATCCAGCTCCCACATGGGATGCTGGCACCATAGGCAGAGGCTTTTCTTGCCACAGGCTCAACCCCTAAAAGAAATGTGTTTAAAGACTTAGTTCTGCACTCTGACCTACTTCCCTTCTGCAAGTTGCTTCCTTAAGAGAATCACAACAATTAGTTAGTTGCTCACCCCTATTATATACTAAGGAAAGCTACTTACTGAACTTTTCCACTCTGTGCCAAAATGTGTGTTAAGGTGCTTTATGTGCATTATGTCTCATGTATGGTACACATTACCTCATAGATCCTCATGAAGCTCTCTGAGAGGGCTGTCAATATCCCTTCCTGATACAAATAAGAAAACTGAGGCCTGTGGGGCCGGCACTGTGGCACAGCGGGCTAACACCCTGGCCTGAAGCACCGGTATCCGATATGGGTGCCAGTTCAAGACCCGGCTGCCCCACTTCCAATCCAGCTCTCTGCTGTGGGCCCCTGCACCCATGTGGGAGACCTGGAAGAAGCTCCTGGCTCCTGGCTCCTGGCTTCGGATCGGCGCAGCTCCAGCTGTTGCGGGCCAATTGGGGAGTGAACCATTGGATGGAAGACCTCTCTCTCTCTCTCTCTCTCTCTCTGCCTCTCCTTTCTCTGGGTAACTCTGACTTTCAAATAAATGAATTAATCTTAAAAAAGAAAAAACTGAGGCCTAGAGAAGTTAACACATCCACGTGGTGGAGCCTGGCCGTGGACCCAGGTTGCAGGGCTTGTGCCTTCACTGCTGCCTATGCCCATCTCAGTTAATGGCGGTACCAGCCACCCTGTTGCTAGGGCTACAGAGTGGATGATCCTTCATTCCTTTCTTTCCTTCACCCTGATGTCTCCTCAGCCATCATCTTGGCTCTGTCATCTAGTTATGTCCCAAGCCTGGCCACTTTTCTCTGTCTCCACATCTCCAGCTTAATCCAGTACCCCATCAGCTCTTGCCTTCTCTTCCATTATGGTCCATTCTTCCCATGACAGTGTAATGATATTTTTAAAATCCAAATGAGATCATTTCACTTCCTTGTTTAAAATCCCCAGTGACTGCCCAATTCCAGTAAGAAGAAAATAATCCTACTGGTGTAGGTGTTTAGCCTAGTTGTTGAGATACCTGTGTTCCACATTAGAGTACCTGGGTTCAATCCCCAGCTCTGGCTCTAACTCTGTCTTCCTGCCAGGTAGTGTTGGTTAAGTGATTAGGTTCCTGCTACCCTCATGGGCTCTCCACATCTATAGAGCACTGGAAGATTCCGAATCAGTGACATAGCTCAGTGGTATGAGCCCAAAACCCACGAGTAAGCCAGTAGAGTCCAATGCTGTTCACTAATTTAGTTTTATAAGAATTTTTAAATTTATATATTCATTTTATTTCAAAGACAGAGAGAAAGAGACCCATCCACTAATTCACTCCCCCAAATGCTCACAACAAAATGCCTATAACAACTTGACTGGGCCAGGCTGAAACCAGGAGCCTGGAACTCAATCTAGGTCTCCTGTGTGGGTGGTAGGACCCAAGTACTTGAGCCATCCTCTGCTACCTTCCAGAGTACACATTAGCAGGAAACTGGATTGGAAGCAAAGGAGCCAAGACTTGAGCCAGGCACTCTGATATGGGATGCAGGCCTCTCAAGTGTTGTCTTTTTTTCTTTCTTTCAGATTTTATTTATTTATTTGAGAGACAGAGCTATTGACAGAAAGAGAGAGAGAAAGATCTTCCATTTGCTGGTTCACTCCCCAAATATCCACAAAGGCTGGAGCTGGGCTGATCTGAAGCCAGGAGCCAGGAGCTTCTTCTGGGTCTCCCACATAGGTGCAGGGGCCCAAGCACTTGGGCCATCTTCCGCTGTTTTCCCAGGCCATCAGCAGGGAGCTGGATTAGAAGAGGAGAGGAGCAGCCGGGACATGAACTGACACTTGTGTGGAATGCTGGCGCTGCAGGCGGAGGCTTAGCCTACCGCACCACAGCGCCAGCCCCCAAGTGATGTTTCGATCACTGTGCCAAACACCTTCTCCTAATGTAAATTTTTGTTGTTTTTGTTAAAGCTTAGGCTTGGTAGATTTCCCTTCTCAATATTCCTCTTTCCCTAAAATACCAGCAACTCTGGAAAAAGACAACTAAAGCTTTCTAAAAATAACCTTAAGTTTAATAGGAATTTTTTCCCATATCAGGCAAAGAAGCCAAAATTGGTAGTATGCATATTTGAAATGCTTGATTGTCAGACCCTATCATCTCTCACCAGGATACCACAAAAATCATTGTGTAGGCCGGCACACCGGGTTCTAGTCCCGGTCGGGGCACCGGATTCTGTCCCGGTTGCCCCTCTTCCAGGCCAGCTCTCTGCTGTGGCCCGGGAGTGCAGTGGAGGATGGCCCAGGTGCTTGGGCCCTGCACCCCATGGGAGACCAGGAGAAGCACCTGGCTCCTGGCTTCGGATCAGCGCAGTGTGCCGGTCGCAGCGCGCCAGCCGTGGCGGCCATTGGAGGGTGAACCAACGGCAAAGGAAGACCTTTCTCTCTGTCTCTCTCTCTCACTATCCACTCTGCCTGTCCAAAAAAAAAAAAGTCATTGTGTTACTAATGACTACCTCAGCTAATGCAATCAGTGCAAGGCTTTCCTCATCCACTGAAGCTACATCTATCTGCGTAACAACATCCAAGCTTTCTGGCCAGGAGTTAAATAGTTTAAATGATTGTAAACAGAATTGTCTTCGGTTTTTATTTTTGCTCTTGGTTTTGTTTCTAATATCTTCAGAAGACGTCTTGGCACTTGGCGAAGTCATTCACACCACAGCCCATGTGCTGTCCCTCTAGGCGTAGGGATTAGCTCAACTTGCTGCTCTGGCGTATGCTAAAATGTCAGAGTAAATTTGCAAACTCCATTTCCACTTGGCTTCTTGTCTTCACAGAGCCATTCCATGTCCCATCCCTTCATCCCCAGCACCGCCCAGTCCTAGTTCTCCTACTTGTCCACTTGGCTTCCTTTCTGCTACAACTCTCAACTCACGGGTGTAAACAACATCCCTAGGTCAATGTGAAAATGTCCCAAGTGCTCTCTCCGTTCTGTTGCAGTGGAATTAGCATCATCAGTGACCCTCACATGTGTCATGTGCTGCTTCTAGGGTTTCACATAGTTTATTGCATTTGATCCTTCAGACAGTCCTGTGGCTAGGTCCTCATTCAGCAGATGAAGCTACTGTGGCTCAAGGAAGCTAGATGATTTGGCCAGCACAGCACAGTCAGAGCTGAAACCCCATCTTCTGCCCTCAGCTTCCCCACTGACCTGTGATCCCACTCGGTGATAGGTTTTGGAAATAGTAGTCATATTTGGGATCATTGTGATTGTTGTAATAGGACTTATTTGGGTAGAGACTCTTGACTGTAATCTAAAACAAGGGATTATAGCTTGTTCTTGAGTTCAAACTCATCTGGCATTTGCATTCAGTCATGTTTCTTGAGCATCTGTTGTCTGTCAGGCACCAGAAAGGGGGTGGGGAATGTGACACACATGATTCTGTCATCTTGAAATCTCCTGAGGAGAAGAAAAATGAGCAGTTGCAATATCTTAATAAATACCTGGGTGGGGAACATACAGGGTAGGTTGGGAGCACATGGCAGGGACATCTGACCCAAACTTGACAAATAGGAGAGGCTTCCCAGAAGAGAGGACTTCTAATTTGAGGATTGAAGGATGAGTGGGAGTTTTAGCTAGATTAGGATTGAAGTATTGGGATGAATAATAAAGTTTCCAGCGGTTGGAAAAGCAAAGCCTGGAGGTGAGAATATGGTCCATGCTGCCTGTTCCTGCTTATTAGATGAGTTCTCATTACATAGCTGTTGGGGAATCTTGACAAAAGCAGATCAATGGGGAAGGCTATTATGTATGCTCAGAAAATACCTTATCTTTTTCTTATATCCTCTGAATAGAAAAAACTCGAGTCTCCACCTTCATCTACCAATCCCTTCCTGGAAGATGACACAGCACCAGAGATGGAAGAGCTGCCAGTGGAGAAAGGAGATTTAGATCAAGTAAGTCTGGTTCACATTACCACAGGTAGCCTGCCTAATGTTTCTGAAAATGAACAGGCTCGCTCCAGATACGGTTCTTTTGCTGTTGACCTCATTCAAATTATAGCTTTGGTGATCTGTATAGAAGGCCTTGATCTGAAAGTGCATGTAGAAAACCAAGTGAAAGAGCAGCACTTCCTGTCCCACCCCTCTGCGCCTGAAGAGCCTCACGGCCAGGAGTTGGCAACGCACATGAGCTTGATTACATGCCCATGCTGTGGGGCCAGCATAATTCGGCTCTGCCTTATTCCTCATCTCCTGAACTTGTCAGTGTAGCTTTTGATTGTACTGTCACCTGGTACCGTGATGATGTGAGAGGCTGAAAGATCCCAGGGAAGTAAGCAGCACTGTCGGCCAGGAGAGACCTCCACGCAGTGTAAGCCGATCGCTTTAGGTCTGGAAGCTGCTGGGGAGGCCTGGGAATACCGAGGTGGCCGATGGCATATTTGGAGAGTTACTTTCCAGAGCACACCAGCTCTTTAATTTCCTTTGGATTTTTCTGTCCGACTCTAAATTTCCTCTCCCTTCATCCTACAGAATGGAGGTTTTGTTTCACTGCCGTTTTATGACAAGAGAGGTTAGAGCAATAAATCAGAACTTTTCCTCTCTGGATTAGTGGGCCTTCTCTTTAATTTTCTACACTTGGCTATGGGAGAATTATTTTCTAGTATTGTTTTCTACAGACTCCACCAGGAGGGAGACTGGCTGGGGAAGCATAGCCATGCACTTTGCAGCTAGCCCTGTGCTTCTGGCATGGTGAGGGTAGGTGTACAGTCCTGGAAGGAGCTATAGGAATAGACTTTCCAGGAGCAGTTCTGAAGTGCTACACTAAAATGTGTCTGGTCCATCGAGTAAATGCTTATAAGATGTTCCCCTCACATTTTCATCATGCTTTGTAATATGAAAGTCTTTCACTTGCTAGATTTCATTTCGTCTTCACGATGCCTACCTCTTTACAGGTGATGAAACTGTAGCTCATAGACACTAAGTGACTTTCCCAGGGTTTCCTGGCTGGAAAGTGGAAGTGCTGGGACCAGCACTGTGGTGTAGTGGGTAAAGCTGCCACCTGTAGTGCCGTCATCCCATAAGGGCACTGGTTCAAGTCCTAACTACTCCTCTTCTAATCCAGCTCTCTGCTATGGCCTGGGAAAGCAGTAAAAGATGGCCCAAGTCCTTGAGCCCCTGTGCCCATGTGGGAGACCCAGAGGAAGTTCCTGGCTCCTGGCTTTGGATCAGCCCAGCTCTGGCCATAGCAGCTATTTGGGATGGAAAGCTTTTATCTGTGTCTGCCTCTGCCTCTTATTGTAACTCTGCCTTCCAAATGAATAAATAAACCAATCTTTAAAAAGAGAAAAGAAAAGAATGTGGAAGTACTGAGACTGGAACCCAGGTCCAAAAGTCAAAAAGTAGGAATCCTTTCCCAGTGCTCTTTTTTTTTTTTTTTTTTTTTTTTTAGTACCTTTGTGTCTCAAGAGTGGGGGAACGAGAAGTGAGCCACCAGTATAAAAGTACATGAACAGGCCGGCGCCGCGGCTCACTAGGCTAATCCTCCGCCTAGCGGCGCCGGCACACCGGGTTCTAGTCCCGGTCGGGGCGCCGGATTCTGTCCCGGTTGCCCCTCTTCCAGGCCAGCCCTCTGCTGTGGCCAGGGAGTGCAGTGGAGGATGGCCCAGGTGCTTGGGCCCTGCACCCCATGGGAGACCAGGAAAAGCACCTGGCTCCTGGCTCCTGCCATCGGATCAGCGCGGTGTGCCGGCCGCAGCGCGCCGGCCGCAGCGCGCCGGCCGCGGCGGCCATTGGAGGGTGAACCAACGGCAAAGGAAGACCTTTCTCTCTGTCTCTCTCTCTCACTGTCCACTCTGCCTGTAAAAAAAAAAAAAAAAAAAGTACATGAACAAACCTAAAGGGATAGCCTGAGGCTGTGTCCTAAAAATGTGTCAGATTAGATGTCGTTGATTTAAAATTATCCAATTATTGCTGTCACAAGAGAAAACGAAAGATTTCTTCTCACTGCAGAAATTCAGTTCTCACATTTTGTGAGCAAGGACTCGGGTGGGAGGGACCTGGGTTTAGAGCTCATTCCCGTGCTGTGTCTTCTACCCACACTGGGCTGCCTGCACCTGTTGCACATGTGCTGTGGGCAGGGCCCACAGTCTTCCCAGTGCTGGGAGCTGCCAACATCACGTCCAGCATTGTGCCCTTGAACACAGATGGTATTGCTGCCATGAAGAGTTGCTCTTTAGCCTAGTCATTTCTGGATGTTACTAAACTGGATGATACAGAGAGTCTCCTTTACCTATAAAGTCAATTTTGCCAGATGAAATTTGTCAGGTAATGATTTTTTAATACACTATATAGATGTACTTTTTAAAAAGATTTTTAAATTTATTTTAAAGCCAGAGTTAGAGAAAAGGAAACACAGAGAAATCTTCCATCCCTGGTTCATTCCCCAGATGAACACAATAGCTGGGGCTGGGCCAGGCCGAAGCCAGAAGTCAGAATCTTCTTCTGGGTCTCCCACACGGGTGCAGGGATCCATGCACTTGGGCCATCTTCTACTGCTTTCCTAGGCCAGCAGAGAGTTGTATCAAAAGAGTAGCAGCCGGGACTCAAAACAACGCCCATATGGGATGCTGGCACTGCAGGAGGAGGCTTAACCTACTGCGCCACAGCTCTGGCCCCAGCAGCGGGGACTTGAACCAGCACCCATATGGGTTGCTGGCATCATAGGTGGTGGCTTTACTTGCTATGGCACAGTGCCAGCCCCAACCTGCTTGTTTTAGAGACAAAACACTAACATATGATGAATATGTGGGGCAAAGCAGATCATACAGTGAGGAAAATGCTGGGCTCTGGCCTGCCATTAACTGACCATGTGACCTTAGGTAGGGTTTTTTTTTTTTTTTTTTCCCATTCTCTCTTGGCCTCCCTATTTTTTTTTTTTTTTTATCTTTACGGGGCTAATTGTTTTTTTTTTTTTTTTTTTTCAAGATTTATTTTATTTATTTGAAAGTCAGAGCCACAGAAAGAGAGAGAGAGAGAGAGAGGTCCCCCATCTGCTGGTTCACTCCCCATCCGGCCACAATGGCCAGAGCTGCACCAATCTGAAGCCAGGAGCCAGGAGCCTCCTCTGGGTCTTCCCATGCGGTTTCAGGGGCCCAAGGACCTGGGCCATCCTCCACTGCCTTTCCAGACCATAGCAGAGAGCTGGATTGGAAGTAGAGCCTCCAGGACTTGAACCAGTGCCCATATGGGATGCTGGTACTGCAGGCGGTGGCCTCACCCACTATGTCACAGCATGGGCCCCAAGAGGGCTAATTTTTTGCAAAGTATATTCTTTTATCTCCTATCAGATGTTGCTATGTGGAATTGGGAGGAGACCAGGGACCTATGTCCCTGCAATCAGGGCATCCCATTTTGAGTCGATTTGTACTGAAGACTTTCAGATAGAATTTTTTTTTTTGAAACAGGAGTCTTATGTTTCTCTTTATTAAAAAAAGATTTATTTATTTTATTTGAAAGGCAGAGTTAGAATCTTCCGTCTACTGTTTCACTCCCCAAATGGCCACAACACCTGGAGCTGAATGGATCCAAAGCCAGGAGCCAGGAGCTTCTTCTGGGTCTCCCACATGGGTGTAGGGGCCCAGATATTTGGGCCATCTTCTTTGCTTTCCCAGGTGCATTAGCAGGGAGCTGGAATGGAAGTGGAACAGTGGGTACTTGAACCGGTACCCATAAGGGATACTGGCACTGCAGAAGGCGGCTTTACCCACTACAAAACAACACTGGCCCTTTTATGTCTCTTTAAAAAATGAAAACCCCTGGACTAGATGATCCATCCTCAATTCCATGAGCTGCTACTCATTAGTAATAAAACTTACACACCAGTGACTAATGCCTCCTCAGTGCTACCCCGACCTCCCAGGGCTTCTGTGTGTGGTTAGGTGGGAGCCCCAGCATCTCCTCCTTCCCACCAGCCTGTTGGCTTCTGGAGCTGGACACAAGGAAGAGCAGAAGCCCTGTTTGGTGTCAGGGAGGGATGCCTCACGATGTTAGTAATGAATTCAGTCAAGGGCATGGGGCCCTCAAGGTCAGGGTTACTTCCTGCTCACTACGGTAGATGATAGGCATTTAGTTAAGAAGAGGCTATGAACAATCAGTTGCCAAGATATTCCCAAAGATTAAAAAAAAAAAATGATACCTGAAAGGGGGTAGGGGTAGGGGGTGCTCAAAGCATAAAAAGAAAGAATGAGAAGTCAGGAATTTCTGGTTTTAAAATGTACCGTTTTGGTGATTGGAGCACTTAGATTTAATCTGTTTACATTGGATAGTAATAAAAGGAAATGGGACCAGCTGCAGACCTCCTTACTGCGACAACAGTAACCTTTTATTATTCCATCAAACTCCAGGAGGAAATAGCTTAAACATCTGCAGCTTTTGGACAGAATTCACAGACTCAGAAATCTAGCTGAATGGTACCACTAAATGACTTAGTACATTCTTAAAGCTGGAGCTAGAGAGTAGAAAGGGAGACAGCAGCTGGAGCTGAAGTTCCAGCACCTACTGTCTGAGCATGAGCACAGTCATAAAGCACTATATCCACAGGTGACAGCCCTGTGGGGAAAAAGTAAAAAAAAAAAAAAAAGAAAGAAAGAAACTTTGGCAGTCACTCCTATACCCTCAAGCTTCAGCTCACATGGTAGGCTGAGCTGGGTGCTGCAGTGACAAGACCAAGCAGTGTGTCCTCATCGCAGAAGAGCACCATAAGGGGACAAGGCAAGGAAACGCAGGGTTGGGATGCCAGCCCTGTCTGGTTATGCATCCTTCTGGGTGTTCTGTGGGGCTTTACCACGTACAGGACCTATGGAAACTGACAAACAGACGTTTGTTGGAAGACCATTACCCATTTTCTCTTATCACTTGGGGTCTGCATTTTAAATGTACTGAATGAGCCCTTTAGACTTATTCAGACAGATTTTTATTGTATGTCTCTTCTGTGCATAAAGGAAACTATAAACAAAATAAAGAAAGGTTTTCCTGAAATTTCTTCACATGCAGGGTTCAACTCTTCTGAACCACTTTTCATTTACTTTAAAAAGCTTTGTATTTTAAAGTAATTAGACTTCCTAAGTTGCCAGCATAGTGTGGCGAGGTGCATGTGCCCCTCCAGAGCGTCCCCCAGTGGTGGCAGCTGACATCACTGCAGCGCATTACCCGGCCAGGAAACGGGTCCAAGCCCCTCTTGCTCAGATGTCTGCGCGGTTGCCCTCCCGGCCACGTGGAGTACCGCGGATGTGGCCCTTGGAGGAGCGCATCACTGCCGTCCAGGATTTTTTGCCAGGCAATTAACTCCCATTCCTCAACTTTCTTGTTGTTATTCTTTTTTTCTTTTTTAAGTAGTGTCAAGCCTAGGGGAAAAAATTGTAAGAATATTACTGAGAACTCCCAAATATAAGTATGGACTCATTTTAAAGTGATAAATTAAAACATTGTTGGTAAGTCGGTAGAGCCAAATACGCAATGTCCATGTTCATTTTAAAAATGCCAACATTGTATATTATGTAAGCTTCCATTTATGATTACCGGAAGTTATACTACAGAAGTGTGAATATTTCCTTCAGTAGGAAAAAAAAAATTTTTGAATAAAAGAAGTATTACTCATCATTATATTTTAATTAATCAAGACCTTGGGGTATAGTGGTCATATTTTCCAAATCTAAAATCAGGATATCCAGTTTTACAAAGTTAGATGGATTAAGTAACATTTGTTTATTCATTTGACAAGTCACCTTATTGAAAAGTGTAAAATAAGAAAAGAGATACTGCCTCGGGAAAGTGGAAGGGATGCGGGCCACTTCCATATAACCGTCAGAGCTGAAGTACAAACGGCCTCCCAGAGCATCTGCGCTGGAGTGGAGCTCTCCGCCTCCAGCAGACTCACTCAGTGAACCAGTGGGGTTTTTGTGTGTGTGTTTTTTGAAGGCAGAAGGACAGACACAGACACAGAAGACAGATCTTCATGGTCTGGTTCACTCCCCGAAATGGCCACAACAACAGGGCTGAGCCAGGCCAAAACTGGGAGTCAGGAGCTCAGTCCAGGTCTCCCATTTAAATGGCAGGGACCCAAAGTACTTGAGCCATCATCTGCTGTCCCCCAGAGTGCACGTGAGTGGGAAGCTCGACTGGAAGCAGAGGCGCTGGGACTCCAATTCAGGCACTCTAATATGGGGTTTGGGTGCTGCAAACAGTGTCTTTTTGTTTGCTTGTTTGTTTGTTTTAAGATTTGTTTATTTGAAAGGCAGAGTTGCAGAGAGAGAGAGGTGAGACAGAGAGTCTTCCATCTGCTGATTCACTCCCCAAATGGCCACGATGACTGAAGCTGGACTGATCCAAAGCTTGGAGCTTGGAGCTTTTTCCAGGTTGCCCACGTGGGTGCAGGGGCCCAACCACTTGGCCCATTTTCCACAGCTTTCCCAGGTCATAGCAGAGAGCTGGATTGGAAGTAGAGCAGCTGAGACTTGAACTGGTGCCCATATAGGATGCTGTCACTGCAGACAGTGGCTTAACCTGCGATGCCACAGTGCCTGCCCCAACAAACAGTGTCTTAACTGTGCCAGACACCCCAGGGAACCAGTCTTGTGTGGCCCTCTTGTAGTCCACTATAAGGTTTGCTTTCAGTATTGGCTTCCAGATGGTTAAAGCAAACTGCAGTTATTCTTAGGAATAACTGGAAATTTTGCCAAAAAATGTAGACACAGGAGTCTTAGATGATGAAAAGAACAGGCTAAGTACAAGATTGAGGTGTGCCTAAAATGGACATTTAATTTTTAGTGATCATTACCATAATGTTTCTAACTATTGCAATGTTGTATTTTTGAAATGACCAGAAAAGGGTAATCATTATTTGCCCAGAACTCCATCTGAGTCTCCTACATGGGTGGTAGGACACAAGCACCTGGGCCACCATCTGCTGCCTCCCATGCACATTAGCAAGAAGCTTGATTAGAAGTGAAGGTGGGGCACCGGCGCCTTGGCAGCGCAGGTAAAGCTGCCGCCTGCAGTGCTGGCATCCCATTGGGCGCTGGTTCAAGTCCCTGATGCTTCACTTCCAATCCAGCTCTCTGCTGTGGCCTGGGGAAGCAGTGGAAGATGGCCCAAGTCCTTGGGCCCCTGCACCCAGGTAGGAATGCTTGGAGGAGGCTCCTGGCTCCTGGCTTTGGATCAGCTCAGCTCTTGCCATTGCAGCCAACTGGGGAATGAAACAACGGATGGAAGACCTCTCTCTCTCTCTCTCTCTCTGTAACTCTTTCAAATAAATAAATAAGTAAATCTTAAAAAAAGAAGTGAAGGTGGGATTCAATGCCAGGCCTTCTGATACAGGATACAGGCATCCCAGGCAGTGACTTAACCCTGCTGCATTACAATACATGTCCCTGCTGCTTTCTTTGTGTCAATCAGCTCAGCAAACTAGTTTTCAAAAAATGATGTGAGCAGTTCATTTCACCCAGTGTTATGGGTGTCAGTTTGTGCCCAAATTATACCGTGGCATCAACCCTAGTCAGAGGTCTAGCTAAGGATCCTTTTGTAGACAAAATAGACATTTTAAAAGATTTATTTACTTTAAAAGGCAGAGTTATAGAGAGAAGGGGGTGGAGAGAGAGAGAGAGATAGAAAGATCTTCTATCCACTGGTTTCCTCCCCAGATGACCACAAAGGCCAGCACTGGGCCAGGTGAAAGCCAGGAGCTAGGAGTTTCTCCAGAGTCTCCCACATGGGTAGCAGAGGCCCAAGCACTTGAGCCACCCTCTGCTGCTTTTCCCAGGTCCTTAGAAGGGAGCTGGATTGAAAGTGGAACAGCTGAGACATGAACCGGTACCCATATGGAATGCTGGCGTTGCAGGCGGTGGCTTTACCTACTGTACCACAACTCCAGCCCCAAAATAGACATTTTTTTAAGATAGAAAGTAAAGTGTAGGCTTCTCATTGTTTATCTTTTAGATGTTTGGAAAAGAATTAAATAGCAAATATAGTTTTTAAATGCTTGCCTGCTATATAAGCTATTGTTGATTTCCAAGTTTCAATCTGGTAACCAGTACCAGCCTAGGTTTTCATTGATCTAAGGCAAAAACTAGAGACAATATTGTCTTTCTAGCCATCTGGTATAATTGTCATTCTTAAAAAGGACTACCTTTATGTTGCTATTTTCATGAAACTTTGGGACTATAGAATGTTTTTTCTTTTGAGACTGGCTTTGTGATGCAATAGGTTAAGCTGACACCTGCAATACCAGTATCCCATTTGAGCACTGGTTCAAGTCCCAACTGTTCTACTTCCAATGCAGCTCCCCGCTAATGTACCTAGGAAAGCTGCAGAAGATGACTCAAGTACTTGAGCCCCTTCCACCCATGTGGGAGACCTGGATGGAGTTCCAGGCCTCTGACTTCAGCCTGGCCCAGTCCTAGCCACTGCGGCTATTTAGGGAGTGAACCAGCACACAGATCTCTCCTTTTCCCTCTGTCACTCTGCCTTTCAAGTAAATAAATCTTTGGAAAAAAATGTTTTTTCTTTTAAGATTTTGTGGTGAGAAAGGAACAAAATAAAGAATTAGCAACCCTATTTTGGTCCCTCACCCTTCTCTTTCTTTTTTTTTTTTTTTAAAGGTTTTTATTTATTTATTTGAAAGGTAGAGTTACAGAGAGGAAGAAGCAGCGGCAGTGAGGGAAGGGAGAGAGAGAGAGAGAGAGTGAGAGAGAGAGAGAGAGAGAGAGAGAGAGAGTCTTCCATCCATTGGTTCATTCCCCAAATGGCTGCAATGGCCAGGGCTGGGCCAGCTGGAAGCCATGTGGAAGCCAGGAGCCAGTAGCTTCATCTGGGTCTCCTATGTGGGTGAGGGCCCAGGCACTTGTACCATCTTCCACTGCTTTCCCAGGCGCATTAGCAGGGAGCTAGATCAGAAGTAGAGCAGCCAGTACGAGAAGCAGCGCCCATATGAGATGCCAGCACTGCAGGCAGCTGCTTAACCAGCTAAGCCACAGCACCGGCCCCACCTTTCTCTTTCTTAACACTTGTTGGTGAAATCAAAAAATGTAGGAAGTATTGCAGGAAAACAATGATATATGAGAGTTGTAGATCTAAACCAGTCACTGGCTGAAAGAATAAAGCTAAACAGACTAGAAAGAAGGTTTGTAACTGTACAAGTGGTTTTGTTTTTGTTTGTATTTTTCTAATTTTTTTTGGCAGTTGAGTTTTCTCTAAAAAATCATATCCCATTTGATAAACTAAGTAAATGTAGTTAAATTGACTTCAAAACATGAGGAATTTTTCAAATTGTTCTGTGATTAAGGGTAAAGGCTGGAATGTCTTTATCACTGTAATTTGTTATTGAGTTAAAATGACTTGACAGTTCTTTGTTAAAATGTAGCAAAATAATAACCCACTATAGTAGGAAAGTATTATTTTTGTCATACTGCCGGGCATAAATTTCTATGCATTTTTGACTTGTAAAATGGATAAAATAGTATCACATGTTTTCTGTTATTTGTGGAAATTAAAATGTACAGTCTAAAACTTGTGTGGATGTTGTATTATTGGATATGTGGTTACAAACATTGCTGCGCTGAATTATACCATGTGTGTGGCAAGCTACTCTTCCGTCCCCTTTATGATCACTTTTGACCACTGTCATGAAACCCACATTCTGTGATATTAATATCTGTTTTTTAAAAAATAGTATATATGTGTAGAATATAAGTGAAGTAAATATGGTAAAATATTACCAATTTTTTAAATCTTAAAAAATTAAAAATTTTGAGGGTCGTCACTGTGGTATAGTAGGTTAAGCCTCCACCTGCAGCACCAACATCTCATATGGATGCTGATTTGACTCCCAGTTGTTCCTTTTCTGATCCAGCTCTCTGCTTATGGCCTGGGATAGCAGTGGAAGATGGCCCAAGTACTTGGGCACTTGCACCCACATGGGGGACCCGGAGGAAGCTCCTGGTTCCTGTCTTCAGATGGGCCCAGCTCAGGGGAGTGAGCCAACAGATGGAAGATCTTTCTCTCTGTCTCTCCCTCTCTCTATAACTCTGGCTCTCAAATAAATAAACTCTTTAAAACAAAACAAAACAGCAGCCTCTGAACCTCTAGGACTTGAGGTGTCATATAAGTCATAATACCTGCATGGAAGATGGTTGTGGGAAGTCAGCGAGATACTGTTCTATAGCAAAGTGCTTGGCCACAGTAACAATGAGCAAATGAAGGCTATCAAATAGGGGCCGGCGCCACAGCTCACTAGGCTAATCCTCCACCTTGTGGCGCCGGCACACCAGGTTCTAGTCCCGGTCAGGGCACCGGATTCTGTCCCGGTTGCCCCTCCTCCAGGCCAGCTCTCTGCTGTGGCCAGGGAGTGCAGTGGAGGATGGCCCAAGTGCTTGGGCCCTGCACCCCATGGGAGACCAGGATAAGTACCTGGCTCCTGCCATCAGATCAGCGCAGTGCGCCGGCCGCAGCACTGGCCGTGACAGCCATTGGAGGGTGAACCAACGGCAAAGGAAGACCTTTCTCTCTGTCTCTCTCTCTCTCACTGTCCACTCTGCCTGTCAAAAAAAAACAAAAACAAAAAAACATTAAATCATAGGGTCCGGCGTCGTGGCTCACTAGGTCAATTCTCCGACTGCGGCACTGGCATCCCATATGGGTGCTGGGTTCTAGTCCTGGTTGCTGCTCTTCCAGTCGAGCTCTCTGCTATGGCCCAGGAAGGCAGTAGAGGATGGCCCAGGTGCTTGGGTCCCTGCACCTGCACCTGCATGGGAGGAAGCACCTGGCTCCTGGCTTCAGATCAGTGCAGCGCCGGCTGTAGTGGCCATTTGGGGGATGAACCAACAGAAGGAAGACCTTTCTCTCTGTCTCTCTCTCTCTCACTGTCTAACTCTATCTGTCAAAAAAAAAAAAAAAAAAAATTTAAATCGTAAGGGCCGGCACTGTGGCACAGCAGGTTAAAGCCCCAGCCTGCAGTGCCGGCATCCCATATGGGCACCGGTTCGAGTCCTGGCTGCTCCACTTTCAATCCAGCTCTCTGCTATGGCCTGGGAAAGCAATAGAAGATGGCCCAACTTCTTGGGTCCCTGTACCCACGTGGTTAGACCTGGAAGAAGCTCCTAACTCCTAGCTCCTGGCTTCTGATCAGCTCAGCTCTGGCTATTGCAGTCATTTGGAGTGAACCAGTGGAATAGAAGACCTCTCTCTCTCTGGCTCTACCTTTCTCTGTAACTCTGTCTTTCAAGTAAATAAATCTTTTTTTAAAAAATTAAATCGTGAAAACATTTTATCAATTCTAAATCACACAAACACAAAGTGCTGCTATTCATCAGGGGTGAAATTTTTTTTAAGATGTATTTATTAGGGCTGGCGCTTTGGCGTAGCAGATAAAGCCGCTGCCTGTAGTACTGGCATCCCATATAGGCACTGGTTCGAGTCCCAGCTGCTCCACTTCTGATGCAGCTCTCTGCTATGGCCTGGGAAATCAGTAGGAGATGGCCCAAGCCATTGGGTCCCTGAACCCACATGGGAAACCCAGAAGAAGCTCCTGGCTCCTGGCTTCAGATTGGCACAGTTATGGCCGTTGTAGCCATCTGGGGATGGCTAGGGAGTGAACCAGCAGATGGAAGACCTCTCTCTCTCTGCCTCTCCTTCTCTCTCTGTGTAACTCTGACTTTCAAATAAATAAATCTTTAAAAAAAAAAAAAAGATGTATTTATTTCTGAAAGAGTTTGGGGCTGATGTTGCAGGGTGGCGGCCTTACAGCTCCAACCATTGCATCCCGCTTCTATCTGCTGGTTCACTCTCCAGATGGCCACAATGCCCAGCACTGGGCCAGATGGAAGCCAGGAGCTTCATCCAGGTCTCCCACATGGATGGCAGGGGCCCAAACATTTGGGCCACCCTCCACTTCTTTTCCTAGGCCGTCAGCAGGGAGCTGAACCTGAAGTGGGGCAACTGGGACTTGAACTGGTACCCATATGGGGTGCCAGCATCTCAAGCAGTGGCTTAACCTGCTGTACCACAGTGCTGGCCCCGGGATTTAAATTTTTAAAACAGTCAGATGATGAATAGCTTTCAAAGGAAAAATGCACGTGTTATCAAAGTCGCAGTAAATCTCTCACCACATACAAAGCAAGCAAATGACACTAATTCAGCCTGGGATGGATCATGATGCAGGGTGTGCTCCTGCTACAGTGACATCAAGTGTTCGCTTGCCTGGAAGCTTCATGTGAATTTTTGAAGTGACTATTTTTGAAATTTTGCAAAGATTGCTCAAATATAGAGTTCTTTTTTCTTTCTTTTTTTTTTTTCTTTGCAGCCAAAGAAGCCCAAAGCCCCAGACAATCCATTTCACGGCCTTGTTTCCAAGTGTTTTGAGCCTCATCTCTATGTGTACATCGAGTCCCAAGACAAGTGAGTGGTGTACATTTTTCTGTCTTCTGCCTGCGTTTTTCACCCCTCTGATCTTGGCGGGGTCTTACAAGGGCACAACTGTTTCCAGAAGCCGGAGGAGGGACTTGGCTCGCCTGCGGCCCTCTCTGGAAACCCATTTAGGGTATTTTTACATCTCTTCAATGTTATTTATTGTGTCTGTAAATCTCAGGAGCCCGAGTTTGACTCTAATAAGGCCCCATACGGATCCCCACACTTCCCCTTGTTTGCATTTTGGTGTTGAGCCCTGGTGTACGTCAGCCCAGAAAGCCTTACAGCATTAGGTACTCGACATGGTAAGAATGCCTAATCTCTGATGTATATGTTTTCAAGTATAACTTAACTTTTCATTTCTAATAATTTAGAGTTACAAAAATAGGAAAAGAAGTTCTCACATACCCTCCCCCCTGAGAATGTTAACATCTTGTATAACCACAGTTATCAAAATCAGGAAAAAAGCTTTGTCTTACTAACATACCATTTCGTGTTCAGGTATCTGTAATCATACAGTTAGGTCTCGGGCCTTCTTAGTCTTGAATAGTTTCTCGTCTTTTCTATCTTTTGCAACCTCAACTTTTTGAAAAGAGTATCCACCAACTATTCAGCACAGTGCCCTCAACTTCAGTTTGCTAATGTTTCTTCTGCAGTAAACCAGGTTATGTGTTTTTGGCAAGAATATATCGATGTGACCCCTTGCATAGTTCCGGGAGTTAGGTCGATGTATCTCTTTACTGCTAATATTCCTTTCGATCACTTCCTTTAGGTGGTGTTTCTGGCCAGCTTTCTCTACCATGGAGTCACTGTTTTTCTTTGTAACTAGTCAGTATCTTGCAGGGGGAGACTGAGACTATGTAAATTTCCTGTTTCTCATCAGGCTTCTGCCCACTCTTGTTTAGTCCCTTGATGATTCCTCCTGAAGTAGTTGTTACTGCAGAGTTCGCCAGATGTTGATTGTCCTCTCTCCTGTATTTACTCGCTGGAGTTCCACCTCAAGGACGAGCTTTCCCTTCTCCCTCATTTGTTTGTTTACCTAACAGCGAACTCAAGGATTCTTTATTTTACTTATCATCCATTTAATGTATATCCTTTTCACAAACTCACAGGTTCCAAATATCGGTACAAAGGAGCCTACTGCTGCCACGACTTTCCACAGCCAGAAGAGTGTGTGCACATTTGTATCTGTGGTTTCTGTGAGGGGCTTTGGCCAAGGAGGGAGACCCCTCCTCTTGCCTGAATATGTGCTGCTGTCAGAGTAGCTGTTGGAGGCCTCTCCGTGCTGGAGGGCAGATTTTGGAAAAGCTGGGTTGACCGGAGATGCACTGGACTGGGCTTCAAATGCTTGTAGGAGAACCAGAACATGGCTGACAGAAGGAGAACAGCAGCAGCTCCGAGAAAATTCTTTTTTATTTTTAAGACTTTATTTATTTATTTGACAGGTAGAGTTACAGAGAGAGGGAGAGACAGAGAGAAAGGTCTTTAATCTACTGATTCACTCCCCAAATGGCCACAGTGGCTGGGAGCTGGGCCAGTCTGAAGCCAGAAGCTTCTTCCAGGCTACCTACTTGGGTACAGGGGCCCATGCACTTTGGCCATCGTCTACTGCTTTCCCAGGCCTTTAGCAAGGAGCTGGATCGGAAGTGGAGCAGCTGAGACTCAAACCGGTGCCCATATGGGATGCCAGTGCCACAGGCAGAGGCTTAACCTACTACTCTGCCACAGCTCTGGCCCCTATTTTTTGTTTCTAAATACTTTATTTTAGTTATTTGAAAGGCAGAGTTACAGAGAGAGATAGAGACAGAGAAAGATGTCTTCCATTAGCTGGTTCATTCCCCAGGTGGCCACAATGGCTGGAGCTGTGCCGATCTGAAGCCAGGAGCCAGGAGCTTCTTCCAGGTCTCCCATGTGGATGTTGGGACCCAAAGACTTGGGCCATCTTCTGCTTTCCCAGGCCATAGCGGAGAGATGGATTGAAAGTGGAGCAGCCGGGACTTAAACTGACGCCCATATGGGATGCCAGCACTGCAGGCAGCAGCTTTACCTGCGCTGCCATAGCGCTGGTCCCTGGCCCCTGTTTTATTTTCTAAATTGCTTCATATTTCTTATTAAAATCCCAGAAGGGACATTTGGCTTAGTGGTTGAAGCACCAATTAAAACATCTACTTCTAGATGGAGTGCCTGGATTCCATACCTGGTTCCTCTCCTGATTTCGGTTTCCTGCTAATGCTGAACCTGGGGGGCATAAGTGATGACTCAAGTAATTGAGTTTCTGCCACCTATGTGGGAGACATGGACTGAGTTCCCAGCTGCCAGCTTTCAGCCCAGCCCAAACCAGTGATTGCAGGCATTTGGGGAGTGAATCAGCAAATGAGAGTTCATTCTCATTCTTTCTCTCTCTTTCTCCCTCTCCATCCCTCCCTCTCTCTCTCCCTCACCCTTTCTCTCTCCCTCCCCTTCCCTCTACACATTTCTTAAATAAATGCATACAGATTTTTTACATGAACTTTATAAAATAGCTTAAAACAAGTGCTTTCAAAAAAGTTGCTTTGCTGTTGCTTGCCTTGTAAAGGCTGGTTTCCCTCCTCCTGTCAACTGGACATGTGTGCAGCTACTGCACAGGGGGCAGTAGTTAGTGTCACTGTTTCATCCTTTGAGAGCACTGCCTTCTGCATTCACAAGTTTCCTCCCAGGAAGTTAGTAAGACGCCACTGAGAGTCAAGAGAAAGGGTCAGTTATTTGCTTGTACACATTAGCGGGTTTAAGAGTGACCCACCTGGCTCAAGCTCCATCTCCTCTTACCAATCCAGAATCTGATTTTAGAAAGACTTAGAAGCTATGGGGTCCAGGGTGTGAGGCGCATACCTGAGAAAAGCACGTCCTTCACAAAGCCTACCTGACCTGGAGAGCCGTTTTCCCACTCGCCATGCAGCCTTGCCTCATACAAAGTACATTCATTGTTCCTGGAGCCAGACCTCCTTCCTTAGGGAGTCTCCATTTCTCTACGAAAAATGCAGTGCTGGCCTCTCACCCTGCTGCTTGGCCTCCCTAGCATGTTTCCACGGCGCGAGGCGGGCAGCGGAAGCGACCCAGAGGAGAACTGCGTAGGTTGCACTGTTGTCGCTCCAGAGTAAGCAGAAAAGGCTTGAAGTTACAAAGAGAGTTAAAGAGCTCCATTTCCTCATCTGTCAAAGGAGAGAGTCAGACAGCCCTTTTGAAGTCATGGATCCTTGTAGGAACCCAGTGGAAATCCTCTTGTCAAAAAAGAGAAGGATTCCACATACACTCACACACAGTTTTGAGTATAATTTCAAGGAACTCCAGGAAACCCTTCCTCCCTTCAGTCAAAGAATCCTGAAGCTGAGGAAGCAACTCAGATGGGGACTAACGTTGTGCAAAACAGAACTCTTTCCGTCACACTGACTCACAGATCTGCGAAAGAGGATAGTCTCAGACCAGTCACAAACTCCATGTGACAGGGACGCAACACAGTACAGGGGAAAGAGCGTGGACCTGCATGCCAGACAGACCGGGATTTGCATCAGAGCTTTGCACGTACCAGTCTGAAGCCAGGAGCCAGATTTTTTGTCCTCTCTAGGGCGAGGTTAATAATGCCTACCTCACAGACTCTGTGGTGAGGATGGAGAGGTGACATGCTGGACCTTGGCACACAGTAAATTGTACTCAGGAGCGGGCCTGCCTAGGAGTTGGTCCTGCCCTACCCTCACTCTGATCATGTCTGAGGCCCTTATGGGGGTGTGTGGCCTTATCATTGTTTCAGCTTTCTGCTGGGCCTGGCATGGGTCCATTCCCTCATCTCCCCAGCTTTCCACCTGCCCAGGGGACATTCTGACAGCACTGACCCTAGCCAGAAGTGCAGCAGCAATAGAACTGCAGAGCCAAAACCCAGGGAAGGGGCATGAAGTGGGAGCTCCAAGAACTACACAGGAAGCTCCTGTACATCCTTCACCCAGATCTCTCAGTTAACTGCTACCTTTCCCATCGCTCTCTCACACACACGTACACACACTTACACAAATGTGTTTCATTTTTACCATTAGAATTCTCAAACTATTATTCCTTAAAATATATATTATTCCTTATTTTCCAAAAACAAGGATACAGCCACATAACCACATAAAAAATTAACATTGATCCAATATTGCCATTTAATCAATCCAGGATTCATAGCTCACATTTATTTTTCCTCTTTGTTCACCTTCAATCCAGAAGAATAACTTGTCTCTGTGTTTTGTGACCTTGAAATTTTTGAAGCTTATAGACCAGTAACTTTGTGGAATGTCTCAGTTTGAGTGTATCTGATGTTTCCTTGTGATTTATAATTGATGTGTAAGTGATGCTGTATTCTTAGAAGTGCTTACCAGGGGCCGGCACCGTGGCTCACTTGGCTAATCCTCTGCCTGCGGCGCTGGCACACCGGGTTCTAGTCCCAGTCAAGGCGCCGGATTCTGTCCTGGTTGCCCCTCTACCAGGCCAGCTCTCTGCTGTGGCCAGGGAGTGCAGTGGAGGATGGCCCAAGTCCTTGGACCCTGCACCCGCATGGGAGACCAAGAGAAGCACCTGGCTCCTGGCTCCTGCCATCGGATCAGCGCGGTGCGCCGGCAGCAGCGCACCGGCCGCGGCGGCCATTGGAGGGTGAACTAATGGTAAAGGAAGACCTTTCTCTCTGTCTCTCTCTCTCACTGTCCACTCTGACTGTAAAAAAAAAAAAAAAAAAAAAAGCTTACCAGGAGGTTCACAATGTCAGTTTGTATCATAACTTCTGATGTTCATTTGTATTACATCATTAGGATGTTGTCTTCCAGTTTTCTTGATATATTAATAAACAATAAGTTTGGGGAGAATCCTTAAGACTATATCATAGCTTTTTCTCATTGTTCACTTCTTTATTTTACTATTCATTGATGATTCTTACTTGAATCATTTATTACTAAGAGGGTTGCCAATTGATAACTTGTCTAGTTGTCATCTCTTTACATCTGTTAGTTGACATTCTCCTTTAAGAATATCAACATTCTTGGCTGGCGCTGTGGCTCACTTGGATAATCCTCCGCCTGTGGCACCAGCATCCCATATGGGCACCGGGTTCTAATCCCAGTTGCTCCTCTTCCAGTCCAGCTCTCTGCTATGGCCTAGGAAGGCAGTGGAGGATGGCCCAAGTGCTTGGGCCCCTGCACCCGTGTGGGAGGCCAGGAGGAAGCACCTGGCTCCTGGCTTTGGATCAGCGCAGCACCGGCCGTAGCGGCCATTTGAGGAGAGACCTTTCTTTCTGTCTCTCACTGTCTGTAACTCTACCTGTCAAATAAAAAATGTCAACATTCTCTGTAACAGCATGGCTTCATGGGTTCCTATTTTATTCAAGGGATTATTAACATTACTGTCTTTTTTGTTCTTTTACTTTGTATTAGAATATATTTGTGCCTACAAAAAATTTCAGTAGTAGTATAATTTTCTCGTATTCTCTTCACCTAGTTCCTCCTAATGTTAACATCTTACATAGGTAGTTATCAAAACTAGTAAGTTAACATTGGTATCATACTTTTTACTAATCTCCAGACCATACTGGAATTTCACCAGTTTTTCTACTGTCATCCTTTTTCTCTTTCAGGATCCATAATTATTTACTTTAATGCCAAATCATCCCAGATTGGGCCACTGAGAACCCCTACAAGCTGGTTCTTCATTCTTGTTATGTATGCCTGTCATTTTTTTAAATACTTTCTTCTTTTTAGGCACAACAAAAAAATACAAGGCTTATCTTAGCTTTTTTTTTTTTAATCCCATCTCTGGAATCATCTGTTTTTCCAAGAATCCCTTATTCCTTTGATGGGAAATGGTATTTAGAAACCAAATTCTAGACATTTGGAATGCTCTTTGCTGCTTGGATGTCATCGCATCTAGGTCCTGTTAGCTGAGAGGGCTAAGAAAGACATTTTTGTGTATAAATATACATGTATCTACTCATGCATATCTATGACTATTTTTATACCTGTTTATGTATTAAAACCATGAATTCTTGCTGATAGTTTAAGTTCCAATCTAATACAATAGTTTTATTTTAGCCTCTTCTTTTCCATGTTGGTAACCACCTTTTACAACAGTGAGAAACTTGGCTTAATATATTCATTTGTTTGCTCCATTTGCCTATGTGTAACCAGCCTCCCAGAGGTGCTCAATCAAACCTTCCCTGCCCAAACCCACTGGCTGCCCAAGAGCCAAATTGTTGGCCCCAACAAAAGGGAAGCAGAAAAGGTGCATGTTAACGTGAGTGCTTGGATGAGCAAGCTCTGTAACTCTCAGAAGTCTGTCTTCAGCTGCTTTACCCTTCGTTACCTCCCTTGCCACTGCTCTAACTACTACTTTACTACTGCTCTAACTACTACTTTACTTTCCAGTGGATTATTTCTGTGAATGCTAACTGCAGATCCACTGGAAGAAATGGCTTTGGTCATCTGTGGATAAGCCCAGTCTTCAGTGGGGTGTTTTTTCCCTCCTCTTTTTTTTTTTTTTTTTTTTTTACAGGCAGAGTGGACAGTGAGAGAGAGAGACAGAGAAAAAGGTCTTCCTTACATTGGTTCACCCTCCAATGGCCACTGCGGCCAGCATGCTGCAGCCAGCGCACCGTGCTGATCCAAAGCAAGGAGCCAAGTGCTTCTCCTGGTCTCCCATGGGGTGCAGGGCCCAAGCACTTGGGCCATCCTCCACTGCACTCCCTGGCTACAGCAGAGAGCTGGCCTGGAAGAGGGGCAACCGGGACAGAATCCGGCGCCCCGACCGGGACTAGAACCCAGTGTGCCGGCACTGCAGGTGGAGGATTAGCCTATTGAGCCGCGGCGCCAGCCTTTTCCCTCCTCTTGTTTTAACCTTTCCCTCTACTGATAACCACTCTGCAATAGTCTACTCCTAGGGCATTATCAGTAGAACTCCCAACAGTGTGTCACGTGATACCCTGAAATGCTTAAACATTCTTTGAGTACAAAACTCAAGCTGCAGAGAAGAGGACGAAAGAAACCACACATCCATGCCTTGGTTCTTTAAGCTGGAGAAAATGTAGGTAACAGCAGTGATACCGTCTAGCTGTGTAGTATTTTATAGTTTTGAATTCAAAGCATGGTATACCATGTAGAGCTTAGCATCAGACCCAGCTCCAATAAATTCTGTGATCTTAGGGAAGTAACTTCATATTCTCAACCTGATTTTTTCATCTACAAAATGGAGGCAACAATGCCTTCTGCTTCTACTCAGGGCTGTTATTAATTTCATTTATTTATTTGAGCAGCAAAGAGACAGAGACAAAGATAGAGCTTTCTTTCTGTTGGCTCACTCTCCCAAATGCTTGCAACAACCAAGTCTGGGCCTCCAGAACTCAAACCAGATCTCTAGTTGGTTGTCAAGGATCTAACTACTTGAGCTATAACCCGCTACTTCCTAGGGTGCACACCAGCAGGTAGCTGGAATCAAGAAAGGAGCTGGGACTCGAGTCCAGGCACTCCAATAGGAGATGTGCGTATCTCAAGTGGCGGCTTTACCACTGCGCCACACACCTGCTTCAGGAACTGTGTCTTAATCCGTGCAGCGCCAGATCCAGACTTTGCCTTTCATAAACTCTGCTTGGTTGTACTTGCTCTGAAGTGTAAGAGGCACCCCCTTGTGATTCTACTCCTTCACCCATGCATCCCTTGCTCCACAGGTCCTACACAAAGACCATGCCAAGAATCAGGGGAGTCATTGTTGCATGGAAGAAATAACTTTTTTTAAAAAAAAATCATTTATATTTTAAACTTAACAGGCCACCAAACTCTCCACATAATAAGTACTTGATCAATCTTTGATTGGATCATTTTTTCACAACTAATGAACCTTACCCATTCCCATTGGGGTAACTTTTTCCCTTCTTTTCTGAGAAACGTTGCTGGCCCCATTTCTAATGGGTGGCATCAAAGCCTGCCGATGCACCGAATGGGAGGTGGAAGGGAGAGGAAGGTTTCCTGATGGATTTGTTTCTCATCCATGCTGGAGAACAATGTCAAAAGTAACCCAGTAGGCATTCTGCAAAAATGTAGATATTTAGAGTTCTTTTAAAGTGAGAATTCTCTCTATCTTCTGTGGTCACAGTTGTTTTATTATCCTACTCATCAGTTGACTGTGAAATAGGAAGTAAGTGGGTAAGTACCCAGCTTCTGGGGAAGAGAAGAGTGATGAAAGTGAACGTGCCTCAGAGTTCTGGCCCCTGTTTTGGTTGCCACTGTCAGCTTGGAGACTAGAGTCTCATAAGAAGGAAGACTGAGGTGCAGTCCTTTGCCTTCTGTTACACGTTCTCCACTACACCAGCCACCAGCCCCATCCATCTCTCTCTCCCCACCACTCCATGCCCATCCCTTAGGAGCACAGTGTGGAAGTTGACAACTAAGTATATATGGGCATCAGCATGACAGCACCACACGTAGTGTGCGCAGTGGGCCAGGGAAGCAGAAGTAGCGTAAGCGTGATCTCTGTTCTCAAGGAGCTTATGATAACATGGCATGACACGGGAGTTTCTGCTGTGAAGCAAGCAGTTCCACCTTTTGTACCGACTTCAGGTTACGAGTGACTGGTTGTAGTGCTGTCTCAAGGAGCATTTTGGGGGCTGGTGTTGTGGTACAGTGGGTTAAGCCACTGCTTATGTGGCTTTACTGGAGTGCCTATTTGAGTCCCAGCTTCTCTGCTTCTAATCCAGCTTCCTGCTAATGTGCCTGGGAAGAAAGCAGAAGATGGTTCAAGTACTTGGGCCTCTTGCTACCTATGTGGTAAACCAAAATGAAATTACTGGCTCCTGACTTTGGCCTGGCCCAGACCTGGCTGTTGGGGCCACTTAGGGAGTAAGCCAGGTAAATGGAAGATCAACCTCTGTCTCCCCCTTTCTCTGTCGCTGTTTTAAGTAAATGAGTAAATCTTTCCTAAAAAATGAAGAAGAAAGATTCTAGAATGACACTAAAGTTCAGTGACAAAGAGAGCCATTATTAATTAGCATTGCCTATAGTGGGCCCCGGGTAGGAGAAGGCTGGCGTGTTTTTTCAATATTTGGTGCCTTTACACTTTTTATTATTATTATTATTATTTGACAGGTAGAGTTATAGACAGTGAGAGAGAGACAGAGAGAAAGGTCTTCCTTCCATTGGTTCACTCCCCTAATGGCCGCTACGGCCGGTGCACTGTGCTGATTGAAGCCAGGAGCCAGGTGCTTCCTCCTGGTCTCCCATGCAGGTGCAGGGCCCAAGCACTTGGGCCATCCTCCACTGCCTTCCTGGACCACAGCAGAGAGCTGGACTGGAAGAGGAGCAACCGGGACTAGAACCTGGTGCCCATATGGGATGCCGGTGCTACAGGCGGAGGATTAACCTAGTGAGCCATGGCGCCAGCCCCATGGTGTCCTTACACTTTATAAGTAAGCATCAAGGCCAGTGGTTAAGATGCTCTTGTCCCATATTAAAGTGTCTGGGTTTATTACCCAACTGCAACTTCCTACCCATGCGGACCATAGGAGACAGCAGTGATGCATCCTGTCACTGGGTTGCTGCCACCAGTGTGGGAAAACAGATTGAATTCTTGTCTCCACTTCCACCTCAGCCTAGCCCTGACCATTGTGGGTATTTGGAGAGTGAACCAGCTGATGGGAATGTCCTCTCTCTGCTTTTCTTTGCCTCTGCTGAATGGATGAATGAATGAGTGAGTGAGTCAATTAATAGAATTTTTTTTCTTAATCCAGTGTCAGTACGTGATAGATGGTGGATGTTGTGGTTGCGAGAGAGAATTGATGTGAGTGGTTGTACCTGAGCAGAACTTGAAGGGTGAATGAAATATGGAGGGAGAACGTGGCGGCCAGGCAGGAGGGGGTAGTCATGGGGTGAGGAGGTGACACTCACTGCTCAGTGTGTAGGGTGAGCTGTGGAGGAGAGGCTGGAGGGCCAGGGGAAACTTGAGGCAAGAAGAGGTTGTGAGGAATAGGGGTGGTGGCCACGTAGCTTCCCAGGGCAAATGAGCGAGAGCCTTCCCTGCTTTCTGTCGCCACAGACAAAGACCCAGCCTAAGCCTGAAGTTCTTTGACGGCAGAGTAGCCACATCTGGATATAATAAACCTTCAATAACAAAAGCCCTGGAGTAAAATGTCAGTTTTTTCTTGTCCCTGCTAATTGATGCTGTGTGTGGTTCCTTTTTTTCTTCTTCTTGACTATTATATAAATACATTTTAAAAACACAGCTGGATTCCTGTAGCCTTAGACAGAAACCTAAAAAGATGCAAAATGTCAAGAGTAGAGGGGGTCCCTCCCATTGTTCACACAGCACAGCGGTGCAGTGCAGTGCAGAGAACAATCGACAGAGCTCTGCTGGATTCTGACAAGTCATGACTCCGTGTGGCCAAGGCACATTCAGGGATCTGGGAGTGAGAAAGAGAAGAAAATTGCACCCGTTGTTACCACCGGGGCCCAGGGCAGATCTGGAGCTGCTCCTACCCCCTTGTGTCACAGGATGCTTGCTTGCTTGCTTTCTTTCTTTTTTTTAATGTGTTTGATTTAAAAAATCATAATGTGTTTGATTTTGGAAGTGCTAAGAAAAAGCTGCATTCAAAGAGAAGAAAAGTGTTAATTTTTGTGTATGTTTTTACAGTTTCTCTTTATTTAGGCATCTGTCTCTTGGACACATTTAGGTTTGTGATGTCTAAATATTTGCTGACATCGTAACTTTGTGTTTTAAGCAGTAGAGTGGTTAACTTTAAAAGTGAGAGTAGTGCCTACTTTGTAAGGTTATTGTGAAGGATAAATGAAATTCAATGAGGTGATGCATCCAAAGCACCAACCTAATGCCTCCTTGAGCATAAGTGTTCAGAAAATGATTGCTGTTGTTATCCAGGGCCTTCACTTGTGGAATGGGGAGATGGTACGAATATGGTAGTAGAACCACTGTATGTACTTGGAGTCTGGACTCAGCTCTACCACTGAATTGTGTGACAAACAGCCTCAGTCTTGATTTCTCTTCTTTTAGAGGGCCAACAATCACTCGTGTCTTTCACAGGGATTTGGGTCGGTGTGGGAATGAAATGCCCTGCGAACATAAAACAGCCTACAAATACCGAGCTTCGCTGCCACCCTTAGCACAGGGGTGGTGGTGGCGAGTGAGGATATTGATAAAAAGCAGTAGCAATGATTATTCAGCAGTAATTTATGTACATTGCAAAAAAGCACATTTGCCTTGCCTTTCTTGAAGTAAAAGAACATTTTGTTTTTTCTTTCTAGAAACCTTGGAGAGTTGATAGATCGGTTTGTGGCTGATTTCAAAGCCCAAGGGCCACCTAAGCCCAATACTGATGAAGGGGGTGCCGTGCTCCCCAGCTGTGCCGACCTCTTTGTCTACTACAAGAAGTGCATGGTGCAGTGCTCTCAGCTCAGCACTGGGGAGCCAATGATCGCCCTGACCACCATTTTCCAGAAGTACCTCCGAGAATATGCCTGGAAAATCCTCTCTGGCAATCTGCCCAAGTGAGTCCTATTCTTCGTGGTCTGGGTGGTGAAGTGAGATCGTAAGTATGCCTAAATATGGAATCTGCTAGGAAATCCACTCTGAAGTTGTTTACTGAACTACTAAGGAGGAAAACAGTGTGATTGAGTTCCCCAGGGCCTGAAACTATTTCCTCCCTAACGACATTCCACAGCTGATCAAGACCATTAGCAGAAATCCCCATGCTGGCTGCCACTGTAGGTCAGATCTTACCACAGTGGTCTAAAGGGATTCTGTTCCACTAACATGGGGCTTCATTCACACGAATTCCACTATAGGTGCTTGCCCTTCCTCCCCAAAAAAAGTGAGATGATGGTGGAAGTAACTATTAACATAGCATCAGCAATTTCATTCAGACCTCATTCAGTGAAATGATGCCCTGGAGTGCTAGCCACGAGGGAGGCATGTCAGTGCTGTTTCCCTTGTCTTGTTAGGTTCTCAAGTGTTTCTTACCATGTGTTTGCATCTTGCAGGACAGTCTGTTGTTTAAAGGTATGGTAGGATTTGGTGGAGACAGGAGCATTGCTTAACACTGTATTAGTCTGGACATAAAGTGTTGTTACATTGCTTATTGCTTAAAGTTAGTGGATGATTTGACTAGGGCTTTAGGGCCAGGTTGGTTATACAGTAATTTTTACTGTAATCGATCATGACCATAAGTAATGTTTCTGATTCTAGCATTTACAAATCTCCCATCATTAAATTTAATAATCCTGGAGTTAGTTTCTGTCATTGTCACTAAAATATGTCACTTATGGGAGTTTTACATTATTTAGAGGAAAAAGAATAAAATCCTTTCCAGACTTGAAGTGACAGGAATGTTTTACTAATGATAACTTCTTTTACTATAGAAAAAATTATTTTAAAAAATTTTGGCCAGGCCGGAGCCGCAGCTCAGTAGGCTAATCCTCCGCCTGCGGCGCCAGCACACCGAGTTCTAGTCCCGGTCAGGGTGCCGGATTCTGTCCCGATTGCCCCTCTTCCAGGCCAGCTCTCTGCTGTGGCCAGGGAGTGCAGTGGAGGATGGCCCAAGTACTTGGGCCCTGCACCCATGGGAGACCAAGAGAAGCACCTGGCTTCTGGCTTCGGATCAGCGCGGTGCGCCAGCCGCAGCGCGCCAGCTGCGGCGGCCATTGGAGGGTGAACCAACTGCAAAAGGAAGACCTTTCTCTCTGTCTCTCCCTCTCACTGTCCACTCTGTCAAAAAAAATTTTTTTTAAGAATTTTGTGCTAATTATGCAGATAATACAAATTCATTATAGCTTAGAAAACACAGAAAAGCATGAAGAAGAATTAAAATCTATAATCTGTAATCTCACCACCTAAGAAAACTTGTTCAACTTTTGGTATATATCTTTCCATCTTTTATATACAATGTATGTGATATGTGTGCTTTCATTTGTTTAACAGAACTGGGACTAGGCTGCTTATGGCTTTATACCCTGCTTGCTGCTTTTAGCTTAATATCATCCTGGGAGCATTTTCCCATGGGTCTCGGTCAGTATCCCAGCAGGAAACAAATGGCGTCCTTAGCTGGGATTTTCATAGTAAAGAGACTGCTCACAAAAGTGGGGACAAGGAGAAGGGAACCCACAGAGGATTCCAAAGCATCTTAATACTAGTGGGTAAGGTTACCACCTTGGAAGTCACTGGGAGCTGGGGCTGAGGGTGAGGGGCTGCCCCACAGAAAATGCAGTTGTGGCGGTGTGAGATGCTTTTTGGTCTCCCGAGCATGCACCGTGCCGTAGTGTTCACTTGTGTACTCCACAAGCACAACACACAACTTCCAGTGCAGGATTTTCCAGACACAAGTAGTTGGGGACCAGCTGTTGAGCTCCCAGTGATCCTAAATGAGTTCTGTGTATCAGGAAATTACAAGCTAAAGGGAAAAGCAGCCCAGTGGGCTTCTCTGTGATCATCAGATCACATGGTTAGTGTGACCAACTACCGGCTGATGCTTAGAATCCTCTCTCCCTTTTTGGTGAGAGGATCTTAACAGATGATGGTCAAGGCAAGGTCAAGAGGAAAAGGACTCCTTGTCTGTGGATTTGTTTGAGCTGCGTCCAGCCTTTCCTCCCCGTCGTCTTTGTCTGACAATGTGCAGTTTCCGGTTGAGGGAGCAAGTTAGACATTCCAGCCTAACCAGTTCCTGTTCTTTCTCCTCAGAACCACCACGAGCAGCGGAGGGCTGACCATCAGCAGCCTCCTCAAGGAAAAGGAGGGCTCAGAAGCTGCCAAGTTCACCCTCGAGGAGCTCTGCCTCCTCTGCAGCATCCTGAGCACAGCAGAGTACTGTCTGGCCACCACCCAGCAGGTGAGCCTTCCCGGCCGCCCCGCCCACCACCTCACTGGCCACCACTCAGCAGGTGAGCCTTCCCGGCCGCCCCGCCCACCACCTCATTGTCTGGCCACCACCCAGCAGGTGAGCCTTCCCGGCCGCCCCGCCCACCACCTCACTGGCCACCACTCAGCAGGTGAGCCTTCCCGGCCGCCCCGCCCCCCACCTCACTGGCCACCACTCAGCAGGTGAGCCTTCCCGGCCGCCCCGCCCACCACCTCACTGGCCACCACTCAGCAGGTGAGCCTTCCCGGCCGCCCCGCCCACCACCTCATTGTCTGGCCACCACCCAGCAGGTGAGCCTTCCCGGCCGCCCCGCCCACCACCTCACTGGCCACCACTCAGCAGGTGAGCCTTCCCGGCCGCCCCGCCCCCCACCTCACTGGCCACCACTCAGCAGGTGAGCCTTCCCGGCCGCCCCGCCCACCACCTCACTGGCCACCACTCAGCAGGTGAGCCTTCCCGGCCGCCCCGCCCACCACCTCACTGGCCACCACCCAGCAGGTGAGCCTTCCCGGCTGCCCCGCCCACCACCTCATTGTCTGGCCACCACCCAGCAGGTGAGCCTTCCCGGCCGCCCCGCCCACCACCTCACTGGCCACCACCCAGCAGGTGAGCCTTCCCGGCCGCCCCGCCCACCACCTCACTGGCCACCACTCAGCAGGTGAGCCTTCCCGGCCGCCCCGCCCACCACCTCACTGGCCACCACTCAGCAGGTGAGCCTTCCCGGCCGCCCCGCCCACCACCTCATTGTCCTGAACTCTGGGTCACACTGTTCAGTCAGGAAGTCTGAGCCCTAACAGGGCTGTTGCTGCCACAGCCTTGGGCAGACCAGTTGGCCTCCCACAGAGGTGAACTCAGGGTACAGCCAAAAGACTGCCGGGGCAGCCATCCTACAGAAGGGCCTTGTTCAGAGGAGACTGGGCAGAAATGTGTGACCGGCCTCCTCCCGGAGCTGTGTGAGCCGCCCAGCGGGCGTGACCTCCTGAAAGTGGGTCAGCAGCACCGTCTCCCATAGGAGAAAATTAAGAGCATGCTTAATGGTACTAGGACCCAGCCTGTGGTGGCGATGAGTCAGGGGCAGTTCTTCCACCCTTAGAAGTGTTACTAAGCTAAGCAGAAAAATCCTTCGGGTTTTTATATGTCTCCTGAAATTGATATGGCATTCTCACTCTGCCGAAACAAACAACCATTGTTTGGGATGCTGACGTTCGGGAACTGAAGCAGGAAAGAGTGATGACTATTGGAGTCCCCAAATGGCAGTAGTTCAGAGAACTGATGGAGCCAAAGGAAGACCTGGAATAACTTTCCATTCAGCCTTCGACATGGGATTAGAAGTTCTTTTTCACGTTTGGTCTGGGATCTCCTAAGGCCGAGAGGAAGAACATAATTTGGGAAGAGTCCATCCTCCCACCTTTTTGTATTTATGTACCCATGTCTGGATTATAGGAAGACAGTCGTTAAAGGATAGCCGGAGCACAAATGCAGGAGCAGGAGCTGGAGAAGTGTTCCCGCAGGCCCACAGCTGAGGACGAGCCAGCCAGAGGCAGAGGCGCTGCTCTGCTGGGGATGTGATCACGCTGCGTGCCACAGGGGATGACCCGTAACACTTGGCAGTCAGCGATCCACTTAGTGCCAGCACTCTGGGGCAAGATGGCAGTGTCTGTGAGGGCCTCCAGGGCAGGGCTCTGAGCTCTTTTATGAAGAAACACTATTTTTTTAAACAAGATTTATTTATTTATTAGAAAGTCACAGTGATGAGGAGAGAAATAGAAATGAAGAAAGAGAGGTCTTACATTCACTGGTCCACTCTCCAAGTGGCTGCAACAGCCAGAGCTGAGCCAGGCTGATGCCAGGAGCCAGGACCTTCATCCGGGTCTCCCACGTGGGCAACAAGGACCCAAGGACTTCTATCTTCCACTGCTTTTCCCAGGCCATTAGCAGGGGGCTGGACTGGAAGTGGAGCAGCAGGGCCACAAACTAGCACCCATGTGGGATGCCAGTGTCTCAGGCAGCAGCTTTACCCACTACACCACAATGCCAGCCCCATAGAAACCCTATTTAACTATTTTATGTGTGTGCAGAAAATCATACACACATATAAATACAGTATTTTGAGTAAAATAGCCATAATGTAAACAATAAAAATAATCACTTTCAATCCCAGCACCTGCAAATAATTCTGTTAGCAATTTGACATGTTTTCTTTCTTTCCTTTTCAATCCTTTTTCATAGATAGTTTTATATCTTATAGCCTGAATTCAATTTTGTATTCTTTATTATTAGTAGTATTATAGCATTTTCATTTCTTCTGTTGCTGTAATATCTTTATTACTGCCCTTGTTTGTAGCTATATAACATTCTATTAAGGGACTATATCACATTATTTAACAATGTCCCTGATAATTATTTGTTGTTCAAATTTTTGCTTTTGTAAAAGTTCTACAAATAACATCTTTTGAATATAGCACCTTAAATGTTTAGTATTACTTTTCTAGAACAAATTCTTAGAAATTCTAGAAGTATTACTAGATCAGAAACTTTTGATGACTCATATATGTGGCCATTTTTATTTACTGCAAGTTGTTTTTCCTGATTATAAAAGTAGCATTCTTTGGGCTGGTGCTGTGGCGTAGCAGGTAAAGCTGCCGCCTGCAATGCCGGCATCCCTTGTGAGTGCTGGTTTGAGACCCAGTTGCTCCACTTCTGATCCAGCTCTCTGCTATGGCCTGGGAAAGCAGTAGAAGATGGCCCAAGTCCTTGGGCCCCTGCACCTGTGTGGGAGACCCAGAAGAAGCTCCAGGCTCCTGGCTTCAGATCAGCCCAGCTCCGGCCATTGCGGCCATTTGGGGAGGGAACCAGCAGATGGAAGACCTCTCTTTCTCTTTCTCTGCTTCTCAAATAAATAAATAAATATTAAAAAAATTTTCATCTATCACCTTTGAAGATGTTAAGGAACCACCGGTATGAATCAAATATTGATAAATAAAGGAAAAGTTTTTGTCCTGCCTTTCATATCTGATATGTATCATTAACAGGAAGAAGTTTCTCTTTGTAGCTGAAGTTTAGCTAAAAAGTAAAGAAGATAGGTGGGCTTTTGGCCTAGTGATTAATATAGCTGGGATGTGTAGTTCTGCTTCTGACTTCAGAACCTGGAAGATAGTTAATTGGGTTCCTGCCACCCACATGGGAGACCTGGATTAAGTTCCAAACTACTTGCTATGGTCTCAGCCTAGTTCTGGCTGTTGCAGGCATTTAGGGAGTAAATCAGCAGGTAGGATCCCTCTTTCTGCCTCTTTTCCCCTCAAATAAATAAATAAAGTTAAACAAAGAAAGAAGAAGAAAGATAAATTTAAAATATCCGTGTCTGTACTTCCTAATGGAGTAATGGGTGCAGGCATTGAGCCTCAGTGACTGCTGAGATCTCAAATCTGTACTGTCACAAAGTCTTCTCGGAACAAAGAATGTGAGCCTGATCAAGCTTTCACTTATAACTACCCATTTACAGGAAATACAAGGGACACAGGAACAGGTCAATTCATAACTGTAGACTTTATCAACAAAACCCAAACATGAGAAAACCTACAGGAAAACAACCCAGTTTCCTTAAAGAAAAAATTACAGAGAAGTAAAGAGAAATGGACAAAGAAACTAAAGAGAAATCAGAATCTGAACAATGAAGAATTAGAAACTAAAATTCAAGAAATCATGCCAGGGGCCTGCGCTGTGTCGCAGTGGGCTAAAGCCCCAGTCTGTAGCACCAGCATCCTATATGGGCACTGGTTCAAGTCCCGGCTGCCCCACTTCTGATCCATCTCTCTGTTGTGGCCTGGGAAAGCAGTAGAAGATGGCTCAAGTCCTTGGGCCCCTGCACCCATGTGGGAGACCCCAAAGAAGCTCCTGGCTCCTGGCTCCAGATCGGCGCAGCTCCATCTGTTGCGGCCATCTGGGGAGGGAACCATTGGATGGAAGACGTCTCTCTCTCTTTCTCTCTCTCTGCCTCTCCTTCTCACTGTGTAACTCTGACTTTCAAATAAATAAATAAATCTTTAAAAAAAAAATAGTGTGTGTATACTTACTAAATTGCTTCCCAAAAAGCTTACACTGATTTATATACCCCTAAGAGCATTTTGAAATTTAAAACGAAATGTCATTCTTAGAGTTTGAGAGATTTCGAAGTGCTATATTAACCAACTTCCAGGGATGTTTTCAAATAGTTATAATTCCTGGCCAATTGTATTTTTCTTTGAAACTATGGGGGCATTTTGGCTATTTCTGTCCTAGACCATAGGCTAATGAAGTCAGGGACCATATTTCTTTTGTTTCCCAATGTATCCCCAACACTTTATCTAGGTAATTGGCTCATTCTAACACTTACTAAATATTTTATCTGATATTACCACCACTATCAAGTCTGCAGTTCATGAATCACAAAATATCTTAAAATCTGGATCTTGTCAGAATTAATGGTGGGAGTTACAGATGTGTCATAAAAAGCAGAGCACTAAAGGATGCAGGTTTTGGAGGAAGTTTGATTCCTGGCTCTACTACTTAGTATTTTAAGTAGGTAGCTCCTCCCTTTTCTCATGTGCAAAATGGAGATAATTCTAGAATCTTGTTCACAGGGGTATGAGAATTACATGAGTCAGTCAATAAAACCATACCCGCGTCATCAAACTTAAGGTTAGCTGTTACTGTTAGCTTACTCCTTTCGGTAATCATTAAACATGTTTCTATTTCTCTCATTTCTTGACAGCTAGAAGAAAAACTCAAAGAAAAAGTTGATGTAAGTCTGACTGAACGAATCAATCTAACTGGAGAAATGGACACCTTCAGCACGTACGTACCTCACACTCGTGACTGCCAGGGCCTGCCCTCCCTGCTTCAGGAAGCAGCATGTCCCAGGCTGCGAACTTTAGTCACTACAGAACCTAGGAGGTCTCCAGAGCCTTCTGCTGGGCCTGGTTGTTCTGCACCAGCCACTAAGGACGAGCATTAAAGGTGGTGCAGCTGCCTCCCGTTCTGCCTCCCCAGATGCAGGCATTCTTTTAGCTTATAGGGTCTTCACTGTGGCACTATTGAAAATAATCAAAGAGAAGAAATCTTCCCATAACCATCCCTGCAGGAAAGTCAGGTTCCAGGTCTCCTCTGTGCTGTCACCTAAATCCACAGAGGGCCAGGCCCACCCCCCATGTTTTGAAATAGGGTGTGTGAACGACCAGATTTCAGCCAGTGTGCGTGTGTGCGTGTGTTTGGCAACTCTGCCCAGTAAGTTCAAACAGTCACACCATTTGGAATAGTTCCTCAGTGTTACCTTGCAGTGTTTTTGTTGTGATTAGTTGCTCTACTGCTGCCATTAAATGAAACAGAGGAGCCAAGCTTTTGCTTTTACGTCAACCACTAAATGTAGGAAAAATCAAGATTCTCAGTTTGTTTCCTCCTCTTTTCTCACCTCTTTTTTTTTTTTTTTTTTTTTTTTTTTTTTTTTTTTTTTGGTTCTGACATAAATATTTTTGGGAAATGGGTACTTCTGAAGTAGGCTGCAAAGAGGGGTTTCTGAAATTGCAGTCAGGGAGACTGACCTGGAACCTTGTGTTGTGATGGGGTTGACTCCGAGTAAGATCATGACACGCAGAGAGAGCCAGACAGCTTTTCCATTGTCATTCATCAAAGCTCATGCCTTCCTGACGGAATGACGCATCTCACTTGTACACGCGTGTCTGAACTGTTCGAAGGAGCTGTGTCAAGTCATGAGGTAATCGTTTTTTCAGTGGTGACCAGAATAATTTGTTTGATTTGCAGTGTCATCTCCAGCAGTATTCAGCTGCTGGTTCAGGACCTCGATGCTGCTTGTGATCCTGCCCTGACTGCCATGAGCAAGGTACGGTTTCAGGAAACCAGTCCCTACCAGACTTCCAAGGATGACCTGGTAGTTTCCATAGACCTTTGCTTCTCTGCTCTTCAAGGCTCCAGAGATACCAGCGAGAGGAGAATGGGAGGACCTCCCAGAGTTCCCTGAGGCACTCGCTTCTTCTACTGCCTTTTGCCTTTTGTCAGTTGCTTGTCCTTTGTTGGGGGAGTGGGGGAGTGGCAAATGTGTTTGGTGAATCTTAATTAGCATCTGACACATGCTAAAAACCTTACTGTGGTCTCCCAAGAATGGTTGTTTTTGTTAGTGCTTAAAGCAGTAACTCTGACTCATTCTTCATTCTTGTGCACTGGGAAGTTTTTCTGACTCTTTCTGAGCTCTGGTGCCAGTGCAAAACTATTTGATGGTTGTGAACTCTGGTTTTCTAACATTGTGATAACCTGTCAGTCAGCCCTTGGCCCTCAGATCCACTGCTTTGGTGATTCTGTGCCACTTTGGTTGCTATATTTGGCTTTTATGTGCTTGTGCTTTTTCTTCCTCTCAAAAAAATATAATTCCTTAAGTGCATGGATCAAATCTTGTACCACCCTTATATTGTCTTTTTTTTTTTTTTTAAGACTTATTTATTTGGAAGTCAGAGTTACAGAGAGAAAGGGAGAGACAGAGAGATACTCCATCCATTGGTTCACTCCCCAAATGGTCACAATGGCTGGGGCTGGGCCAAGCCAAAGCCAGGAGCCAGGGGTTCCTGACATGGGTGACAAGGCCTCAAGCACTCAGGCTGTCTGCTACTGCCTTTCCCAGGCCCTTAGTAGGGAGCAGGACACGAAGTGGCACCCAGGTAGGATTCCAGTGCTGCAGGCTGTTCCACAACACTGCTCACTGCCTACCCTACCCCCATCTTGTCTTGAATATGGAACACTCTCGTGTGGAAATAGGCGATTGTTGCTTTCTAAGCCCAAACAGCATGAAGCTGCCTTGTAGCTAGGAAGCCAAAGGCTTATTTTTATGCATTTTTTTTGAGACCACAACCACGTTTGTTCATTTACATATTACCTGTAGCTGTTTTTGTGCCACAGTGGTGGAACTGAGTGACAACAGGAAGACCATGTTGCTCACAAAGCCTAAAATATTTACTGTCTGTTCCTTTGCAGAAAATGCCTGCCAGCTCCAATTCCAGAGTCGTAGGCTGTGGTAGCATTCTTGCACATTCTGGAGAAACAACTACTTTGAGGCATCCAGGCCAGTAGCACAGGGCAACGGAAAGAACCTTGACTTCGAGTTAGACAGATCTAACCCTTCCAGGTTTTCCTTTGAGAGTGTTGACCAAATGACTTTTCCTGAGTGGGCCCAATTTGGCTCTTCTGTGGGTGAAATGTGGATGTCTGCCTCCCCAACTTGTTGCGAGGATAGAACGTGAAGAGAGGGGCTGGTCTGGTGCCAGTCACATAGCAGGTGCTCAAGAAATGTTGTTCTCTTTTCCTCTTGTCAGGAGGAGTGGCCGTGTCACAGGTCGGGTTAGCAGGCATTTGGTATACACTTGATTTTGCCATAGATTGTAAATATTTAAGAAAAATGAGGCCAGAACCAAAACTTAGGCTTTGGAGTTTCATGAAGCAAACAGGGAAGTCCTGAAATAACAGCTGTCTCGGAGTTTCTCTTCAAAAGACTGAGCCTTTCACCAATCAGTTACGACATATATTTCTAATATTCTCAGTGTTTAGAAGCAGAATACTCTGAGCAGGCAGGTTGAAGCTAATCCATTTCCTTAAAGGAACATGGCTCTCAGGGTTCATTTTGTAGGCTCTGATTATCCCCTAGCTGCTGGTGAGCATTCCCTACATCCTGAATGTGATATGTTCCAGCTGCCATCTCTCTTGAACTGCCACACACTTTAGATTGGAATGCAGCTGGTGAAAGAATTTTTGCATTTACCAAAGTAAGAGTGGAATTTTTTTGCCAGTACAATAACAGTTGGAGGGAGCTTAACACTGCAGGTGTTGCTTACACGAACTGTCAGCTCATTAGGTGGATTTCCCTCAAAATCCCCCTATCCTTAGCCTGCCCCCAGACCCACACCAGCAAGAATTAGCAGAGATCCTACCTTCAGAATCTTTTGTTTATATCATAGGAAAACCACAGACTTGGGCAGGCAGCATCTGGGAGAGCGTTAATTTTTTGTCTGGGTCTTCTGGAGTTCTAGCAAAATGAAATCCATGTGATGAAAATCAACAAGCCAAGTGGTCGCAAATTGATTCAACACACACTATTATTTGTGCCTGCATCCTGTTTTGTGTTGTTTCTTCTAGGATTTTTTTTTTTTTTTTTACAGGCAGAGTGGACAGGGAGAGAGAGAGAGACAGAGAGAAAGGTCTTCCTTTGCCATTGGTTCACCCTCCAATGGCCCCTGCGGCCGGCGCGCTGCGCTGATCCAAAGGCAGGAGCCAGGTGCTTCCTCCTGGTCTCCCATGGGGTGCAGGGCCCAAGCACTTGGGCCATCCTCCACTGCACTCCCGGGCCACAGCAGAGAGCTGGCCTGGAAGAGGGGAAACCGGGACAGAATCCGGCGCCCCCACCAGGACTAGAACCCGGTGTGCCGGCGCCGCAAGGCGGAGGATTAGCCTAGTGAGCCATGGTGCCAGCCTCTTCTAGGATTTTTTAAAAACTTGTGTGGTAATGATTATTTCTGTTTCTTATTCTGTCACCTTTGCCACTAGTTGAACAGTTCATTTCAGACTTTACCCAACACAGTGTTGGGAATTGCAAAGCTGGGCAAGGCACTGACTGTAGTATCCTGAGGTGCTTGGATCCCAGTAAATATGGAGCAAGAGAACTGTACCATGAAGGTCTGAAAAAAATCAGTACCTTAAGAAAAGTACAAAATACAACCTCTTTAAAAGAGGGGCGAGTTCACAGCCAAGAAGGGAGGCAAGGAAAGCCTTCGGAGGACGTAGCGTCTGGGATAGAGCAGGGTGACTTTTGAACAAACTTGCCAGTAGGAGGGCATTCATGCCAAATGAGCAAGGTTTGTGAAGCTAAGGACGTTGAAGGTTTTGTCAAAATTGCCAATCTCATTAAACATCTTAGGAATTCCATAGGGCACTCTGAGCATGGACTGATGCAGTCAAGACTGTCCTCACGAAGCTTCTACTCTGCTAGGGAAAAACAGAAGCATCTGGGTTATAAGTAAATGTGTTTTATAAGTGGTCAGGGAAGTGGAAGTTGTGCTTGCCAGAGGGGAGTAGAGTTGTTGCATGTTCTCAGTTAATAGCAGAGGCTTCCTTGACAAGATGGGCTGAGTCAGGCAATTTGGTAGCTCACTCTCCTAGAGGAGACCTCATTCCCATTGACGGCACCACGCGGTCTCCCCCTTGTTGACCTACAGGGCTGTCATTATTTGTCCCTTGGCCAGCTTATTAGCTCAATTCGGACGCACCTGTGTAGGTTCCCGTACTCTACTCTCTGAGCCATTTCCACATCCCTAAATGTACATTGCTTTTTTTGTGGCTTCCATGCCTCTCCTCATTCTATTCTTTCTGCCTAGAATTTTCTTCCCATTATTGTCTACTTAATAACACCTTTTAAGATTTAGTTCAGATATCTGCCCCCTTTTTAAAAACTGAAGTATAATCCATATACACAAAATCTGTCCTTCTGTAGTGTATGATTCAGTGGGTTTTAGTATATTCACAGGAGCATATTCACTATAGAACTCCACAGTATCAGGGCTGGCATTGTTGTGCAGTGAATTAAGCTGCCCTTTATAGTGCCAGCTTCCTGTATCAGAGTGCTGGTTTGAGTCCCCGCTGCTCCACTTCTCATCCAGCTTCCTGCTAATGTGCATGGCAAAACAGCAGAGGATGACCCAAGCACCTGATCCCTGCCACCCATGTGGGAGTCCAGGATAGAGTTTCTGGCTCCTGACTTCAGCTTGGTCCAGCCCTGGCTGTTCTGGCTGTTGTAGATATTTGGGGAGTGAGACAATGGGTAGAGAATAATCTCTCTCTCTCTCTCTCTCTCTCTCTCTCTTAAATAAATAGATAGATCTTTTTTAAAAAAATTCTACAACATCTTTTTCATCCCTAAAAGAAACTCCATACCCATTAGCAGTCATGCCCTGTTTCCCTGACAACCATTAATCTACTTTCTGTCCCCATGGATTTGCCTACTCTGGTCATTTCACATAAATCGAGTCATATGACATGTGACCTTTTTTCCTGAATTCGTTCACTTAGCATAGTGTTTAAGCTTCATCTGTGGTGTACCATACATCAGTACTTCATTCCTTTTTATAACTGAATAATATTCTGTTGTATAGATCCACCACCTTTTGTTAGCCATTCATCATTTGGTGGATATTTGAGTTATTTCTATTTTTTAGCTATTAGGAATAATGCTATGAACATTCATGTATGAGATTTTATTTTCAGTTCTATTCAATATGTATCTAGGAGTGGATCCGCTCAGTCATGTGATAACTCTACATTTAACATTTTGAGGAACTGGCAAACAGTTTTCCAAGGTGACTGTACCATTTTACATTCCCACAGCAAAGTATGGGATTTTAGTTTCTCTGAATCTTTGCCAACACCTATTTTCCATTTTTTAAAATTATATCATTCTTCGGGGTGTCAAGTGATACCTCATTGTAGTTTCAATTTGCATTTCCCTAATGATGAATATGCTGAGTGCCTTTTCATGTGCTTGTTAGCAATGTGTCTATCCTCTTTGAAGAGATGTCATTTAAGCCCTTTGCCCATTTTTACAATGGGCTATGTTTATTTCCATTCTTGAGTTGTAAAAGTTCTTTTTATAATCTGGATACCAGAACCCTTATCAGATATATGATTTGCAAATATGTTCCCCCATCTTGTCATTTGTATTTTCCTTTCCTGAGAATATCCTTTGATTTTGCTAAAGATTTGTTTGTTAATTTATTGGTACTTATGCTTCGGTGTCAACAGCTAAGACACAATTGCCTAACGCCAAAATCACAAATTTACAAAGATCTGTAGCTCTTACATTTAAGTCTTCAGCCCATCTTGACTTGATTTTTTGTAGACGGTATGAAGATAGGATTTAGCTTCATGTATCTGCACGTGGATATCCAGCTTTCACAGCACCCTTTGTTGAAGTGAGGATTCCATTTTTATTTTTATTTCTTTTTAAAATTTACTTTAAAGGCAGAGAGACAGAAAGATAGAGAAACATGCAGAGATCTCCTTTCTAGTTGTTTAATCTCCAAATGCCCACAACAGCTGGGACCGGGCCAAATCAAAGCTAAGAGCCAGAAATCCAATGTGGGTCTCCCGTGTGGATGGCAGAGACCCAAGTATTTAAGCCTTCACTTCTGCCTTCCAGGATGTGCATTAGCAAGAAGTTAGAATCTGGAGAAGAGCCAAAACTCAAACCCAGGCACTCCAAAGTGGAATGCAGTTGCCCTGTGTGGTATCTGAACCCATATACCAAATGCCCACCCCCAAAAGAATGATCTTTCCCTCACTGGATGAGTTTGCCCCTCTTGAAAAAATCATTTAACAATATACATAATGGTTGGATTATTTCTGGACTCTCAGGTCTGTCCCGTTAATCCATGTGTGTGTGACAGTGTACCCTTTTCACTGTTACAGCTTTGTAGTAGTCTTTGACATAAGGAAGTGCAAGTCCTCCAACTTTGTTCTTTTTGAACACTGTTTTTCAACATTTTTTGTGGCTATTCTTACAATGTCACCAGTTCTTATCTCACCCAGAGTATTTGTCTTTCTCCTTCAAACCACCACACTGTCTAGACGCCAAGACTGCTTTGTTTTACATTAATGTTTGCATCTCTGCCTTCCCTGTTCAGCTTTGAACAATGTGAGGGCTACAAGTGTTCTTCTCTGGGTGTCTGTGGCATGACACAGTACTTACTTCACAGCAGTACTGGATGACTTTGAGGGTAGACAGAGAAGTCAAAGACCACAACAACACCCTTTTGACCAAAGATTGCTGACAAAATGAGATGTGGATAACTCTGGTGAGCATATTTAGCTGGGTGGGGCTGGCAGACATAGAGTAGCAGACTTGGCCATCTTTGCAGGTGGCAGGTTCATCAACTCCCTGAAATCTTTAGGCTCATAAAAAGTACAGTTGAAAATGAAATGATGCTTCTCAGTGGGTATCTTACTTGAGCAGGTAGCATCCTTGAGCTTAATGAAGAAAAGTCAGAATTACGAATGCCCACACTCAACTATTAGCTCCCCTGGACGTGGGCAAGAGCCCTGCCGCTGGACAAGGAGAGGAAATTGCAGAGTGATGGGGTTCTGGCAGGGCAGCCTTAAACAGGACAGTGCCAAGCAGAGGAAGCAAAATATGGTGAAAGTTCACTGGAGCTTCCAAAGCTGTAACTGTTGGATCACAGTAGTGTTGCTGATAAATTATGTCAACCTTACCTTTCAGACTGCTTTGCATTATTCCCTCAGAATAATGAGACAGTAACAAGGTACTGTTTATTGAGGGCTTACCAGGAATCAGACAGCCAAATGCATTGTCTCATCTAGTTCTGACAGTAAACTTATGAGGTAGTTCTGTTACTCCCCCTTTCACAGTTAGGGAAACTGAAACCCAGAGAGGTTGTCCAAGATCTGTTAACTTGCATGTGGCAGAGCCAGCATTCAAACTTACCTCTCTGCAGGATTTGCACCACACTATGCATATGGAGTTCTTAATAAGTCATGTTGACAAACGTGGCAATGGAGGCAAAATCAGGCAAGTAACTTGCCTAAAAGAAGCAATAAGAGGTTGGCGCCACGGCTCAATAGGCTAATCCTCCACCTGCGGCGCTGGCACACTGGGTTCTAGTCCCGGTTGGGGCGCCGGATTCTATCCCGGTTGCTCCTCTTCCAGTCCAGCTCTCTGCTGTGGCCCGGGAGTGCAGTGGAGGATGGCCCAAGTGCTTGGGCCCTGCACCCGCATGGGAGACCAGGAGAAGCACCTGGCTCCTGGCTTCAAATCAGCGCCTTGCGCTGGCTGCAGCACACCGGCCGCAGCGGCCATTGAGGGGTGAACCAACAGAAAAGGAAGACCTTTCTCTCTGTCTCTCTCTCTCACTGTCCACTCTGCCTGTCAAAAAAAAGAGAGAAAGAGAGAAAGAGAGAAAGAGAGAAAGAAAGAGAGAAAGAGAGAAAGAGAGAGAGAGAGAGAGAGAGAGAGAGAGAGAGAGAGAGAAGAGAGAAAGAGAGAAAGAAGGAAGGAAGGAAGGAAGGAAGGAAGGAAGGAAGGAAGGAAGGAAGGAAGGAAGGAAGGAAGGAAGGAAGGAAGGAAGAAATGAGAGCAGTCGGTCAGTGTGCCCCAGACAAAGTGTTCATGCACCCTCGGTTCTGATCTCACCAGGCATTCGGTCACTGCGTTAGATGTTAGTCTTCAGCTTTTCTTGATGACTTCCCAACAAGAGGGAAGTGTGTTGGGCAGCCAATCCAGGCATTCCAGTCTGCTTGGTATATTTTTTCTTGAAAATTAATGAACTGGCCTTCTGATGTGTTTGCTGAGTATTTTACTCTCATATTATGCCCAAAGCCATGGGTCTCTTAGTAGTGAAGCCAGAAGTAAAACTGTCTCTAGAGTCTTGAAAAGATAGTTGTTTGGACTGTTTTGGTGGAATATAAAGAGTTCTGTCTTTTAGATATAAATTCTGCAAGTCCTTAGGAATGAGTATGTCTAATATGGCCTTACAAGTAGGATGAGAAATAAGATCTGTGGCCTCCTTATAAGGCCCATGGTCACATGGACTGCTCCTCACTGTGTCCTTTTTCCTAGGACCACTCACAACACGAACTTGAGAGAATTTAACCCTCTGTCCAAAATGAAACATACTTAGCTTTTTGCCCATTAATGGTAGTTTTAGAAAAAAACAGAAAGTAGCCATGCAAATTAAATTCCCTTAAAGTCTGGCATGTAATTTCTAATCGGTTTGAGGATTGTGAACATGTGCTAATTTAGGAAGTCATATTACCATCCCCCAAAGACATTTGGAAATAACTAGAACAGTCCTCAAATTTGTTCTCATTTTTTTTTCCTTGTCATTAAAATGCAGATCTATTTCAGAAGGCCCACAGAACACCCTGGTTTGAAAACCATCAAGTTCACTTTCTAGTTATAAAGACACATCTTTCTTTTTCCATTGAAGAAAACTACATTTTATTATAAAAGCAAATCACCTTCATTTTAGAAAATACAGTTATTTAGTTTGTCTTTTTTTTTTTTCTTTTTCTGTCATTGGGGGGAGGGATAGGCAGAAGGCGGGAGGGAGTGGTGAGAGAAAGAGAGAGAGAGAGAAATTGTCCATCAATTGGTTCACTCCCCAAATGTCCACAACAGGCAGAGCTGGGCCAGGCTGTAGCTAGGAACCAGGAACTTCATCCAGGCGTCCCTTGTGGATGTCAGGGACCAACTGCTTCAGACATCACCTGCTGCCTCCCAGGATGCACATTACCTTCCACTGGAATTGAGAGCAGAGCCAGGGCTTGAACCCAGGCATCCCAACCTGGATGTGCAAGCATCTCAAGCAGTGGCTTAACTACTGCACCAAACTCCCACCCCTAGAATTTTTAAATGAAAAAAATTTAAATTACCCATAATTCCAGTGAACAGATATATTTCTTTTTATGCAGATACATTTTAAAATGAAAATAAGTTCATATTTTATACATTGTTTTATAACCTGTTTTTCTCCCTTAGCAGATGTTAATACTTTCCTATAGCATTTAATCTAGAGAGTTACCATATTTTTAGTGATTGCATATTCTGTAGTACAAAGAATTTATTATTAAAATTATGACCAAAACTAACATTTACCATGGAATTCATGTGTGTGAGGCACTATGTTAAGAGCATTCCGTGAGTTGTCTTTCATTAAAAGATTTACTTATTTATTTGAAAGAGTTACACAGAGAGAGGAGAGTCAGAAAGAGAGGGAGAGGTCTTCCATCCTCTGGTTCACTCCCCAATTGACCGCAACAGCCGAAGCTGCACCAATCTGAAGCCAGGAGCAGGAGCTTATTCCAGGTCTCCCACCTAGGTGCAGGGGCCCAACATCTTGGGCCATCTTCTGCTACTTCCGCAGGCCATAGCAGAGAGCCGGATCTGAAGTGGAACAGCTGGGACTCGAACTGGTGCCCATATGGGATGCCAGCACTGCAGGTGGCAGCTTTACCCAAAATGCCACAGTGCTGGCTCCACTATTCTGATATTTTTTAATTGCTTTTTTTTTTTTTTTTTTTTTTTTTTTTTTGACAGGCAGAGTGGACAGTGAGAGAGAGAGACAGGTCTTCCCTTGCCGTTGGTTCACCCTCCAATGGCCGCCGCTGCAGCCGGCGCAGCGCGCTGATCCGATGGCAGGAGCCAGGAGCCAGGTGCTTTTTCCTGGTCTCCCATGGGGTGCAGGGCCCAAGCACCTGGGCCATCCTCCACTGCACTCCCTGGCCATAGCAGAGAGCTGGCCTGGAAGAGGGGCAACCGGGACAGAATCCGGCGCCCCGACCGGGACTAGAACCCGGTGTGCCGGCGCCGCAAGGTGGAGGATTAGCCTATTGAGCCACGGCGCCGGCTTAATTGCTTTTAAATTCATTTTCCCATTAGCCCATCAGTGAATGGTAATACACAAACACCTTAAACCCTTTGTTCCTCTACTTTCTGTTCTAGATCATCTTGATTTTTTTCCTTCCTTTGGGGTTGAGGAACACATATGATTGGGCAAAGAGGTGAGAGAGGTCATTCCTTCCTCCCCTGCACCACCATCACCACTACTGCATCATTTATATATTTACACCCTCATTCCAGATGTGGATATTTCTTGCCATAATTCTTTCAGCTAATTTGGAGTTCATTTAGGGGGATAACTCTTCTTTTGGAAAATAACACAGTAAAACAGAAATAACATGGGCCTTGGAGTTAGACAAACCAGCAGTCCTCAGTCCCGCCAGCTTGCAAGTTATGCCTCATTAGGCTTGTCACTCATTGTCCTCAAGCCTGTCTGTAAAGCAAGAGTAACCATACCTCCCTCACTGCATCATTGTCAGCAGTAAGTTCGTGTGACAGTGTCAACCCCAGGGCCAGGTACACACAAGGTAGATGGTTGTAAATATTTCTTCTGCCTTTGACCAGTGTTGTGCTGTAGTAGGCAAAGCTATCACCTGTGATGCCAGCATCCCATATCGGTGCTTGTGTGAGTTCTGGATGCTCCACTTCTGATCCAGCTCCTTGATAATATGCCTGGGAAAGCAGCAGAGGATGGCTCAATTGCTGGGGCCCCTGCACCCTCATGGGAGACCCAGAAGAAGCTCCTAGCTCCTGGCTTTGGTCTAGCCCAGCCCTGGCTGTTGCAGCCATTTGGAGAGTAAACAAGCAGATGGACCATTTCTCTCTCTGTCTCTGTCTCTCCCTCTCTTTAAACACTGCCTTTCAAATAAAGAAATCTTTAAAAAAAAATTATATTCCTTCCCCCTTACTGTTCCCCACACAATGCATGGTTCAGTGCTGTGCATACAGAAGGTACCTGTAAATCCAGCAAATGATTGTTGTAGGAGTGAAAGTGGTGAGGGGGGAGTAAGAGTGAGTGAAAGTACACTTGAGCGAAACATCCGTTGCTTGGGGCCACAGCGATGCATCCTAAACCTTACCTCTAGTCTCCCAAATGTTCCCAAAGTCTGAATTTCTAAGTCTCTGTTTTGTAGCTCTTTAATCCAGTAATCAAACTGAAAAAGTGGGAATTGAAGTTTTCAGTTGAGGAAGGTTAGTTTCTCAGGAGACCTTTTCCCAAGACAAAGTGACCTGCACACAGTAGGTTCAATCTAGCATTAGTATCCTGAGCAATTCAAGTAACCCAAACCTTCAGTCACCCTGGATGGGCTGCGTGAGACCTCAGCCATCTGGAGTAGTGACCAGACAGAATTGCTACCAGCTGTGTTTTGCGCATTTTTAAAAAATAGTAAAGGTTGGGGCTGGCGCTGTGGCTCACTTGGTTAATCCTCAGCTTGCATCGTTAGCAACCCATATGGGCGCTGGGTTCTAATCCCGGCTGCTCCTCTTCCAGTCCAGCTCTCTGCTGTGGGCCTGGAGGGCAATGGAGGATGGCCCAAGTGCTTGGGTCCCTGCACCCACATGGGAGACCAGGAAGAAGCATCTGGCTCCTGGCTTTGGATTGGCGCAGCGCCGGCCTTGGTGGCCATTTGGGGAGTGAACCAACGGAAGGAAGACCTTTCTCTCTGTCTCTCTCACTGTCTATAACTCTACCTGGCAAATAAATTTGAAAAAAAATAGTAAAGGCAATGCCAATTCTGATTGTTTTCTAGTACTTGAAATCATGAATTCACTTGACTTGTGCTAATACTTCTTTTAACTTGACCAGTGGAGTCATCATTGGCTAAGGTATTAAAGCAAATCACTTCTTTTCCAATATACTCCTAACATGGATATGCACTGACTTGGCCAGTGGTTTCAAGAAGAATTAGATGATGTACAGACTCACCAGCAAGAACTGGAGGAAGTCCCAGGTTTCTCCTGCCCTCTTGCCTCAGAGTTACTTTGTAACCAGTGACAGAGCCCTTCACCACCTCTGTTTATGGGCCTCCTCTATGAATGGAGACATACAGTGTTTTGGTAATTGTTTATAAGCTCTTCTCAGATTTGAAATGCATGATGCTTCCAACTTGGAACACAATGCTGATTACCATGGAGGAGCTTCTTGTTGATTGGAAGTGGAGGCGTCAAGCCTGCCTAGCTCTCTCTGTGTACCCAGTGTGTTCTGCCGCAAGGCTCGTTGCAGCTCTGGGAGAAGCTGAAGTGCAGACTTCACAGGCCCGTCAGTTCTGGCCTCATCCTGTGAGCTCATTTAACGTCACCTAGGGTGCTCATTATTTGGATAGGTCAAAGCTACAAAATCAGATCGAAAAAGAGGCATCTTTAGTAAGATAAAAGATAATGTGGAAAACATGACACATAACCAAAGCATTGGAATATAAAGTTCATATTAGACCTGTCTACTGTTCTTCCGTTGTTTGCTTCGGTTTTTTTCCCCCAGTGAAAAATTAGGGACCTTTTCCTGTCTGGTTGTAAACCCTTGCTTAAGACTCTTCATGTCTCTGGACCTTGGTCTTCCTATCATTTAGCAGCAAAGAGACCTGTTCCCACTTTGCTGTGGTCACAGTGTGCTTACGCACACTGAACACTTATAGAATATGAGTACCTGCTGATTTGAAAAAACACTGGGACAAAACATAGTGTTGTTTGAGCTTCCCAGGGCTGGGGACTCTTCCATATACAATAGGATTCTTTTAAACAACTTCACTCTGTCTTGAATTTCTCCTTTCCCCAGGAGCTCTATAAAAACAGTGTTTCCTTGCCAGAGAAACCGGCTTCAGAACCACCAAGCTCCCTCTGTGAACGTATTGTACGGTCTGTGCTTGCAGGATCTCTGTGGCAGACAGTGAAGCTCCAGTCTGAAAGCTGACTCAGCAGAACTGCAGCATATGCCTGCTTTTCTTAAGATCACAGCGCCTATTCCCTGTGGGCTTACCGGCAGACCGGGAGATGGTGCTGTCCCATTCTTCCGTAGACACCCATGAAGGGCGGGCACCAACCCATTGCTTCTTCCTGCTTTCTAGGGCCCATTCTGCAGTCAGTTTACTGCAGATGTTTCCAGAACACACACCCTAATTCTGCTCATTCATGGCCTAGGCACAGACCTCTTTCCTGCCCTGCTCCCCTTCTCACCCAATCAGCCCCTAGTGTTTGTCAGAGATCCTTTCTCCTTTCCCTCTAATGAAATCTTGTCACGGTCCTGAAGGTTTTAAGAGTGTTAATATTCTACAGGCACACCTTTTAAAATGTTTTATTGTGGGAAATTTCAAATACACTCATGAGTAAAGATAACAGTGCAATAAACCCTGTGTACCCAGCACCCAGCTTCACTAATTTACACCCCTGTTCACTCCTCCAACCTCAGATGACTTTGAAGCAAAGCTCACATGTCTTCTCATTTCTAGTTTCCTTTTTAAAGAATTCCAAACTCTTACCAATTACTTGAGAGAAAGGTGTAAGTTAATTTTCTTCCAGGGTTTGTTTCACTAGCCCAGCTGCCTCTCCAGTCTTCCACACTGTGTCCACTTGGAGTGGATGTCCTCTCCGCTGTTCTCCCACACTACTAATAGAACACTTGGCAGAAGAATGGATCCCTGGGGTCGGTGTGCAGCACAGGGGTTAAGTCGCGGCTTGAGTGCCTGCATTCTAATCAGAGTGCCTGCTTCGAGTCTGGGCTACTCCACTTCTGATCAGCTTCCTGCTGATGAGCAGGTGATGGCTCAAGTACTTGGGTCCCTTCCACCCATGTGGAAGACCTGTACTGAGTTCCAGACTCCTGGTTCTGGAGCACCCTGGCTATTATGCACACTTGGGGACTGTACCAGTAGATAGATCTCCCTCTGTCAGTCTTTCTGTCTTTCAAATAAAATGAAACAGAAGGATAAACAAAAGCAAGATTCCTATTCATGTGGCAGGTAAAGGTCCCTGTACAAGACAGCAACTTAGAAGGAAAGCTGTTCCAAGCATGACAGGGACGAGATAGGAAAGGGAAAGTTTTCTGAGTTCTACTCCACCATCAAGGACCGGTGGGCATTCTTGTTACTATTCATGATCAGCCAGTACAGAATTGGTCAGACAAGGCCGGCGCCGTGGCTCACTAGGTAGTTCTCACTAGGTAGTTCTGTTACTCCCCTTTCACAGTTAGGGAAACTGAAACCCAGAGAGGTTGTCCAAGATCTGTTAACTTGCATGTGGCAGAGCCAGCATTCAAACTTACCTCTCTGCAGGATTTGCACCACACTATGCATATGGAGTTCTTAATAAGTCATGTTGACAAACATGGCAATGGAGGCAAAATCAGGCAAGTAACTTGCCTAAAAGAAGCAATAAGAGGTCGGCGCTGCGGCTCAATAGGCTAATCCTCCACCTGCGGCGCTGGCACACTGGGTTCTAGTCCCGGTTGGGGCACTGGATTCTGTCCCGGTTGCTCCTTTTCCAGTCCAGCTCTCTGCTGTGGCCCGGGAGTGCAGTGGAGGATGGCCCAAGTGCTTGGGCCCTGCACCCGCATGGGAGACCAGGAGAAGCTCCTGGCTCCTGGCTTCAAATCAGCGCCTTGCGCTGGCTGCAGCACACCGGCCGCAGCGGCCATTGAGGGGTGAACCAACGGAAAAGGAAGACCTTTCTCTCTGTCTCTCTCTCACTGTCTAACTCTGCCTGTCAAAAAAAAAAAAAAAAAAAAAAAAATTGGTCATACAAATTCCCCAGGATAGAAGGAGCCAGTTCCCGTGGTACCAAGCTGTGAACTCATTTCTGCTCCACCCTGCCCCTGCCCTGGCTACAGGTGACACTGCTCTGCAAAGGATCTCAAGCCTCACCCTCTCCTCTATTTCAGATGCAGTGGCAGAACGTGGAGCACGTTGGTGACCAGAGCCCCTATGTCACCTCTGTCATTCTTCACATTAAGCAGAATGTCCCTATCATCCGCGACAACCTGGCTTCCACGCGGAAATACTTCACTCAGTTCTGCATTAAATTTGCAAAGTAAGTCCCAGAGCATTTTCAGCACTGGGTTGGGTTTGTTTTAAAAGCAGTTTTATTTTCACAGCACAGTTGAGCAGAAGGCACAGAGATTCCTCACATACCTTCTGCTGCCACACATGAGTAGCCTCTCCTCTGTCATCGGCACGCCCACCGCAGTGGTACATTGGCTGCATTTGATAAGCCTACACTGACACACCATCGTTGCCCCAAAGTCCATGGTTTACGTTGGGTTTCACTCTTGCTGTTGTCCATTCTGTGGATTTGGAAAAATGTATAATGGTCTATATTTACCCTTTCTACACAATGCCAGATGGGTATTTTAATGCCATCCACGCTACCCAGTATGCTCACAATGCAACTGATCTCATTCTAGTGACTACAGGCAAACTAATTTTAATTTGTACCCAAAAGAAGCATAATAAGAAAGCTAAATGTGCTACTTAAAGTCATAGAGTTATAGCAATACAATCATCAGCCACATCAAGACAAACAAAAATGAGTTGAGGGAATCTTATTATTCTGAATTATATGGCCATCACCACCCCTTGCCCAGGTTGGCATCATTAAAATTCTTTTCCAGTGATTTATTGTATGCACATTGCTTATGGCTAGAGTGTAAGCTTTTTAATGGTAGGGACTGTCATTTCTGTTTCTTTTGAGCCTTCTCTTCCTCCCAATAGTACTTGTTACTGTGACCGCCAAAATGAATCCATCTGTGAATGTCCCTGGGTCCTGGGCAGGTACTAGAAATGGAGAAGAGCAAGTCATGGAACTCTGTTGCCAAGGTAGATGGAGTAAATACAGAGCTGCATGTCTTGCGGCCATGGCCTCGTGTGTGGCCGTTTCTGCCTTGAGTTTTGAAGCCAGGAAATGGTTTGGTCCTTCGCCAATCAGCATCTGGCTATAGCACCATTTCCCGTGAGACCAAGCAGTGTAGCGGGTCGGTGTCTCCTCTGCTCAATTATCAAACAAGCATTTTGGCTGACTACTCAGGAGAGGGCTTGGGGAAGGTCAGCCCAGCCCAGGCTACTGTGTTAGGGTTCTCACATGATGATTCAGGGCTCCAAGTTCCTGTCTTCCCTGAATCTCTCCCAGTTTATATTCAAGTAGGGCTTTCCCTCTCTCGCACACAGATAAATCCCTTAGGAACAACAATAATTGAGTGGCTTGTAGCGTTAGCTTTAGTTTCTGGTTTGTCAAGAAAGGATAGCGTATGCTCTCCGGGGAGGCATTAATGTTTGCAGTGTGGCAGATGGACTAGGAGCTGACATTCTCTTCACTCTCTGGGTGCTCATTAGTGTGTGTTAAAAGCCTTCTTGATAAATCACATTGTGACACTCCCCATAATGCTGGTAGAAGCAGTGTCTCTATAAAGATTTACTGTGACTGAAAACCTCCACTGTGGCTGCCCAGGGGTCTGATTGAACTTACAGCAAAGTGAATAAGGAGTCCATTGCTTAGCTCATCCCAGCATCAGCCTCATATTCCCTCTGAGCCCCGTAAATATTTTACTGTTAGTGACTGACTGGGGGTAGGATACCCATCTCTCACATCTTGGAAAGTTCAACCATAATCTACAAAGTACTTGTGTTTTGATCCATAGTACTTTCACATCCTGGTAAAATCCTAGTCTAAGACTGGAAACCTTAGGGGTGGCGGTTTTAAGGTGACGGTTCCCCAGCCAAAGGTAATTGACACCACCCGATGGCCTGCAGAAGCCCTTCACAGTCATCATATGGTTGGGACTCACTCCGCCAAGACATGTGGCTGGCCCCTCTGTGTCCCATGCCTCGCCTGTAGAGTAGCATGCAGAGCCAGCTCCACGGCTCAACCATAGATGACTCCTGTGTGAAGTAACTTGGGTTACAGCTGTGCCAACAGAACAGTTATTGGTTGAATTTGATCTCACATTGCTTGTTTGGTCCTAGTTGACAGCACTGAAGAATCCCTTCCCAACAGTGGCTTGTTCACACTCCTTTCTGGTCAGCAGGCCGACCCCTAGACCTGACCTCTGGGCTTTCAGCTCCTTTCCCCTAACTTCCTTTCCTGTTCCACCAGTGCACAGCCAGGGATGTTTCCTTTGGCACCATTTGGCGTCTGAAACAATGTCAGCCTTTTGTATAATCAAGGTGACCTACTGATTGGAACTGCGATTAGAACCACAAGCAAATGGCTAAGGCATCAGTTTGGATGCCTGCTTCCCATATCAGAGTACCAGGGTTGGATACTCACATCCTGCTCCTGATTCCAACTTCCTGGTAATGCAGACCCTGGGAGGCAATAGGTGATGGCTCAAGTATTTGGGTCCCTGGCAGAGACCTGGATTAAGTTCCTAGCTTCCAGCATCAGCCTGGTCCAACCCCAGTCATCTCAGGCATAGGAGATTGAATCAGTGGATGGACACTCTCTCTTTGTTTCTGTTTCTCTGCCTCTCAAAAACAAAACACACACACACACACACACACACACACACAACTTTCCTCATCCACTAAGCTGTTTCTCCTCCATTCAGTAATGGAGATAAGACAAATCTTTCTCTTTTTTAAGATTTATTTTATTTATTTTGAAAGGCAGAGTTACAGAAACAGAGGGAGAGGCCAGTGCCGTGGCTCACTTGGCTAATCCTCCACCTGTGGTGCTGGCACCCTAGGTTCTAGTCCTGATTGGGGCGCCGGATTCTGTCCCGGTTGCTCCTCTTCCAGTCCAGCTCCCTGCTGTGGCCCGGGAAGGCAGTGGAGGATGACCCAAGTGCTTGGGCCCTGCATCTGCGTGGGAGACCAAGAGGAAGAACCTGGCTCCTGGCTTTGGATCAGGGCAGTGCGCTGGCTGTAGTGGCCATTTGGAGGGTGAACCAACAGAAGAAGGACCTTCCTCTCTCTCTCTCTCTCTCTCTCTCTCACTGTCTAACTCTGCCTGTCCAAAAAAAAAAAAAAAAGGGAAGAAAGAAAGAAACAAACAAACAGAGGGAGAAACAGAGAAAGATCTTCCATCCACTGGTTCACTCCCCAAATGGCTGCAAAATGACCAGGGCTGGGGATGGGCCAGGTCGCAGCCAGGAGCCAGAAGCTTCTTTCTGGTCTCCCACATGGATGCAGGGGCCCAAGCACTTGGGCCGTCCTCACTGCTTTCCCAGAACCATTAGCAGGTTTGGAAGTGTAGCAGCCCAGACTTGAACCAGCACCCATATAAAATGCCAGCATCACAGGCAGCAGCTCTACCCACTCTGCCACACCACCAGCCCCCATAAGACAAATCTCTTAATAGGGGTTAGAAAACTGAAATGAGAAGTCACATGTCAGTTTCCTGATAAAGTGTTGATACCAAGCTGATATCCAAAGAGTGGTATCTGCTACCATAATTAAAACATTTATTAGCATGCATTCCCTCGAGTAACTCCTGTGTCCCAGATACTGAATTAAGTGCTTTGGCTTAATAAACGTAGTCCTCATCTTCATTTGCCTTAACAGTCAAGTGTGCGGTTAGGTTAGCTGTTCAGGTAGGGGCCTGTGGACATTGTATAGAATATGGTGGAGGGAAAGCTTCCTAGAAAAGCCACCCCTGGGCAGAGTCTAAGCCTTAGGAAAGGGTGCTTGGGCAGGGGAAGCAGTGTATGCAAAGGTCCAGAAGCACTCACACCTGCAAAGTCATGGGATATGCAGGCAGATCGGCCAGGTTGAAGTACAGGGTGCCAGGATTCAGCATGAGGCTGAACACAGAGAATCGAGAACCGAGGAAGGTCTTGGCTGCAACCATTGAAGAGCTTTAATCAGAGGAGGAACTTGCTTATATTTGTGTTTGAAATAAGTACTTTTGGCAGCAGTTGGGATAGAAAGTATGTGACTAGGGCCGGCGCCGTGGCTCACTTGGTTAATCCTCCGCCTGCAGCACCGGCATCCCATATAGGCACTGGGTTCTAGTCCCAGTTGCCCCTCTTCCAGTCCAGCTCTCTGCTGTGGCCCGGGAAGGCAATGGAAGATGGCCCAAGTGCTTGGGCTCCTGCACCCGCATGGGAGACCAGGAGGAAGCACTTGGCTCCTGGCTTCAGATTGGCATAGCTCCAGCGGTAGCAGCCATTTGGAGGGTGAACCAACAGAAGGAAGACCTTTCTCTGTTTCTCTCTTGGTCTAAATTTATCTGTCAAAAAATAAAAAAAATAAAAGAAAGAAAGCAAAAATTAAAAAAAAATAAAATAAAAGAAAGTATGTAACCAAAGGCAGGGAAACCAGTTAGGCACCTACTGAAAGAGTTCAGGTTCAGGGACTCACTCAATCAGGCCCCTCCCAACCTGACAGGTATCCATCTCCAGGCCCCCCTCCAACTCTTCCCCCACCCCCCACCCCCACCCCCACCCCCCGTTAGGAAATTCCCTAATCTGGTCACCTGTTCAAAATAGTCCAGTGTGACTCATAATGTGACCTTCCTGCGGTGGCAGTAGTGAGCAACACAGCCATCTTCAGCTGTTGTGTGCAGAAGAATCAACAGTCCCTGAATGCCGAAGAGAACAAGCCAGGCTGGGTGCACCAGGCTGGGTGCAGATCCAACTGGATGCCCATGGTGAACCACCACACCTCTCAGTCCCATAAAAGCACCTGTTAACCTTCTGCCCAAGAGCTAGTCCTTCCCAGCATGCCGTCTCTCTTGTATTTGGAGCATAAACGCCAGTAAACCTGGTCTGGGTTGTACATTGGCCTCTTGTCAATTTCTGTTTGCAGTTATGCCAAAGAACCTGAGATTGGTAGCAAAGTAAAAAGTGATAAGGGCAATGCCAGTAGGGATGGTCTGGAAGAGCCGCTAAGAGCATTCAGGGCCAGAGTGGGTGAGTGAATGGATGTTGGAGTTGAAGGTGAGGGGCAGTCTTGGGTAACCCTAGGTTTTAGACTGGGTCACTGAATGGGTCACTGAATGGATGAGAGAGAGCCAGTCCACTGTGCCTGGAGTCCGGAGAGGGGCTAAGTTGGATATGCTGGGTGCTGGTACCCGTTCTGTTAGGGCATCTGACTCATTAGATATTAGAGTGGGTACAAGTGCACAGGAAAAGAAGTAGAGATTGAAGAAGGAGGAGGCTGCAGACTTGGTAGCAGCATTTGAAGAGTGAGGAGAGAGGTACCAGCCAGCCTTCAGCTAAGCCTGCAAATCCTGCTTCACTTCTATCATTCCTTCCTCTGTCGTGGGCCCTCGTGACACCTCCGGGCCGGCCTTGTGTTCTACAACTTCTGTTCCAGATCAGTGCAACCAGCTTTCTTGATTGAGGCCTCTGCAGTGTTTCCCAAAAAACCCTCCCAACATGTTTCAGTTTCACTCACCCTTTCCCCAAAATGAGCACCATCAGCCCAAAGGATCCAGATTACTTGTCGGGACCCAGGACATTTTTCAGGATTCTGTATTTAGTTTCTTGATCTGATGATTATTATTCTTTTTAAGTGTTTTTATTCTATTTTCATTTTATTTGAAAGGCAGAGACCTAGAGATAGAGAAACAGAGAGAGAGATCTTCTCTCTGCCGATTTACTCCCCAAATGTCTGCAATAGCCAGGACCAAAGCCAGGAACCCAGAACTTAATCCAGGTCTTCCACATAGGTGGCAGGAATCCAAATATTTGAACCCTTATATATTACCTGCCAAGGTGCACATTAGCAGGAAGCTAGATCAGGAGTAGAAGAGCTGCAGCCTGAACAAGGCACTCCAGTATGGGATGTGGGTGTCCCAAGCAATGTAACTGCTGTACAAACACCTATCCCTAATTATTTTTTGATCTCTTAGCAGTTATTTTTTGGCTTTGCATTTTTTTAAAAGATTTTATTTATTAATTTGAGAAGCAGAGTTACAGAGAGAGGGAGAGACAGGAAGAGATGTCTTCCATCCGCTAGGACACTCCCCAATTGGCCACAATAGCCGGAGCTGGGCTAATCCAAAGGCAGGAGCTTGTTCCGGGTCTCCCATGTGGGTACAGAGGCCCAAGGACTTGGGCCATCTTCTACTGCTTTCCCAGGCCCTAGCAGAGAGCTGGATCGGAAGTGGAGTAGCTGGGACCCAAACTGGTACCCCTATGGGATACCAGCACTGCAGGCAGCAACTTTTACCTGCTACATCACAGCACTGGCCTTGGCTTTGCGTTTTTGTTTTTTTTTTTTTTTTTAAGATTGATTGTGGGGCCAGCATTGTGGCACAGCAGATAAAGCCTCTACCTGCAATGCCAGCATCCCATATGGATGCCAGTTCATATCCTGGCTACTCCACTTCCAATCCAGCTCCCTTCTAAAGGCCCAGGAAAAGCAGCAGAAGATGGCCCAAGTGTTTGGGTCCTTGCCACCCATGTGGGAGACCTGGATGCACCTCTTGGCTTCGACCTGACTCACTCAGCCCTGGCCACTGCAGCCACTTGGGAAGTGAATCAGTGGATGGAAGATCTCTCTCTCTCTCTCTCTCTCACTCTGTAACTCTGACTTTCAAATAAATAAATAAATCTAAAAAAAAAAAAAAAAAGTAGATTGATTTGGAAAACAGAATGACTGAAAGAGAAGGAGACACTGAGAGAGAGATCTTCCATCCCCAAATGGCCACAACAGCTGGGTCTGGGCCAGGCTGAAGCCAGAAGCCAGGAAGGAACCCAAGTACTTGGGCTATCATCTGTTGAATTTCTGGACACATTAACAGGAAGCTGGATGGGAAGCGGAGTAGCCAGGACTTGAAATAGCACTCTGATATTGAATGCTAGCATTGCAAACAACACCTGTGTGCCACAACACCAGCCCCTGTTTTGCATTTAAGACTCCCTGACTGTGCCATTTTATTTTGCTCTTATATCTATTGGATTGTTTCCAGCTACTAATAATGGAAACCCTGATTCAAATTTACTAAAATAGTAGTAAATTTTTTATTTCATTTAACCAGAACCCAGTGGTAGGGCAGATTCAAGAGTGGTGGCTGACTTGGTGGTTCAATGATGTCCTTATACTCAGGTCCTTTCCCTTGGTGCCCTTGGACTGGCTTCATCTTCAGAATGGCAGAATGGCAGCTCTTGATGTTATATCCAAATGTAGCAACGTCCCAGTGAAGAAGACAGAGTCTTGCCCCAGCCTTGCAGTGAAGTCCTTCACTCTGATGTGACTGGGCCAGTTGAAGACCTTGCGTACCTGAACAAAAGCAGGGCTTTGGTTGGAAAGAAAAGGAAGGCAGTGATATGTGCCTTGGTTCTTTGTGTTCTCTTGGAAGGAAGTATAGCTTTAATTAACAAGTGTCTTCAGTTCTTTACTAAAGAGAGAATAAGCCTAATTTGCCCCTTCTTTCTTATCCACAGCTCCTTCATTCCCAAGTTTATCACTCACCTCTTCAAGTGCAAGCCAATTAGCATGGTGGGAGCAGAGCAGGTAAGATGGACTTTGTCAGAATCCAGTGCATGCCCTTCCTGTCCATATGTGCTCTGGAGACATGAATTGGTTGATGTCCCTTGTTTCATATGACCTGGTAACTTCCTCAGTCCACTCCCCCATTTAGTTTTAAATTTTTGGTTTAGCACCTACAAGGTAAGTACCAGGTTTTGTTCTGGATGCAGAGTATCCCACAGTGAACAAGACAGAAAAGGACTCTCCTTCATGACGCTCACGTTCTAGTAGATGAAGATCATCTCAGCTGTGTGCTGAAGGGTGGGAGACCCGCTCACGTGCAGGAGTATCTCCAGGGAGCAGAGGAGGAATGGAGGGGGAGAGGAGGCGGTCAAAGAAAGCACCTGCGAAAGCTGAAGCTCAGGGGGACCAGGAGCAACGTTCCAGGCGGAGGAACAGCGAAGGCTGTGATTACTTCAGATCCCATGGGGGCCAGGGCGGGGACCACTTAAGAGTAGCAAGCAGCGAAAGGGCTTATCTCGTTGGTACTGTTCACCTCTCCCAAGAAGCTGACTCATCCAGCCCCACTCAGTTCACTTGAATTCTGTGCATCAAGACACCTCTCGAGAGCATGCCTGTCACCTCTGGGTGGATGAGCTGAGTTACAGGCCTCCTGCCTGCTGTCACCTGTGACCTGGAACTTGAGCAATCTGAGTTAGAGAACAGTTCAGACTTTACGACAGTCATGTGCAGCCCAAGCACCCACTGAGATGCCAAGTCTTCATGGTGACCGTGAGTGATTCTTGCACATTCATTTAAATGAATCCTCTCTAGACCTCTGTCAATGCTTACAAAGCATGAGAAGGTTCTGTAACCCAAGACATTTCCACAAATCCTGCTCTTCCAGTGAGCGAGCAGACGTGGTTGAAGCTCAGCTCTCCCCTAGCTCCCCTGCCCTCCCCCTGGCCTCTGCTTTCCAGCCAGAGTCATGCCCAGTAAGACGGCAAGTTAGCACATGCCCCAGGGCATCATGGTCTTCATGAAGAGCCATAGCCAGCGTCTGTGAGCAGCATGATCTCTTGAACCTGTGACGTGCAATGTCTTTGTAACCCTCTTTCCATGAGTGGCCTTCCCAGGATCGGGAAAGGAAGTGTGGTGTGAGCATTAAGGCCTGGGCTTTGGGATTATAGGGGTCGAGGCTGAATCCTCTGTCTGCAGCATGGCAACCGTTTGCCTCAGACAAATGGCTTAATCTCCTTGTCTGTAAAGCGGGTGCTCTGAAATCACAGTGCCACCCCACGGAGTAATTGTGAGGATTAAACGAGAAAATGCACAGCGTGCCTGCCATAGTCTGGCATGTGGTAAGCCACAGTAAATGCCAGCTCTTAGTAATTTTAAGCTTCCTGAGACCGGGGACATGACTCTGTTTCTGTTTCCATCACCCATCTGTCTCGCCAGCCAGTGGTAGCCGGAGTCAGAACGTTGTCTCGGAAAGCTTCCTGGGAGGTTGTGAGGGTTCAGACGCCACATGGGCCTGACTGCAGCAGTGCAGCGTCCAGACATTCCTGACCCTTGTCACAGCCGCAGAACTCACTCTCTCTCTCTCTCTCTCTCCTTTGGAAACAGCAGGAACACGCCCTGGCGTGTCTCTCCAGTTTCAGTAGCACACACTTACTGGGCACCCATTCTTTCCACCTCACTGTCGTGTGTGATCCCAAAGGGTGTGGCTGATTACGATCTGGGTCTGTGGGAGAAGTTCTTGAGTTCTCAGTTGCTGTGTTTCTGTCTCCAGACTGGACAAAGCCCCTGCAACACAAAGTTGACTCACTGGGAACATGAGTTTGAGCTTTGCCCAGGCCTTGCTAGCTGATTTAATTGTCTAATAACCAGGATATTTTCATTTTGTGATCTAAATGCACTGTCATATCCATTTTATACAGATTTTCCCTTCTTTAAAAGAACATTAGAATAATCAGCTCAGACCCAAAGCCAGTAGCAACAGAAAATTTTCAGTTTGACCAGTGTTTACTTCTGCTTTTAGGTGTGGATGGGAAAACCATCTGCTGGAACTGGAGTTTTACTTTATCAGACCCCAGGCAAGTAGGAGTGGGGAGCAGCAGGGCGGGGATCTCTGCAGGCACAGCCGGGGAGAGGGCAGAGGTGGACACTGCGGGCCAGCGTGGCCCCGGCAGGACTCTGTGTGAAGCTGAGGTTTAGTTGGGCCCCTGCTTGTGCTGAGTACATCTCTGGGCTCTGAAACCTGAGCAGTCATGTAGCAGGAGGCGTGTCCTCTCAGGCAGCGGAACCATATGAATCCAGAGGTAACAGAGATGTTCATGGAGTGAAGCAGATTCTGCTTTCATTGGTGGAGGCCTGTACGCCAAGCTTTAACCACAGCTGTGAAATTCAAGGCATTAAGATTCAGCCTAATCTCAGATCCATCTGCTTTGCCACAAAAGTGCTAGGTCCTAAATGTAAGTGATACTTAAATACTTACGCTGAAAATGAGAAAGTAGGCATTTCCCTGCTCCTGGTCCTCTTCCTGATTACTCTATAAAGTGAGTTCTTAATCTTTGGCCTCCACTTGAGCAATTGCAAGGGCACATGGAACTGAACCATACCAGAATTTGTAATGCTTCTTGCTGGTTTGTGATTTTCATAGAACCTTGTGGGATTTGCAGGGTCATTAATTATCTTATGGCCATAGTTGTCTGTGACTGAGCACACAGTAGAAATGGTATCCATTCACCCAACTTAACAACAGAGAAAGTAGCACAGTATGGTCGGGGGGAAGGAGACGTAGGATCGGGTCCCCACTGCAATTAATGATCCCTGTGATCATAAACAGTGTCTCCCATGGGCCCGGTTTCATCCTGTTTAAATAAGAGCACTGAACCGGACACTCCTAAGAGCCTTCTCCTCACACTTTTAAAATTTATTTATTTGAAAGAGTTACAGAGAGAGAGAGATCTTCCATCCACTGGTTCAGTCCCCAGATGGCCGCAATGATCAAAGCTGGTCCAGGCCAAATCCAGGAGCCAGGAGCTTCCTCCGGGTCTCCCACATGGGTGGCAGGGCCCCACGCACTTGTGCCATCTCCACTGCTTTTCCAGGCCATTAACAGAGAGCTGGATCACAAATGGAGGAGCCAGGACACAAACCAGCACCCATATCGATGTCGGCATCACAGGGGGCAGCTTTACCTGTTATGCCAAAACACCCAGCTGCAAGAGCCCCTGCTAGATAGATCTGTCACATTGTGTAGTCTGAAATACTCGGAGCACAATACACTTCATGTCTCTCAAGTTTTCTTTTCCTTTGTTCTTATGTATAATGTTGACTTTTTAAAAAACTGTAGTAAAATATTTATAACATGCAATTCACATTTATAGCCGTATTTAAATGTACAGTTCAGTGGCATTGAGCCTGTACACCTTTGCTGTGCAACCGCTTCCTCCAGACTTTTTTCACCTTCCCAGATTGAACCTCTGTACCCATTGGCGGGTGCACCCATCTCTGGCAGCCACAGTCTGCTGGCTGTCTCTGAGGATTTGCCTGCCCTAAGTACCTCCTAGTGTTTCTCCTCCTGTGACTGGTTTGTTTCATTTAGTATAATGTCTTTATAGTTTATCCACAATGCAGCATTTCACATACACACCGTATTTGACCATGTTGACTTTTAGACCCACCTATTTCAAAAATCCCAGATTCTCTGAAAGCCTGCGTTTGGCACAGCATGTTAAACTGCAGCAGTGCCAGCATCCCGGATCAGCAAGCTGGTTTTGAGTCCTGGCTTCTCTGCTGCTATCTCTGTCTCTGATCCAGCTTCCTGTTAATGTGTGTAGAGAGGCAGTGGTTGCTGGCCCGAGTACCTGGGACCCTGCAACCCATGTGGGAGACCTGCGTGGAGTTCCTGGCTCCTAGCTGTGGAAGATCGATCTCACTCTGTCTCTCCCTCTGTCTCTGTCACTCTGCTTTCCCAGTAAATAAATCTTTTTAAAAAACTACACATCTGAACAACAACAACAAAAAAATGTTTAAAGCAAATTTTAAACCTCTTTTTTTTTTTAAAAGCCCAAACACAGCAGATAGGAGATAATCCTGGCAGTTAGAAAAATGAAAATGTAGGATGGTGATTCTCAGGCATGCTTTTATATAAAATGTCATAAAAGTCTCAGGTTTTTTTTTAAGATTTATTTTTATTTATTTGAAAGAGTTACAGAGAGAGGTAAAGACAGAGAGAGAGGTCTTCCATCTGCTGGTTCACTCCCCAAATGGCCTCAACGACCCGGGCGGGGCTGGGCCAGGCTAAAGCCAAGAGCCAGGAGCCTCCTCTGGGTCTCCCACGTGAGTGCAGGGGCCCAAGCACTTGGGCCAGCCTCTGCTGCTTTCAGGCATATCAGCAGGGATCTGTGATAGCAGGGTGTTTTTAACAATATTTTATAAAACGGATTGATAAAATATAACCATTAATGATAAAAAATTTTCTTAAGCCTTAGTAAAAGAAATAGAGAAATTTTGGGGCCATTGTTGTGGCACATCAGGTTAAAGGTGCTACCTACAATGCCAGCATCCCATATGGGCGCTGGTTCGAGTCCCTTGATTGCTTCACTTCTGATCCAGCTGTCTGCTAATATGCCTGGGAAAGCAGTGTACAATGGCCCAGTCCCAACCTTTGCAGCCATTTGGGGAGTAAACCAGTGGATGAAAAATCTCTCCTCTCTCTTTCTTTCTGTCTCTGCCCCTTACTTCCCTCTCTCTCTCTAACTCCATCCTTCAAGTAAAAGAAATAAATATTTTTTTTAAGAAAAGGGAACTTATTAGATCTGATAAAGGTTATATACAAAAGCTTATTAGAGGACATGAAGTATAAAGGTATATCCATTTGTCAAAACTATTTACCAAAACTAGGCATTTGGCCTAGGGGTAAAAGTGCCAATTAGGACGCCTGCTTTCTGAGTTGGAGTCACTGTCTCCACTCCTGATTGCAGTTTTCTGCTAACGCACACCCTGGAAGGCAGCAGGTGATAGCTCAGTGGTTGGGTTCCTGCCACCCACTTTGGAGACCCAGAGTCAGTTCCCATCTCCTGGCTTCGGCCTGGCCCACCCCCAGCCATTATGGGTATTTGCAGGGTGAATCAGCAGATGGGAGCTCACTCATGATCATTCTATCTCAAATAAATAAATAAATTTTAAAAGTATACAGTTAAGAATTATTCAACATATATAAATTTTATCTAAAAAAAAAAAATGAGTGAGGGCTAGGGGAAGTGAACCTAGCAGGGTAGCTCAGCCTCTGCATTGTTGACATTTTGATGCAGAGAATCCTTTCCATGTTAAATAGCATCCATTACTTGTACATGCAAGATTCCAGATATACCTTGTCACATGTGACAGCCAGAATGCCTCTAGACATTGCCAGGTGTCCCCTGAACTGAAGATGGGATGAATGCCACAGGGTCAGAGCACAGGTGGAATGAGAATGGCAGAATGTTGTTACTGAAGCTGGATAGGGGGTGCCCATGAGTTCAGTCAGCGTGTTCTGTTTACTTGATGTAACTTTGAAATTCCCCAGCACATTAAGATTTAAAAAAAAAAAAAAGTGTTCCTACTTTATACATGCCCATTCATGTATAATCTAAAATAAAAGTCTATTTTGGGAGTTGACGCAAAACGCCCATGCTTCCTGAAATTAAACTGGCTTCTTTCTAGATTTTCTGATGGCAGAACTTAGGTTCAGAACAGCTGAACTGTCTCCTTTCCTTTTTTGTGTCTATATGTGGTTCTGCCCAGACAGTAGAATGTTCTTTTTACTCAGTACTTTCTTTCTTTCCAAAGAACTTTTTAAATCTCTTATCTACCACCTCTCAGTTTTCCTTGTCTCAATCACTCTGACTCATCCTGATTTCCATGAAGCCCTCCTTACCCCCTGAGAGTTCCCTGCCTCTCCTGCTGCTTGGTCAGAAGAGCCCTTCCTTTGTGCCACACACAGCTAGGAGTTAGGCTCCGAGAGCCACCCTCCAGAGGGGTTCACTACATCGACACTGTCACCAGAGACCCCGAGACAGGAAGACCAGCCAGCACTATAATAAGCATGAACCAATTAATGAAAAATCACTATAAATGCCACACTCACTGGCCAAATGTAGAAAGTTTTTTTCTCTCTGGAGATTAGAAATAAGACAAGAGTGTCTGTTGTCACCATTTCTATCCCATGTTGCCCTTGAATTCCTAGCTAAGATAATATGGAAAAAATAAAACAAAAAATATATCTTTAAAAGATTTATTTATTTATTTATTTGAAAGGCAGAGTTACAGACAGAGAAGGAGAGAACTTCCATCCACTGGTTGACTTCCAAGTGGCCACAAAGGCCAGGGCTAGACCAGGCAAAAGCCAAGAGCTTCTTTGAGGTCTCCAATGTGGGTGCAGGAGCCCAAGGACTTGGGCCATCCTCCACTGCTTTCCCATGTGCATTAGCAGGGAGCTGGATCAGAAGTAGAGCAGCTGGGATTCAAACCAGTGCCCATAAGGGATACTGGTGTTGCAGGCAATGGCTTAACCCATTGTGCCACAACGCTGGCCCCAGCAAAAAAATTTTAAGCAAAAGGTATACAGATAAAAAAGGAAGAGACAAAACTGTTGTTTTTCACAGAAGTTGTGATTGTTAATAATATCTTCAAAAAATACAGTTAAACTACTGGAATATAAATTTAGCAAGATTGCTTAATATAAAGTCAATATTAAAAATTTATTTTGTGTATCAGCAACAAACAAATATGAAAATTGTGGGTGTGGGCATTTAGCCTAGCAGTTAAGATGCTCATGTGCCACACCAGAGTACCAGAGTTCATTTTCCACTCCAGCTACTGACTCTGGCTCCCTGCTAATGCAGACCCTGGGAGGTTCCTGCCACCCTTATGGGAGACCCAGACTGTGTTCCTGGCTCCCAGCTTCAGCCCTCAGCCACAGCATCACAGGGGATGGGAGAGCACCCCTCTCTCCTCTCACCACCCCCATCTGTCTCTCTCCCCCTCTCAAATAAATAAAATTTAAATAAATGAATGAAAACGAAAAATTTTGAGCAGGCATTTGTTTCGTCTGGTGGTTTAGGACACCCACATACAATACCACAATGCCGAGTTCAGTTCCCAACTCCAGCTTCTGACTCCAGCTTCCCACCAGTGAAGACCTGGGAAGGCAGTGGTGATGGCTTAACTATTTGGGTTCCTGACACACATTGGGTACTGGCTCTGGCTCCAGCCCCAGCCCAACCATGATCATTAGGGACATTTGAAGTGTAAGCCAGTGAATAGAACCTCTCCCTGTGTCTCTGTCCCTCAAGTAAATTTAAAAATTTTTTTAAATTTTCGAGTGAAATTATTTATGGTAGCATTAGGAAACATTAGCTACCTAGGAATATATCAAGAAAAATATGCAGGTTGGTATTTGGCCCAGCAGTTAAAACACTGGTTAAGATGTGTGCATCCCATATCAGAGACCTTAGATTTGAGAACCAGCTCCACTCTTGATTCTGGCTTCCTGCTTATATGCACCCCAGGAGGCAGCAGGCTCAAGTAGTTGGGTACCTACCTCCCACATGGGAGACATGCATTGAGTTCTCAGCTTCAACCTGGGCTAGCCCCAGCTGTTTGTGCATTTGGGGAGTGAAGCAGCAGACGGGAGCTCTCTGTTTCTCTGTCTCTCTGCCTTGCAAATGAATAAATATTTTTAATCATAAAACATTTTTAAAAAAGAAAAATGTATAACTCTTCTACACTGAAAACAATGTTAAAGACACATTAAAATAAATCTTTAAGATGTCAGAATAGCTCAGGTTCATGAATTAAAAAACTATTAAAAAGATGTAAATTCCTCCAAAATTAATCCATAGATGCAGTACATTTCAAATAAGAATCCCAGCAGAGGTGTGTGGGGGTGTGGGAGGGAGAGATTTGATAAGCTGATTTTAAAAGGTAGACAAATGCAAAAGACAAAAAAACTCTTAAAGAACAAAATTGGAGAACTTAAACCTCAGGATATCAAGACTTACATTAATTTTTTTAAAGATTTATTTTATGTATTGGAAAGACAAAGTTATGGAGAGAGGTAGAGACAGAGAGAGAGGTCTTCCATCCACTGGTTCACACCCCATATGGCCTCAGTAGCCAGAACTGAGCCAATCCAAAGCCAGGAGACAGGAGCCAGGAGCTTCTTCCAGGTCTCCCACAGTGTGTGCAGAGGCCCAAACAGTTGGGCCATTTTCCACTGCCTTCCCAGACACATTAGCAGGGAGCTGGATCAGAAGTGGAACAGGGGCTGACGCTGTGGCATAGCAGGTAAAACCGCCACCTGCAGTGCTGGCATCCCATGTGGGTACCAGTTCCAGTTCAGCTGCTCCACTTCCAATCCAGCTGTCTGCTATGGCCTGGGAAAACAGTAAAAGATGGCCCAGGACCTTGGTCCCCTGCACCCACATGGGAAACCCAGAAGAAGCTCCTGGATCCTGGCTTTGGATCAGCACAGCTCCAACCATTGCAGCCATCTGGGGAGTAAACCAGTGCATGGAAAATACCTCCCTCCCTCCCTCTCCCACTCCTTCTCCCTCTCCCTCTCCCTCTCTATTTCTATCTTTCTCTCTGCCTTTACCTCTCTGTAACTCTTCCATTTAAATAAAGAAATAGACCCACACATATATAGACACTTAATTTCCAATAAATAGTGATAGGTAATTATAATCTTGACTTTTATCACACACCATACACAAAAATTAATCCCACCAAGGATTTCATGAAATTGGAACCTTCATACATGGGTGGTGAGAATTTAAAACAGTAAATCCAGTTTGGAAAACAGTGTGACAGTAACCATAGAGTTACCACATGATCCACCAGTTCTACTCCTAGGTAAAGTCCAAAAGAATTGAAGAAATGTATGTATTCACACAAAAACTTGTACACAAGTGTTCATAGCAGCAGCCAAGAAATAGAAACATCTCAGACATTTATCAGATGATGAGTGGATTATCAAAATGTATATAATCATACAGTGAAGTATTGTTGAACCATTCAAAGGAATGAAGTCCTGACATGCTGTGCCAGGGTAAGCCTTAGAAGCACTATGCCTAGGACCGGCGCTGTGGTGTGGGGGTAAAGCCGCCGCCTACAGTGCTGGCATCTCATGTCCCTTGTCTAGTCCCAGCTGCTCCACTTCCGTTCCAGCTCTCTGCTGTGGCCTGGGAGAGCAGTGGAGGATGGCCCAAGTCCTTGGGCCCCTGCAACTGCTTGGGAAACCTGGAAGAGGCTCCTGGCTTCTGGCTTCAAATCAGGACAGCTCCGGTGGTTGCAGTCACCTGGGGAGTGAACCAGCCGATGGAAGACCTCTCTCTCTCTCTCTGTCTCTCTGTCTGTCTCTCTCTTCTCTCTCTGTAACTCTGCCTTTCAAATAAATAGAATAAATCTTATTTAAAAAAAAAAGTCACAGTCACAGAGTAGGTGATATTTGCAGTACATATAACTAAGTGTTCGTATTCAAAAGCCATATTTTTAAAAACCTCTAACAAATCAATTAGAAAAAGGTGAGTCGCCAACAGAAACATGACAAAAGAGTTGAATAGGTATTTCAGGGAAAGGATATCCAAAAATCCAATAGCTTGTTAGTCATCAGGAAAAATGTAAATTAAAGTCACAATGATCTCAGAATGGCTAAAATTTGACTGACTGACAAATCAAGTGTTGGTGAGCATACGGAGCAACTGGAACCACCGTACATGCTGGGAGGAATGGAAGTTGACACACTGGCACGTTGGGAGGTTGTTTGGCAGCCTCTACTACAGCTAAGCATGTGCTGCCCCTTGGATCTAGCAGTTCTACTCTTGACCAGCCGCTACCTTAGAGGTGAGGCCTCATGACCACCAAAAGCCACATACCAGGGGCCAGCACTGTGGAACAGCAGCTTAAGCCACTGCCTGCAGCACCAGCTTCCCGTACAGGCACTGGTTCAAGTCCCGGCTGCCCCACTTCCAGTCCAGCTCTCTGCTAATAGCCTGGGAAAGCAGTGGAGGATGGCCCAAGTGCTTGGGCCCCTGCACTCACCCGGGAGACAGAGAAGAAGCTCCTGGCTTCAGTCCGGCCCACCCTGGCTGTTGAGGAGTGAACCAGCAGATGGAAGATTTCCTTCTCTGTCTCTGTCTCTGTCTCCCTCTCTCTCTCTAAACTCTACCTTGCAAATAAATAAATCTTTTTTAAAAATAATAACCACAGCAGGGTTATGAGCAGTAAGCCGATGTAGAGTGATGGAGGCCAGAAGAGGGCTTACTTTGTGGGAAGGAAAGGAGAGTGTTGGCTGGAAGAGAGCACGAGGGAGCCTTCAGTGATGCCAGCGATATCCTGTTTCTTCAAGTAAGCAATAGGCTGTGTATGCATGCAGAAGGTCATGGAGCGGTCTGCTGGCTCTGTGTGTACTGTGCTGTGTGGGAGCTATTCCTAAAGTGGAGAAAAAGAAAAACAGAGGACATCCCCAGCCGGGTCTCTCCGTCCTTGAGACCTTGAATGTCCCCTCTGTGCTCCTCATGGCAGAACTTGGCAGTGCACATCAGGTCCTTTGCCTTCTAGGAGTGTGCCTTTGTCTTATGCACTCAAGATTTTCACCCCTCCAGGAACTGTAGGACACTCGTTAGGAAGCACAGGGTCCTCTCCAAAGGTTCTTGTTGCCTTGCACCCTGCAGCATCAGTCAGCTCACATCAGTCCCAGAATTCTCTCTGCAGTGCAGATTCGGCAGTGACCAACTCTGGCCCAAAGTCTCATGCCTAAAAGATGAATTATTAGCTACTTTCAAGGTTGAGAACCAGCGGGTTTTCATGCTAAATGGAGCCATTCATCGTCACTTCCCACAGCTGCTAGATCTGTTCAACTGATTCCCGCCTTTTCTGACTGTGTTGCTCTATGTGAAAGCAGCGAGGCCACGGTTTCCAGCTCTTCCACTGTGCGGTAAAGACAGAGTTTCACTGAGACTGGCCTGCAAGCGAACGTGTCAGATCTCCCTAGATACGGGGACGCTGGAGAATTATGTCTGGTTCATTCCGACCTCTTCCTGTCACTTGAGACTGTGCAATTATTTATGCGTATAGCATATCTCTGGGAACTAGGGGGTGTAGAGAAATAGGAAGTATCCTCATATGTTTTAAAGTATAATCATGGGGGGTTATTTTCTACCCATAAATAAATGCCAAGGCACAGCTTTGAATTTTGACAAAGCTCTCAGAATTTGCTACATGGAAGACAAAGTTGAATTCTTGCCAGACCTCAAACAGCATACCTTAAAAATTTTTTTCCATTTATTAAAAGTATAGAGGATAATGTCAAGAACATCAGCTTACCACTCAGTAAAAAATCCAACATGTTCCCACTTTCACTTTGTAACTTTCTTATGTAAAGTAAGTAATTATAGTTATTGCTGAAGCCCCCTGGGGACCCTACCCTGCCCTCCCTCTCCCTCTCCCTCTCCCTCTGTACTCAAAGGTAAACACTATTCTGGTCTTTATTTTTATCATCCCCACATATGTTTTGATATGTGCATATATATTGAATACACATGGTATATGATTTTGTTCTGCAGGTTTTTAAACTTTATATAAATGGTGCTATACATGTCCGTTCCCCCACTTGCTGTTTTTACTCAACTGAATGATTTTTGAGACTAATCCATGGTGAGACATATCTCTTGCATCCTTTCATTTTATGCAGGATCATAGCCCTCACATGAACAACACCATTTATTGTTCATTCTGCCATTTATGGCCATTCAGGTTGTTTGCAGTCTTTAAGTGTCTTTTTTTTTAAAATACGTATTTATTTATATGAAAGGCAGTGTTACAAAGAGGCAGAGAGAGAGGTCTTCCATCCGCTAGAGGTCTTCCGTTTTCCTAGATGGCCGCAATGGCTGGAGCTGGACCCATCCGAAGCCAGGAGCCAGGAGCCAGGAGCCAGGAGCCAGGAGCTTCCTTTGGGCCTCCCACAAGGGTACAGAGGCCTAAGGACTTGGGCCATCATCCATTGCTTTCTTGGGCCATAGCAGAAAGCTGGATCAGAAGTGGAGCAACCAGGTCTCCTAAACTGACCAGCAGACACAAGTACACCCTTCTTGGGTCAGCTGTTTCTTTGCCACCTGGTCACAGCAGGGGGAACAGCAGGAAGCAGTCTGAGCTGTGGGTCCAAACTGCCTGGGGGCGGGGGGAAAGGCAAATACAGCGCCCATCCACCTCCACCCCACCCTATAACCCGGCCATCAACTGAGGTAAGTTTAGCAAGCAGTTAAACAGGAACTATTTTTTTTTGGGGGGGGGGGGGCAGGCAGAGTGGACAGTGAGAGAGAGAGACAGAGAGAAAGGTCTTCCTTTTGCCGTTGGTTCACCCTCCAATGGCCACCGCGGCCAGCGCGCTGCGGCTGGCGCACCGCGCTGATCCGATGGCAGGAGCCAGGAGCCAGGTGCTTTTCCTGGTCTCCCATGGGGTGCAGGGCCCAAGCACTTGGGCCATCCTCCACTGCACTCCCGGGCCACAGCAGAGAGCTGGACTGGAAGAGGGGCAACCGGGACAGAATCCGGCGCCCCGACCGGGACTAGAACCCGGTGTGCCGGCGCCGCTAGGCGGAGGATTAGCCTAGTGAGCTGCGGCGCCGGCCAAACGGGAACTATTAAGTACCTGCAAGGCAGGGCCTTATGAAGGCATTAAAATAACAGCAATAATGAATTGGCAGTTTTTTCTAATGAGTAGGCAGGCATTTTAGGACAGATTTCAGTGCCAGTAAGGGTGCAGTCTGCACTGCTGGCAGGGTAATAGGTACATTCCACTTGGAAAGCAGTTCAAGATATGTACCAAAAACCTTAGAAATGTCCTTATGTTTTAAGCTGTCCTGAAGACTCTGCTAAGAAATACTATTAACAGACCTAGAATATATGTACAAGCTGTTCACCAGACCATTTATTATTAATATTAAAATTAAAGAAGTGGGGCCAGCGCCATGGCGTAGCGGGTAAAGCCACTGCCTGCAGTGCCGGCATCCCATATGGGCACTGGTCCAAGTCCCGGCTGCTCTACTTCCGATCCAGTGCTCTACTTCCGATCCAGTGCTCTGCTGTGGCCTGGGAAAGCCGTAGAAGATGGCCAGTCCTTGGGCCCCTGCACCCACGTGGGTGACCTGGAAGAAGATCCAAGCTCCTGGCTGTGGGGAGCAATCCGGACTGGACTGAGTTACTGGAATTAAGACTTATTCTATGCATCTGCTCTCCCACAATATGGCGCTGGGAGAGAAGTAAACAGCTTCCGCACAGCTGCCTCCAGTTCAACTAATAAACTGTAGGACTTGCTCCTGATTGGAGGAGAGCAGCGTACTCGGCGTGTGGGCAGCCGAGTTGGGATTGGCGGAGGAGGACTATAAAGGAGGAGAGAGACGGCATGCACCAGGAACATCTATGGGGAACATCTAAGGGAACCCGTGCAGCCCCCAGAGAGCCGGCCGGCGGTGTGCCGCTCCCCTGCGGAAGTGGGGAATGCGGCCAGGGGGAACTGCCCTTCCACGGAGGTGGAAGGGATAGTAGCCAACCCGGGAAGAACCAGCAGCAAACCCGGGGAGGGCCGAGCAGACGAAAGAACAGCGCAGGGTCCTGTGTCGTTCCTCCACGAAGAGGGGGAGCGACATAATGGTGCCGTGACTCGGATTAGGAAACCTAGGTCGGATAGGAAACCTAGCTCGGATAGGAAACCTAGGACGGATAGGAAACTTAGGAGGGAAGAAACGGGAAGAACTGGGAAAATACCGGAGAGAGAGACTAGCAAACAGCCTAGGGAAAAGCCGGACGAAAAGGGTGCCGGAAGAAGCTATTGAAAGCCTAGGCATAGACTCGGATACGGACTACGGGGGGAAGCTGGGAGAAATCTCTAAGGTCGAAAGCGAAAGTGAAAGTTAGAACAAACAGACTCGGATGCAGACTGTGGGGAGAGGCCAGGTGAAATGAGGGAGGAGTATTGTTGGAGGAAAGCTTGGGGAAACATACCGGGTAGAGAAAAATGTTAGGGAAATTGAAGCCGCGGGGGGCAGGCCAAGGCGGACACGAAAGCCACTTTGGGATTCTCAAGTTAGCCCGGGAATAGGGGGCGAAAAGTTGAAACCAGAAGCTGAGACGTAAGCCAGATTGGGATCCGTCTGATTAGCCCGGGGAGCAAAGGACGGGAAGCCAAACCGTGGGGCGGAGACGTATGCTGGGTTGAATTCGCCAGGCTAGCCCGGGGAACTTAGATTGAATGCTAGTGGCGGACACGTAAGCTACGCTGTGTTACTCGCGGAAGCCGCCGCGTGCAGAGAGCACGGGGCGTGAATAGATAGGGAACGGGGCTGGCGCGAGGCCGTGGTGCAGACGCGAAGGGCGTGGAGACCGCGGAGCGCGCGAAGCCAAGCCGCGCAAAGCCGGGAAGCTGCGCAGATGAGAGAGGCGCGGGCTAAAGCGGCTCAGCCGGGAAGCCGCCGAGAAGTAGCCTCGGGGCGGGCAGCGGGAAGCTGCGGGGATAAGAGAAACAGAAGTTTAGAAGTAAAAGAGAAATAGGAATGCTGGAAGATAGAAGTAAAATGGGAGAAATAGGAATGCCCGGAGATAGAGAAATAGAGAAATAGAAAGGCCTCCCTACAACACTGCAATGTGAGAGCTTGGATTCGGTCTGCCTGATTAAGTGAGGCGATGAGCACGATGAGCACCTGCGGCGGCTAGCAGCTTATGCGCCGCAGGTCACCGAAGACAGGCACGAATTAACATCAGTAAGGCCTCCCCACAAAAAGGCAATGAGAAGGCTTGGATTCGGTTTGCCTGATAGAGCTTGTAAGCCCCTGCAGGCAGAGCAAAGCATGCGCTGCAGGGCACCGAACACAGGCACGCATCAGCGCCTAAAAACCTCCTCACAACATGGCGAAGAGAGGACCCGGATTCGGTTTGCCTGATGGATAGGACTTGTAAGAGCCTGTGGCAACTCTAGCAAGTACAGCAGAGTGTGTGCCGCGGGACACCGAAGACAGGCGCGTATCAACGCCAAAAAATAAAAAGAAAGGGGGATCTGTGGGGAGCAATCCGGACTGGACTGAGTTACTGGAATTAAGACTTATTCTATGCATCTGCTCTCCCACAATATGGCGCTGGGAGAGAAGTAAACAGCTTCCGCACAGCTGCCTCCAGTTCAACTAATAAACTGTAGGACTTGCTCCTGATTGGAGGAGAGCAGCGTACTCGGCGTGTGGGCAGCCGAGTTGGGATTGGCGGAGGAGGACTATAAAGGAGGAGAGAGACGGCATGCACCAGGAACATCTATGGGGAACATCTAAGGGAACCCGTGCAGCCCCCAGAGAGCCGGCCGGCGGTGTGCCGCTCCCCTGCGGAAGTGGGGAATGCGGCCAGGGGGAACTGCCCTTCCACGGAGGTGGAAGGGATAGTAGCCAACCCGGGAAGAACCAGCAGCAAACCCGGGGAGGGCCGAGCAGACGAAAGAACAGCGCAGGGTCCTGTGTCGTTCCTCCACGAAGAGGGGGAGCGACACCTGGCTCCTAGCTTTGGATTGGTGCAGTTCTGGCTGTTGCAACCATCTGGGGAATGAAACAGCAGATGGAAGACCTCTCTCTCCCTTTCTCTCTCTCTCTCTCTCTCTCTCTTTCTGTTCCTCTGCCTCTCTGTAACTCAACCTTCAAATAAATAAATCTTAAGAAAAATTAAAGAAGCAAATTAAATAGAATAGTTTAATATCCTGAAGTTTTGCACAGACAACCCATAGTTGTACTTTATAGCTATTAAAAATCATGGTTTTGGGCCGGCGCTGCGGCTCACTTGGTTAATCCTCTGCCTGCGGCGCTGGCACACTGGGTTCTAGTCCCAGTTGGGGTGCCGGATTTTGTCTGGGTTGCTCCTCTTCCAGTCCAGCTCTCTGCTGTGGCCCGGGAAGGCAATGGAGGATAGCCCAAGTGCCTGGGCCCTGCACCTGCATGGGAGATCAGGAGGAAGTACCTGGCTCCTGGCTTCGGATAGGTACAGCGCGCCTGCCATAGTGGCCATTTGGGGGGTGAACCAATGGAAAAGGAAGACCTTTCTCTCTCTCTCTCTCTCTCTCTCTTACTGTCTAACTCTGCCTGTCAAAAAAAAAAAAAAAAACAAAACAAAACCATGGTTTTGGGGGCTTGCATTGTGGGTAAAGCTGCTACCTGCAATGCCAGCATCCCATATAAGTGCCGGTTTGTGTCCTAGTTGTTCTGCTTCTGATCCATCTCCCTGCTAATGCACTGGGGAAGGCAGCAGAGGACGGCCCAAGTGCCTGGGCCCCTGCGTGCATGTCAGAGTTCAGAAGGGGTTCTGGCTCCCGACTTCAGCCTGGATCAGCCCCAGCCATTGCGGCCATCTGGGGAGTGAACCAGTGGATGAAAGATTTTCTCTCTCTGTGACTCTGACTTTTGAATAAATAAATAAATCTTTAAAAGAAAATCATGTGTTTTTCCAAACTTCCATGATGGAAAAATGGAATACAAACTTCATGTATTAAGTATGAAAACTAAGATATAAAACTGTGTATGCATATGGTATACTTCTAGTGTTTTTAACACCACATTTCACCATGGCCTCTTGATATTGTTTTGCCTGGGTAGTGGAAATGATAATTTTTTCTTTTATGTTTCTGTGTATTTTCTGAATTGTCTGCAAAGAGAACGTATTACAGGCATCACAAGGAAAATGTTAGTAGCCGGCGTGGGTGCTTGGGTGTCATGTCCCGGTGAAGGGGCTCCTAATTCTATACTTCACTCCGCAGCTGCTACTGGACACCCACTCCCTGAAGATGGTCCTGCTCGACCTCCCGTCCATCGGCTCGCAGGTGGTGAGGAAGGCCCCCGCCAGCTACACCAAGATTGTCGTGAAGGGCATGACGCGGGCCGAGATGATCCTCAAGGTGATGGCTCGTGGCTGCCTCCGGGAGCCGCTGGAAGTCACTGGATCGTTTTTCCCTTCTAGTTTTGGTTTTGAAAGCCCAGAGTACGGCCCATCCCCAGCAGTCCCAAAGGGCTGTCCAGATCCTTTGGCTGAACTAAATGTTGGCCTCATCATACTGTTGAAAGTCAGTGGACGGTTACTTTGTCTTTCTGACAAATAAATTCTTTGTTGTCAAGGGAATCTCTTGTAATTAGATTTGGCCAAAACTGGAAGTCGGTGGCGTTGTGGCTGTGAATCACTGCGCAAGGCAGGGAGCCTTACTTCTCAGCAGGGACTCCAGGCCCGGCTGTCCGTGACGCCCTTCCACATCAGCCTCTTGGCCGTCTGTGCTTTGCAGCATTAAACGAACCTGAACAGATGTTGTACTAAATGAATCTAACGAGCAAATGGGTTTTTTAAAGCCTCATTTAACAAAATATTGAGTCACAGGTGATGGTGTTGAGCCTGTCTGAAGCCTCGGGCATCTGCATCTGATTTTCACCTGTGCTCTGAGAAGGGCGAGGGCAGAGAACAGCGGTACTATCGAGTCGTGGTCTTGGAGGCTCAGGGCCTGCAGGCTCGTCAGTCCTCCTTCCCAAACAGTAACTCAAATGATGGCAGGGGAAAAGGCAGCCGCAGGCCCCAGACAGCTGTGGAGCCAAGTGCGGACATCAGAAGCAGCTCATCATTTTCTTCCCCCGCTGGGGAGAAGAGCGTACAGTTTAGGAGTTGTCTGCAGGCTGTGCTGAGGGAGCTCTTCCTGCCCCCTCTCTGGTGCACTCTCAGGGATTCCAAACAAAAGTCAGCTTGCTGCAGGGAGAAAATCACGTCCGTCCGCGTCCCGAAGCCCGATGGCAATGAATGCGAGGCGTTCAATGCCTCCTTTCCCCCCATCTGTCTGTCGATGGCTTTAATGAAGGTAGGTGAGTGAACTTCTAGATTCTAGGCACACAGAAGGGGGAGACAGCTCTGAAATTTCTGTTTCCGAGAAGATTCACTTCCTTGGTACCCTGTGTGCACGCAGTGCCTCAGACAGCAGACCCTCCACACAGTGCTTCCCAAGTCCTCCTGGCCTGGGAGCCCACCCAGGCCTACGGCGTCGGAACCTTCTGTGCTGTAACAGGCAAATCCGATGATTACACAGCAACCCCAAGAAACAGCGCTCTGATTAACGGGGTTACCGCCGCTTCCCAAAACCTGATGGAATCGTTTTGTGCTCAGCTGACGAGTTAGGGGAGATGACCCCTGCCCCCAGCCACGAGTGCTCTTTCAGGGCCTAAGCTTGTCTCCTGCCCCTGTAGGTAGTGATGGCCCCTCATGAACCACTGGTGGTGTTTGTCGACAACTACATCAAACTCCTGACAGACTGCAACACAGAAACCTTCCAGAAGATACTGGACATGAAGGTGAGCACAGTGTCTCATTCTGTCAGACCTGCTTGTCCCTCTCACACTCGGTGGTTCTCACTGGGGCGGAGGTAGGCTGCTGGCCCGTGTGCCCGGCACCACACTGCTGGGCAGATGGGAAGAAGCCTTTGGAGAGGAGGGGCCTGGGTGTATGAACTTGAGGCTTCGGAGCCGACCTCCATGCCTCGCTGGGAGGAGGCTGGGCTGGAGTAGAGCGAGGGCGGGAACAGCGCCTTCCCCGTCCTTCTCACCTGTCCCCCACCCCCCTTGGCTCCCATCACCCTTCCTCCCTCTGATTTTCTCTGGCCAGGGCTGGCAGTCGCCTGACGAGCGGGTGCATCCCCAGCCTGCAGTCATTGTGCTGCTTGCATGGCCTCAGCGTGACGGCTCTGCTTTCTCTCTGCACCCAGGGGCTGAAGCGAAGTGAGCAGAGCAGCATGCTGGAACTCTTCCGCCAGCGGCTCCCCGCCCCGCCCTCAGGGCCAGAAGGCTCCAGCTCTCTGTCCCTGATGGCTCCAACCCCGGAACAGGAGTCCTCGCGAATCCGCAAACTCGAGAAACTCATTAAAAAGAGACTGTAGGAGCACACAGGGGCGCCTTCTCTTTCCTGGCCAGCATCCCTCAGCACCTGGTTACCCGAAGCCCCATCCGCTCCTGTGTTCCCGTAACCCTCAGATCACCTGTCGTGAAACTTCGGGGGCTGTTGACATGTTTGCCCCATGCCCTGTCTTGATTCCTGTGAGTAAGAGCCGGGTTATAAAAAGGCAATTGAGATGATCCATGATGCCTAAAGCAGAAGCAGTTGCTGTTGGGATTGCTCTCGACCAGTTGGGCCGTTACTGGCTCCCGCGGCCTCACCCTGGCAGCCCTGCCCTGCCTTCCAACGTGTGGGCCCTGCTTTCCACCATACACCCATGCAGGCGACAGGTGGGAAGCCTGGCTCTCATCCCTTCCCAATGCCACTGGGGGAGGTCACCCCTTAGCCAGGGCACCGGGCACTTTCCTCCCACTCGGCTGTGGCTCTGGGGCCCGAGTTCACGAGTGATAGAGGGAGCAGCACGGTACTCTTCCGAGGGAGCTTCCTGGGACAGATGTTGCTTTTGGTCTTCTTCTCGGCTTAGCCTGCTTCTCTCCTCTTCGTAGCGGTCACCCACGGAGAGGGCGCCTGTCTGCCACCCTGGAGGCTGCCTGTGCCCCACCTGGGCTGTCGGGCCCCTGAGCTGGGGAGGGGACAGACCCAGATCTGACTTGGAGAGAGGGTTCTACTTGGCACTCAGCGGGGTATGTGAGCAGATTGTTCTGTCTCTTCATCCCCACTCTGATTTCTGTAGAAGGGGTTGCCTTGGTACAGGGGCCAGCATTCTCTTGGGACATGTCTTCTAGGCTTTCTCCTCAGATGAAGCTATGGAAAAGCCCAGGACACCCATACCCACCAGCCCCCTCCCGCACACACACACCTGGTTCAGAGTCATCGGAAACAGCAGACTTGACGGGCTGAGCCGAGTGCCGTGTTGCCGCGTGGCTAGCAAGGAAGAGCCTGGGTCCTAGGAAGAGAACCTCACACGACCCACAGTGCAGCCTGCCCTCCCCGGGCTCTCGGCGGCAGAGCTTTGCCCAAGAGAATTGCCCCCACTGGGTCAGCCCCTCCCAGCACCCTGGTCCAGAGAGGGGCAGCCGTCACCTGGTTGACCAGCACGCCTCAGCTCACTGGGAGAGCATGGAGGAGACGGGCTCTGTCAGGAGGCTTGAGGATGGAATGAGGTACCATCAGCCGCACACAGGTCAGTGTTCAGGACAGAGGAAGTGTTCTGGAACCTACAAAACCTGTGGCAGCCATACTGTGGGAAGCGAGGTTTGAAGGCGAGTATTTGGCCCTGATCTTGCTTTGCCAGTGTGTGCCCCTGCGCTGCTCCCCTGCCCGTCTCATCAACTCCATCTGCCCGTCCCAGCTCCCGTCCCAGGCCTCATTTTGTCATCAGCTTCCAGCCTGTCCTTGAAGGTCAGTGTATTGAGGATCTCAAGTTCAAGAACCCTGGGAAGACAAAAAATGGCAAAAGAAAGAGGCCTGGCCCTTAGTTGAACTCAATGGGGAAGAGATTCTGCAGCAGGCAGCTCGGCGGGCAGATTCCACTTTGCTGCCAGGTTGCCCCCCTGAGGCTGTATGGCCTGCACTAATTGGAAAGGAGGGGTGGTGGGCCCACCTCCAAACACCGCGGCCAGGTCGGCTGCCCGTGCCTGGCCTGGGGAGCTGGGAGAGCCAGGGCGTGCCTGCACCTGGCTCCGGCCACTCGCAGTGTGTACGGCCCCGCGGTTCTTCAGGCTCTTTGTCGAGGAGGCGTCTTTTCTGGACATCTCCATAGCAGCATTGAGATGTCAGGCTGCCGTTTCCCCAGCTGGTGGTCACAGCCAGGGAAGTTGCTTGCCTGATTTATTACGCTGTCAGTGATCCCCAAGGAGCCAAGCGATGTCAGTAGGAGTTATGTTAAATGTCTCGTTGATGGCGACTGAACACCGTGCATGCACCCCGTGAAGGCAGAGCGTGTTTCTCCATGGGAGGGATGCGTCAGAGCCACCTGGAGCCCTGCTTAAAAACATGCCCGGAGATTCTGAGTCGGTAAAGCTGCACCGGGAACCAGCGCATAGTTTCAGAAGTTCCAAAGGTGATTATACTGTTTACTCCTTGTTAAGAACCATTGCAATGAGAGAAATTTGCTTTCTGGAAGGGCTCCCACAGCACATTCTCGTAAGTGTATGCTTTTCTGGTCCTCTGAGCAAGTGTAACTGCTGTACAGTGGAGCTGGTACCAACACGGTGCAGAGTCTCTGCGCTAAGTTTTAAGCGTGCGTCGACAGCAGGCAGGGACTGCACACCAGGAAGCAGGCTGTCCCCAGGATGATCGGGAGACTCTGTTTTAGTGAGCGGGACTCACAGAGCTGTGGCTGTCCTTGTCCCTTCCAAGTAAAGTGTATAAAGAAGCACCCCTCGGCAAAGCAGGCAGCTCTGTGGTTCAGCCGGCCTGACACTGCGCCCGTGCCTTGCCCTCACGTCAGCCGCAGTAAGAATCGGTGAATAGAAACAACTTCCAAGTCACTTTTTGGTTAAAATAAGTACTGATCATCTATAATCGGTGAGTCTGCTCCTCGTTACTGTGGACAGGCTTCCAGGTGCCTGCCAGACTGTGCCTGGGAGACAGGAGCCACCGCCGACGGTGTGTTTTCACTCCCAGATTCCATCCTGGGGACGAGGGTGACTATCAGCCCTCCTCTCTCTCACAGAACAAAGCAGCACCCGAAAACTGCCTGCCTCTCACGCCCGGGGCCTCCTGTGTGCGAGGGAACAGGAGTGAGGGCTGCCGGGTGTCGCCCCGGCCCATCCTGAGTTGCCGCCGGACAGGGAAACCTAGTTGCCTGTTTACGGAACGCTCCGGGGGTGCCAGGAGTGCACAGCTGGAAATGTGCTTCCTCTCCCTAGGAAGAGAGTTCTCAAAATAGCCAGGCTGCTTGAGGGTGAAGGCAAACGCTTCACACTTCTTGTCTACTCCAAGGCAGATTCCTAAAAATAAAACCGTCAGAGCCACGCGGGGCCATGTAAGCAGTAGCCCTGGAAACGGCGGACTCCTGCAAAGTTGTCGAAGGTAACGAGTCCCGGGGCATTTCACATATTAAATAGAAATTTCCAGGCGCGTTCTAGTCTCTGTCAAGCTAGATAGCCTCTTGGACCCGCAGAGTTCTGCGCTTCTGGGAGACATAAATTTCTTGAATAAAAGGATTGCTTTTCTGGGTAAATATCTCTGATTTTGCCCATCTGGAAGTGATTTCCTGGTGCATACCGGGGCACAAAATACCGCAGTTAATTAAAGCGTTACTGGATGTCATTTGCTGCTGCAGTGTTTCCGTACCCCTGACAGAAAACAGAGCGGACTGTAGGAAAGAATTAGCAAGCCCAGCAGCCCCGGGCTCCCCCCACCCCCAGCCTCTGCCCTTCTCCCCCGGGGAAGATGTCCCCTCTCTGACAGCGTAAGGGAGCAGCGCAGACACACAGGAGCGGTGTGGCTGCTGATGCAGGGGTCAGGGGTCAGGGTCAGGGCCCGGCTGCCCACTGCGGGGGAACCACTCTGTTAACGTGTGTAATGTGCCGGGCTTCTGCGTTGGAACCTTTCTCACGCTCTGCATGATTCTGTGACTTGTGACTTTCCCGTGTCTACCTTACCGTCCCAGCACAGCGACTGCCGGGGAGCCCGCTCCCGCACACAGTAAGTTAATCCTGTGTTCTCAGTAACTGGGTGGGCATTCTGCAGTGAAGAGTTTTTGGGAAGTCAGGCGATCTTTCACCAGTGGAAAATCTGGTGCAGCACATCCATTCCTTTGGCTTCGAGCTCGTTACCTAGTTTCCATTCTTTGTTTTTGCCAGCTCCGTTTTTAACAGGGCAGCCAGGGATCAATCTAATAAGAAAGGCTTCCCAGTGAGCTGCCCAAGAGGGCAGTGTACCGTGGTGTGCCTCCAGTTCTCTTCCTCCTGCCCACACAGCAGGTGAGAAGCGGGGTGTGCACAGTGTGTCCATGTGAAAGGACAGCAGCCTGGGACCAGAAGCCCACAGACGGGCTGAGCTGCAGGTTTCTGTGACGAGGTTGACATTGGGCGAGTCGTGGGTCCCCTGAGCCTTGGTTCTCAGTCTCTGAGAACAGGGACTGTAAGCGACAGGCTGCAAAGGTCAGACAGCACTGGGTTGTGTGCACTGACTCCGTAAGCGGGACGGGAGAGTGGAATGGGGAGGGTTCATTACCACCTGCCGGGCGGAGCCTGTGGCTGGTCCTGTGGTTGCTGTGGAGCCCTGGATGGCTGCGAGTGTGGCAAACGGCAGGCTGTCTGCTGCTGGCCTTGTTGGGTCATGATGACGAGACGCAGCCTACTCAGGAGTTTTTAAAGACTGCGTCCTGCGCCCTTTGCCCTGGCACTGCTGTTCCTGCAGCGTTTCGGGATAAACCTGCAGACACTGGGAAGAGAGCTTCCTCCCTCGAGGTGCTGTTGGCCGGGCTGCCTGTTACGGGAAATGGGGCACGCACGTTTCCTCTGAATGTAAACGAGGAGGGAGAGGGGCTGCCAAAACCTTCCTTCTAAAAACAGCTCTTCAGTACCGTGTGCGGCTAATGCAAGCCTGCCTGCACTCTTTTTTTTTTTTTTTTTTTTTTTTTTTTCTGACCTACAAAGCAAGATTATCTTCAGACAAGCAGCCCTACCTGGCGAGGCCTGGGTTCACAATCTGTCCGGATTACTTTACAGTTGCCCTTCAAAGAAGCCGTGACCTTTCCCAAGGCCGGCTGAGTCCCTGCGGTCAGCCGAGAGGTTCCTATCTGGCTCCTTCAGTCCCCTGCAGGGATGTTGCTGCAGAGAATGTGGGACAACAGAATGATGTGACAGAATTTTGTTAACTGCTTCACCCCCTGGGAATGCTCCTCACTTAGCCTGAGGGCTCGCGGGCTTCTGCTCAGTAAGCTAGTGGAATCTGCAGGGCTGCCACACCTCCTTGTCTGGGGCAACTTTTCAACAAGAAATTAGGAGCAGCTTCCCAGCCAACTCCCCTGTATCTCTGGGGCCTAGGGAAGTATCTGCTGAGTGGGCCTCAGCTTTCTGGGGTAGCAGGTGAAACGGTGGCAAGGAACCCGGCTTCCTGCGCTTGTTTGCTTTGTGCGGGGCTGGAACCGGGCAAGGCTCTTCCCAGGGAGCCAGAAAATACACACACCAGCTGCCCAAGAGACCACATTCCTCCCTCGGGGCTCTTCCCAAAATAAAGCCTTGTGGCTAGGCCAGCCGGGCAGCCACTGGGGAGCTGCAGCAGGCACATGGAAAAGGCTTCAGTGTTGTGCAAAGAAAACATCAGCTCACAGAGACACCTCCACAACCTCATGCCTGGTGCATCCGGTGCACCCCACTCCCAACTCCTGGTGGGTCCGAACATTGCTGTGCAGCTGGCTGGCCGGGCTGTCGGGGGAGGATGCTGACGACGGGAGCCCAGGTCCCAGCCGGCTCAGCTGCTATCTGACCTGCATCTGAGTATCCTGAGAGGGTCTGGGCACTTCAATGCTCTCTGTGCCTGGGGAGGGCAGGAGCGAGAAGAAAAAGGGAGCCACTGACTGAGGACTCTTTGTGCCCGGCCACCATGTGATACCTCGGTGGCTCAGAAAGGAAGAGTGACATGCCCAAGGCTATTTGGCCAGGAAAGGGTGAAGCCAGGGTCCAGCTCGGGTCTCATTCTGTCATCCACACTCCTGGTCCTACACCAGTACTTTCCAAAGCCATGAGACAAAATTTCACATGTGACCCTCACCATACAGAGCAGATTAATAATGTATTTTATGAGTCCAAATTGTTTGCAAGGCAAATCAATGAAACTCTTTGAGGGAATAGAAAGCATTGCACATCCAAGGTTGTAGATGACAAGCTGTATCAACCCGAGCATCCGATTTATTTCTCTCTTGCTTTGGTTGCACAGAATAGAGATTTGATCCAGCTAAGAATTTGCAAACAGTGTCATTTCCTTTTGTTTAAGCGGCTCCGCTTCCCATCACAGATACTCTTCAGTTAGAGATGCAGAGGTGGGCAGTGCGGTGCTTACCACGATGGCTAGGCTGCCCACATGCCCTGTGGGAGTGCCTGCTTCTCATCCAGCTCTGCTTCCTGCAAATACGGACCTGGGGAGGCAGCAGGGAAGCACTTGAGTCCTTGCCATCACATAGGAGACCTGGATTGAGTTCTGGGCTCCTGGCTTCAGCCTGGCCCAGCTCTGGCTGCTGCGGGCATTTGGAAAGTGAATTGGGGCCAGCGCCGCGGCTCACTAGGCTAATCCTCCGCCTTGCGGCACCCGCACACCGGGTTCTAGTCCTGGTCGGGGATCCAGATTCTGTCCCGGTTGCCCCTCTTCCAGGCCAGCTCTCTGCTGTGGCCAGGGAGTGCAGTGGAGGATGGCCCAGGTGCTTGGGCCCTGCACCCCATGGGAGACCAGGAGAAGCACCTGGCTCCTGCCATCGGATCAACGCGGTGCGCCAGCCGCAGCAAGCCGGCCGCGGCGGCCATTGGAGGGTGAACCAACGGCAAAGGAAAACCTTTCTCTCTGTCTCTCTCTCTCACTGTCCACTCTGCCTGTCAAAACAAAACAAAACAAAAGAAAGTGAACTGGGGATGGGAGATCTCTCTGCCCTTCAAGTAAATTAAATTAAAAGAAAAATGCCAACACAGGGGCAGGAACAACCCTGGTAGCAAAAGGGATGACCCAGCCAAGGTGCTCCAGCTTCTCACACCTGAGCCTGCCATATTCCAGATGCGGGTCCTGTTAATGCGGTTTTTAAGGAGCAGACACAAAACAGTCTGTGTTGGTTTTGTTCACCCCACCGAACGTCTCTGGAGCAAGGTTCCCCCAGATGTGCCGCTCGCTGTGTTTCTGACCTCAAGGGAGGCGGAGGCCTGGCACCAGCCGGCACCAGAACACAGGAAAGAGCCCCTGAAGTGCACCTCCCTTTCAACAGCTCCTGAACTGTCACCCACATTCTGAGTAAACATCCCCTGAACCGGGGCCTGCAGGCAGCTCGGCTGTGTAACCCTTCCTTACCCGTGTTCTAGGTAGCAAGCCCCTCCCCCAGCACCCAGCAGAGTGAGGCTTGGGCAACCGTGCAAGGGAAGCCGGATCCTTGCAAAACCGCAGGAGCCCCAGATCTTACACCCGAGGCCTTGCGTGTCTGCGGCTGCAGTGCTCCGCAGCCTCTGCACGGGTGGAAGGGAAGTGACAGCAAGTCTCACCCAGAAGAGGCCTCAGACCCTGAGGCAATGGCCTGGGGACTGCTGCGGCCTCAAGGCGGCCCCTTCCCCTCTGCACCAGCCCGAAGGCCTTGGGGATTTGCTGTGCACCGAAGTAGCCGCCCCCACCCTCCAGTGGATAAGCTCAGCATTGAAGCATCAGCGTTGACTGGGGGCCTGGTTTCTTTGAGGGCTTTGGTCCAGGTCCTTGCTTTTGCAGATGGGAAAGTGAGGCTGGAGAACTACAAACGCTTGCTTCCCCCTTGCCACGAGAGAGGACCGACTGGCACCACGGCTGCCACCCCGGAACCGTGCTGCCCCCTTCCACTGCTTTCCTTTGCCGGCCCTCCAGGGGCTCTACCCTTCTGCCCAGCCCGGGCCTCCCTCCCCGCCCCACCTGCAGGAGTGATCCCACTGCCGGCACCATGCTTCTCCCGTGGCTTTGGTTAGCTTTTCAGCGGAGCGGTCCACCGCCCCCGTCCTCACGTGCATTTCCTCTTAGGCAGTTCAGCTCCCACTTCAACCACCTTCCTGAAACTTCTCATCAAGGTCACGTTCATGTCCTCTTCGCACCCTCCCTGTGGGAATTCCCTCCTGGGGGCAGTGGCTCAGCCTCCCTGCTGGCTCCTTTCCTCCTGGGCCTTGACTGTGACCTGACCTTGAGGTCTTTGACCTCTGCTGTTTTCCCTGTGCTCTCCTGCTGAGCACTGCCTGCTGTCCTGGGTGTCCCTGCCAGCCCCATGTCCTGTTGTCCTTGTCAGCCTCCCCCGGCTGTGGTGTGGACGGGGTATGTCTCCTGGGGTTCATGCTGGAAGCTTGGTCCCCAGTGTAATGGTGTTGAGGTGCTGGAAGCTTTAAAAGGCAAGGTCACTGGCAATGCTCCTGGAATGCGTTAGTGGTGCTCTCCCAGGACCCCAGCTGGTGCCCCAGAGAGTGGGCTGTTGTACAGGGAGCCCCCACCCCAGGCACCTGGCCCCGTCTGCGCACCTCCCCCACCCCCATGTTGCCACCCAGCCACTGGAGCCCTCAGCAGAGGCCCAACAGATGCGGCCGCCTGCTCCTGGGCTGGCAGCCCCCACACCTGTGAGCTAAATCCGCCCCTTGTCTGGGCGAAGTCTCAGCCTTTTTGCAGCAACAGAAAGCAGAGGTCCTGTACCCTCTCGGGGTCAGCGCGGCTCCCTTCCTGCACGCCCTGCTTCTAGGTGGCACCACCTCCTTTCCTGGTTCCTCTGTCTCAAGACCTCTGGCAGCCACTGTGGTGGTTTCTCCTGAACGCCTTTCATGGTTAACGATCGCACACAAGCGTGGAAATCCAAGCAGTCCCGGGCCAGGGAGGCGCGCGTGCAGCCCCTGGAAGCTGCCCTCTGTGCTCCCGCTCAGCTTGAGCCCCACAATGCCCCTGCATTTCTCAGGAGCAGGGGGTGGGCGCCTGGTCCCCCCTCGCGCCGACCTGACCACCCCGGTGGCTCTGCGGGCCATCTCCTGCCGTCTCCAGGGCTGCTGCTTCTGTTGTCTTTACCTTATCAAATATCGTAATAGAAACACTGGTTTTAAGGTGGAATGTTAGAATTTGTATTAACAGTGAAACAACGTGGAGGGGGATCAGGGTGCTCCTCTCCTTCCAGAGTTTCTCCGGGTCTTCAAGGGGCGGGGAGGGGGCTCTGCCAAAGACAGAACCAAAACCCTCAAGCTTTGGCGCCTTGTTCTGTGGCTTAGTGGCCGTCTTTCCGCCGCCTCTTTACGCCGGGGCCGGGTGGTTTCATCCTTCAGGTCTCCCAGCAGTGAGGCCATCAGCGCTGTGGTTGGAATGTATGCATGCATGGTTCCAGAATGTATTCGTTGATACTGACTTGCCCATGTGGCAGCATCGGGAAGTAGGCCTGTTCTGGGAGTTTGGCCTGGCAGTTAAGATGCTGCGTCCCAGGTTCGCTGCCTGACTCAGCTGCTGACCCCAGCTTTCTGCTAGTGCAGACCCTGGGAGGCAGTGAGGGCTCAAGTGATTGGGTTCCTGCCACCCATGGGAGACTCCCAGCTATGGCCTCGCCCGGCCCCAGCCATTGCATGCATTTGGGGAGTGAACCAGCAGATGGAAGAGCTCTCACTCACCCGCTCTCTCTCTCTCTTTCTACCTCTCAAACACATACAATTTTAGAACAGAAAGTGCCGGGCCCTTAGGAGTGGGTACGTCACAAGGCTAGGGCTTTCGCGACCTTGCAGTGAATCACGAGGCACTGTTGGGCCCCTTATCCCTTCTGCCACCCATCGCGTAACGAGGCAGCACCAAAGTGTCGTCTTGGAAGCACATGCCCAGTCTGCAGGGCTGGTGGACTTGGCCTTGGCCTCCAGAACTGGGGAAGCTGAATCCCTCTTTAGAAGTTTCACCGCCAGCGGAGCAGCCCCCTCGCCATCAGGCTGCAAACGAATTGTTCCTACTTTTAGGGATAGACACCTCCTGGCTGAAGTCTTGGTCTTTGCATACCTGTGCTTGCATTTTTGTAGGCCACTGCCCAGCGATGGTTACACCCCCACTTACGGGATGCACAGGAGTGAAATGTCACCGGCTCTTGCCGGGGGGGGGGCCTCCCGGAGCCCATTTTGGGTGCACTCCTGGCGCTGCGTGGGTCCCCAGTGCGCCCCAGTGTTGCTTCCGGATTCTTGAGCTGGAGGGTGCGGCCGCGGCTCGCTCTGGGGCAGCCCGGCAGACGGAAGTTCCCCTCGGTTTTCATTGCCCAAGTCCAGGTGTGGCCCAATCTGCCCTGAGCTCGTGCAAGAAGGCTTCCTCGTTCCAGATCTGCTGAGTCAAAGACGCGCGGCTCCCCGCCGCGGCCAGGGCTCCCGGGGGCACAGTGATGGTCCACCCCTGACGTCGGGGGCCCTCCGCTGTGATTGGGGTCAGGCAGTATGTCGATGTTAACTTGGGCAGTTTTTCTGTCCTTTCTGACCTGTACTCCCCCCCACCCCTGCACCCGCCCCGCTCCTGCAGCAGCACGCTCAGGTGCAATGGCACAGGTGGCTTTGAAGCCTTGTATGGACTTCTGTCATTCTGCAGGAGAGATATGAGCCCTGGAAGCCAGGCCTGGCCTGGGCTGCAGGCAGGCGGTGGACTCTGACGGCTAGGGCCAGGACAGCTACTGACCAACGGTATTTCAATAATGCAAGAACAGTGGAATGTGTAACATTTTGGTTCTGTTTCTTTCTTTCTTTTAAGATTGTATCTATTTGAAAGAGGGGGGGGGGAGTATGCGCGAGCGAGCTTCCATCTACTGGTTCACTCCCCAAATGCCCGCAGCAGCCAGGTTACTTAACCCATTGGGCCACAACACCAGCTCCTGATTTTCTCTTATTCTAAAAGTATGCTTTAAAAATTTAAATACCAAGGCCCCAGAGGACTTCACATACAATGCCCATGGTCATTCCAGGGGCGGTGCACCCTGACACAAGCGTTCACTGTCCCCCACCACACACAGGCCAAAAGTGAATTCCGACCAGCACGTGGAAAAGGAAATGCCAGAGCGGCTTTGACTTGGTTTGGGGGCTGCCAGGTCCCTGAGAAGCCCACCCCTCTGGCTGATCCCTGCTGTGTGATGGGCCCCGTCCCTTTGAAGGCAGTGCCGATCTCAAGGCCGTAGTCTGGCTTCCACCAGTGAACCTGGGAGCTGCAGTCTCCACGGAGCCATCTTGTGTGCAGCCTGGCCCAGAGAGAGGAGGAGTGGCCCAGCCAGGTGGGCCTAAGACAGACCACGGCAGAGTCCCTCGCAGCTTCTCGTGTGCAGGTGCAGCTGCTCAGAGTGCCCGAGCTTCCAGAGCGCCCACTTCCCGAGAAGGGGTAAAAGGGCTGCGCACTGGAGGAGACCTTGGGTTGGGACAGCTTGGAGGCAGCGCAGGTGCAGTAAATGGACATCAAAAGCAAAGGGAGGGACTCGGCGGTCAAGCACAACACATAATACCTCAGTCAAGGCCAGAGAGGTGGAGGGACGGCCCAGGCATGGGTGCTCCCCACCAGCCACCCCATCCTCACTGCCACGAGGTTATATAAGTCCCCCCCCGCCCCCGAGACCACCAGAGGAAAGGAAGGGACAGGAGCAGTAATCACCCAGAGTCATAGAAGGTAAGACGCCACCGAGCCACTCCAGCTCCTGCCTGCCCTGGGCACCTGTGCAGCACCTGTGCAGGGGGCCTGGCAGGAGAGAGCTGATTGGCTGCAGGAGGGGTTGAATGCTGGGACCTGCGATGCTCTCCACTGGAGGAGACTAAGCCTGAGTTCTGCCGGGAGTGCGAGGGGAGCGTGAGTCGTGGTGGATCCCACCGTGCTCCGTGTCCCCATCGTTTAGGCAGTCTGAGCCGTTCCTTGGCCATGAAGCAGGTGGGATTTGGAGGGAAGGACGCCTCGGGTCCCCTCAGCGACAAGCAGAGGGGCCGGCAGAGCTCCACCCTTGCTGCGCTGTCCCCTCTGCACCAGGGACTCTGAGACAGCCGGGCTCCAGGCCTCCGAGAGTCTCCCACACACCCTGCCCTGCTGTTTGCCTCTGCACCCTGCCTGAAGTCTCCAGACCTGGCATCGGGCAGTGAGTGAGCAAGCCTCGCAGAAGAGCAGCGCAGACGCGAGCACGCAGACCCTGCCCCAGAGCAAATTCTCGAAAGAGCTGTGGGCCTGGGCTGAAGACGCACAGTGGACTCTGACGGCTAGGGCCAGGACAGCTGTTGACCAACGGTATTTCAATAAGGAACACAGAGCCTAATTCCTCAGCAGGGAGGTGGACTGGAAGTGGAGCAGCTGGGACTTGAACTGGTGCTCTGATATGGGATGCGGGCATCTCAGGGTGCGACTAACTTGCTGTACTGCAACGTTTGCTCCTCGACTCCTTAGAGCCAGTGTGATGAGCAGCCAAGGCCAAGCTCACGTCACACGGCCACTGTTGTGCCAGGGCACAAAGGGGCAGGTGGCTAGCATATGTTGATGTCTCGCTTATCACCTGTCCTGCTGAGAAGGCCTGATTTTCTAGAAACTTCTAACAGCCTGCTCACAGCAAAAGGCCCCTTCTCAGATGCTCTCCCTGACAGATCTGGCCCCAGAAGCCCGCCAGGCATGAGCATCCTCAATGCTGAGGATGTCCCTTAGCTGACAACCTGGGAAGCAGCAGCATCTTTGAAAGCAGGTGCAGCCGGCGCCGCGGCTCACTAGGCTAATCCTCCCCCTTGCGGCACCGGCACACCGGGTTCTAGTCCCGGTTGGGGCACCGGATTCTGTCCCGGTTGCCCCTCTTCCAGGCCAGCTCTCTGCTGTGGCCAGGGAGTGCAGTGGAGGATGGCCCAAGTGCTTGGGCCCTGCACCCCATGGGAGACCAGGAGAAGCACCTGGCTCCTGCCTTCAGATCAGCGCTATGTGCTGACCGCAGCACGCTGGCCGCAGTGGCCATTGAGGGTGAACCAACGTAAGGAAGACCTTTCTTTTTGTCTCTCTCTCTCACTGTCCACTCTGCCTGTCCAAAAAAAAAAAAAAAAAAAAGAAAGAAAGAAAGAAAAAGAAAGGTGCATAGAGGGGCGAGCGAGCAGGGCGGGCAGCAGGGGTCCCAGCTGGGGCTGAGGGGGACTGTCCTGCTGTCCCCAAGTTCAGACAGCCTCTTGGCCTGTAGGACCCAGGAGCCTTGAGCAGAAACCTTAAGAAAAGGAGCCAGGAGGGTAGATCTGGAGCAGGAGAGGAAGAGGGGTTTGGAATTGCAAGGTCGTATTAGTGTTATGAAGATCTGATTATTGGTCTTGCCCTGCAGGGTTCAAGTCTGACTCCTGGAGCAGGGCAGGCATCCAGGAAACCAGCAGGAGGGGCCCGGGCCCTCCCACCAGCCGCAACACCCGCAGCCGTGTCTGGAGCTTTGGCAGACATGGCACCCATCCCGGGTGGCCGGTGAAGCCGCTGGACCACCGGCTGGTGACCAGTGAGAGGCCCTAGCGGGGGCCGGGGGGCCGGGAGAGCATTGCACAGCTGGGCCTTATTGAGGCTGGGACAGTGGGATTGGAAAAAAGCAAAGCAAATGGGTCAGAGGCCTCTGTGTGAGCAGATTTGTTCCTGTGCACAGGGCACAAGACAGACGCCTTCTCAGATCTCTGGAACTCTCCATCTGGGGTTGGGGGTCTTGCAATCGCGCGGGGCCAGCAGCAGCCAGGTTCCAGGTGGGAGCTTGGCAAGTGGTGGGTGAGCCTTCCCCTCTCATCCTCAGTTCTCCCCAAACCCCAGCTCACTTGCAGTAAAGACCCAAGACTGCAAAACAACGCCTTTTATGTCTCCAGCGAGCACGAGGAGTTCCCAGCAGTAGGAAGCTGCAAACCACAGCCGCCCCCAGCCTGCATGCACTGCACGTTCTGCTTTGAATTAGGGCTGCAAGAGGAGTGCCCTGGAGGCCTGGGGCTGAGGGAAGGACACACTCAGCCCAAGGTCACCACGTGGAGCACAGTGGCTGCCCCAAGGGCTCCCACCCTCCTTCCTTCCCAGGCAGCCGCCACAGGCTGTGCACTGTGGGATCCTAGAGGCCGCCCCTCAGGGGTGGCAGCTCAGAGCAGCTGGTTCCCTAGGGTTGACCACAGCGAGGGCTCTTCCCGGCCCGCAAGTTCTGGTCCACCTGACTCTCTGAGTGGAGCCAGGAGCGCAAGTTGCTGATGTGAGGCCTCCTTGCAAAAATCCCTTCCGGCCTTTATTTTCTGGGGACTCGGGAAGGCTCTTTTTTGTGCATTTGGGGAGGGTTGGAAGAATCAGCCCCTGGCTCCCAGGCAGGGGGCCTCCAGGGTGGACCTCGCCCAGGGGCTGATCATCTGCCTCCTTGCCAGCTGCCTGTGACATCTGCTGTCCACTGGGCTCAGCAGACCCCCGTCTGTGCAGGGAAACCAATGGTCTCCCAGGTGACACAGGTCAAAATGGAGACAGTTACAGACAGAAAGGGAGAAACAGAAAGATCATCCATCTGGTGGTTCACTCCCCCAAATAGCTGCCACTGCTGGAGCTGGGCTGATCCGAAGCCCGGAGCCAGGAGCTTCTTCCGGGTCCCCCACGTGGGTACAGGGGCCCACACCATTGCAAAAAGCTGGCTCAGAAGTGGAGCCACTGGGACTCATATAGGATGCCAGCACTGCAGGCGGCAGCTTTACCTGCTACGCCACACCGTAGGCCCCAATCTCCAGGCTCTTGGTTGAACTCCACCAGAACCCCTAGGGCTGAGGGGTGCCCCCTGTGCATGCGGGTCAGGCGGATCCCGGGAAAGGTGCTGGCTCTGGGGTCAGTCCAGACCCCCTGAAACCAGGTCCTGCCCGCAACGGGGCTTCTCTGCGAAGCCAGAGGCCAGGGCAGACGTCTGGGTCTGCTCAGTGCGGGGTTCCCCGGGGGCGCGCAGCCCACAGCTCCCGTGGCGGCGGCGGGGAAGCTGCCTCCCCCCACTGCGGGGCCCTGGCCCCCGAGGCGGCGCCCGGGCAGCCGGCTGAGCTCATCCACGTCACCGTCTCCCCTGCCGAGTGGGCCCCCACCGAAACCAGGGCCCCCGGGAGCCCCGCGGTGGGCCCTCTTTCCTCCGGGCCGCCGTGAGCGTCGGCAGTGGCCGGAGCCATCCGACGCACATTAACTATTAATAATTTCCAGTTGTGAGCTCGCTGTGGCCGGCTCTCCGCCGGCTGCCCCCGACCGCCAGTTCTGGAGAGCCCGGGGCGAGCGCCTCCCAGCCCGCGGGCACAGGGCTTTGGCGCGGGGGTGGGCGAGTGGGTGGGGGAAGGTACCCGCGCCCACCTGTAGCCTGGTGGGGGTCGACGGCGCTGGGGGTGCCTCTCCCGCCCGCCCGGCGCCCCCTGCAGCGCCGGTGGGCAGCAGCCGGGGGCGGGCTCGGCGGCCCGGCGGAGCTCGGCGCGGGCGGCGCACGGCGGGAGCGCAGCGGCCCCTGGCGCCGGTCCTCGCGGCGGGGCCTGTGAGGGCTGGGCCGGCCCGGGCGCGGCGGGCCGGGGCGGGGCGGAGGGCGGGCCCCGGAGCGCGGCCGCCGGCGAGACCCGGACGGCGCGCGCGGGCGGCCGGGCAGGGAGGGCGGCCGGGCGGGCAGCGGCCCCGGCCCGCGTCTGCGCCCCTCGCGGCCCTCGCTCGCCCGCGACCCCGCGCCCAGCCATGGTGGGCCGGCTGAGCCTGCAGGATGTGCCCGAGCTCGTGGACGCCAAGAAGAAGGGCGACGGCGTCCTGGACAGCCCGGACTCGGGGCTGCCCCCCAGCCCCAGCCCCAGCCACTGGGGGCTCGCGGCGTCTGCGGGCGGCGGCGCGGGCGGCGGCGGCGGGGAGCGCGCGCCGGCTCCGGGGGCGCTGGAGCCCGACGCGGCGGCGACCCCCGCGGCCCCGGTGAGTGGCCCAGATCTGACTCCTTCCCTCCCCAGCGCGCCCGTCCCCCCACCCCACCCCGGCAGGCCGTGTCGCCCTGCCTGGGACGCGCCGTCGGCGTGGCTGTCGCCGGGAGCCCGGGCGGGAGCAGCGCGATACTGGCCAGCTGGAGTCGGAGGCTGGAAAGTTGTCGTCGCCTGGGAGGCGCGCGGGGGCCGGGAGAGGCGCGCCGCTGTCCCCTCCCTCGGGTGGCCGCCCCCGGTGGCCGCCAGGCTGCGGCTCAGCCACGTTCGCTCCCGGGTCGGGCGGGCGGGCGGGGCCCCCGGGACCTGGCACGGGACCCCAGCCTGCCTTCCGAGGCCCGTGAGCCCACTCCGCTGTGCCCCGGGCTCCCCGATTCTGAGAGCAAGCGCGCCCTGCTTTCGGTCACTCCCTAGCCTTGACTTCCTGGCGGCGGCCCCTGTCCCGAGAGCGCCCGAGTGTCCCGTGTGTCGCAGGTGGCTGAGGCCTTTTCAGTATTAAGCCTTTTACTTTACTTTACTTTTTTTTTTTTTTACTCAACGAAAAAATCTCCACCACAGTTTACTGCCCTCTGCCCCGGGGCTGAAGTCGTGGTGGCCCCTTAAGGACCTGCACTGCCCCTGCCTCCAGGGGAGCCTCCGGGGTTTGCAGCCTTGCTGCAGGCTGGCCTGCTCCCCTCCCCTCCCCTCCCCTCCCCTCCCCTCCCCCCTGACATTCACAAGGTCTATTACCTCTTCCAGCAAGGTCTTGCTGGCCCTTCAGTGCCCAGCCCGGGTCACCTCCTCTGGGAAACCTTCCCCGATGTTCCCCAGAGCCGTGCCAGGGGCGCTTTGTGCTTGGGGCTGGGGGGTTATAACCTCGGCTGCCCCACCCCCTCCCCGAGGTGCACCTGGGGCAGGGTGGGTGCACGGGGAGCGTCTGTTGATGGGCAGGAAGGGGAGAGAAGGGCAGAGAACCCGGTGCTGGTGTGGATACCTGGGAGAAGGATGTGGGGTGTGTGTCGGGGAGCTGCCTGGGAGGTGCCCCCTGCTGTCCGGGTGTGGGGCTGCGGCCAGAGCATGGCCCAACTGTCCCAGTCAGAGGCTGTTTCCAGAAGCTGATTCTCGCCTCGACCGTGACCTCTGCCTGGACTTAGGACACTCCCCACCCAGACCCGGAAGCCGAGTGCTCAGGACCCTCTGCCCGGTCCTGTCCAAGTCTCTGTGGGCTTTTGCATTGCCCCCTGTGCCCCTGTTTGCCCCTGCTCGTGGCCTGTCATGCAGGGGGTCTCTCAGGCCGCCTGCAAGGTGTTGAGGAGGGGCTGCCGCCACCACACCTGGGCCCAGGTGTTTTTCCTTCTCAGATCAGAGAATGACAGGTGCTTACGCAAGGAGGGCGCGCAGGGGCTGCTGACTTTGCACTTAATGCAGAAGCTCTGACCCCAGTAGCCGGGTGGGACCGGCCGTCACATCGGGGCTGGCACTGTCACCGTGAAGCAGGGCCCCTGATGCTTGTGCAGGCTGGAGAACCAAGGGCAAAGTGGAGAACATCCTGGGGTTCACCTCACCCATGAACTTGCGCTTGCCGGCTTCCTGCTGTGGGATGGGTGCTGATCCCACAGCCCCAGAAACGCAGGAAGTTGCACCAAATCCTTAGCTGAGAAAAACTCCCAGTGGTGATTTTTGTCAGAGCCTTCTCCAGAGTGTCCCAGAGAGAGCGTGGTTGGGGGCTCTGCGGGTCAGGTCTGCTTTGCAGGCTGCCCCTGGCCTGAACATGGCTCAGTGTCCTCTGACAGTGCAGGGGGCAAGGACGGGGATTTGAACCCAGACCTCCTGGCTCCCTGTCCAGTGCTCTTCCCAGGTGTGGCTCAGCCCTTGATCCCCACAGCTGGAGGCTCAGGACTGTGACCTTGGCATGGGGATGGGGGGCACGGGAATGTGTGTGTGTGTGGGGGGGGTGCATCCCCTGGCTCTGGGCCGGCTCTAACTGCCTTCTCCTTGTCCTGGAAGGCTCCAGCATCCGTCCCCAGTGCCCTGGCCGCCGGCTGCCCGCCAAGACTGTGCCCACTGTCCTTTGGCGAAGGAGTGGAGTTTGACCCCTTACCCCCGAAGGAAGTGAGGTAAATATTCCAGGCCTGATTTTATTTCATTTTTGAAGTTTCGTGCTGTTGGAGGCGCAGTCCATGGGAAAGGAAAAGCAGACTGATACTTGGCGGGGGGGGGGGGGGGGGGGGCGTTGTTAGCTGTGTTTTCCTGCCTCCCAGTGAAGAAGGAAGTCGCATGGTATCCGCGCTGCAGCCACGAGGCCCCCAGGTGTGTGGGATCTTGCACTGTTCATTCCTCTGGCCAGAAGCCCTTAGCAGCCCTGGAGGCGCCACACCCTTGTCCCTTGTCACATCCTCACCAGGCTCCCTGGGTCTGCCCCCGAGAGGGAACTCAGCCAGGAGTACAGGGGCACCGAGGGCTCTGGGGGGTTGGCTTCTGGAAGCTGGTGTGGCTGTGGGAGCACAAAGGGCCCTCTGAGGCGGCCGGAGAGGTTTGTGGGCGTGCAGGTGAGCGGCTCAGCCCTTCCGCCCGGGCAGCTCGTGTCTTGTGCAGCCAGCGCCCGGAGAGCGTGCCTTTGCACCGGGCCTGACTCGCCGGCACGGGCGGCCGGCAGTGCTGTCGGCTGCGTGTCTGGGGTGCGCACCTGTATTTGTATAATATGCAGCAGAGTGCATTCAGGCTTTGCATCCATGAACACATGAGCTCCCAAACTACCAAGGAAGGACTTCAAAAAAATGCTGATAAAGTGACAGGGGGGCGGGGATGGTCTCTTCCGGAAATCCAGGTTGTCCTTGGGTTTCATTGATCCGCTAGTGCCTGTGTTTGGAGAGACTCCCAACCAGTGAAGCTTTCACAACCAGCATTCCTGAGTTTTTTGAAGATTTACTTGTTTATCTGAAAGGCAGAGTGAAAGAGAGAGAAAGATCTTCCAGGGGCCGGCACTGTGGCATAGCAGGTAAAGCCACAGCCTGAGTGGGTAAAGCTGCTGCCTGCAGCATTAGCATTCCATATGGGCGCTGGTTCGAGTCCCTGCTAATCCATTTTTTTTTTTTTTTGGACAGGTAGAGTTATAGACAGAGAGACAGAGAGAAAGGTCTTCCTCCTGTTGGTTCACTCCCCAAATGGCTGCTACGGCCGGCACTGTGCCGATTCAAAGCCAGGAGCTTCTCCTGGTCTCCTATGTGGGTGCAGGGGCCCAAGCACTTGGGCCATCCTCCACTGCCCTCCCAGGACACAGCAGAGAGCTGGATCAGAAGTGGAGCAGCGCTGGGTTCTAGTCCCAGTTGCCCCTCTTCCAGGCCAGCTCTCTGCTGTGGCCTGGGAGTGCAGTGGAGGATGGCCCAAGTGCTTGGGCCCCTGCACCTGTGTGGGAGACCTGGAGCGGCTCCTGGCTTCATAGCAGCACAGCTCTGGCCATTTCTGCCATTTAGGGAGTGAACCAACAGATGGAAAATCAATCTCTCTCTCTCCCTCTCTCTCTCTCTCTCTCTCTGCCTCTGTAACTCTGCGTTTCAAACAGATAAATAAATATATAAATAAATAAAAAAAAGATCTTCCACCCAGCAGTTCATTCTCCAAATGCCTGCAACAGCCAAGGCTGAGCCAGGTGGACGCCAGGAACATATGGGTGGCAGGGGCGCAAGGACCCGGGCCGTCACCTGCTGCTTCTTGGGCACCTCAGCAGGAAGTGGGGAGCAGAGCAACCAGGATCCACCTGGCCCAGCATCCGCAATTTTATTTTTCGTGTTCCTTCATCCTCTCGTTAAGGAGGCTCCCTACAGAGCAATAGAGGCCACCTCATTGTACTCAGGGACTTCAAAAAGTTTGTGGAAAGTGGAATTAAAAGATTACTTTGTGAAAGCGATTTTGAAATCCGTATAGTTTCTTCATAATAGGCTTTGACATGAGCTGCTTTTCTCAAAAATCGATTGATTTAAAAGTTAAGAATTACATAGAGAGAGGGAGAGAGAGAGAGAGATCAATCTTCCATCCGGCTGGCCTCCACCTGTGGCGCCAGCACACCAGGTTCTAGTCCCGGTTGCCCCTCTTCCAGGCCAGCTCTCTGCTGTGGCCAGGGAGTGCAGTGGAGGATGGCCCAAGTGCTTGGGCCCTGCACCCCATGGGAGACCAGGATAAGCACCTGGCTCCTGCCATTGGATCAGCGCAGTGCGCCGGCCGCGGCGGCCATTGGAGGGTGAACCAACAGCAAAGGAAGACCTTTCTCTCTGTCTCTCTCTCTCACTGTCCACTCTGCCCATCCGTAAGCTTCTGTTTGTTGTTATTAAGATTTATTTACTGGGGCCAGTGCTGCCTGTGATGCCGGCATCCCATATGGGCATTGGTTCCAGTCCCAGCTGCTCCACTTCTGATCCAGCTCCCTGCTGGAGTGCCTGGGAAAATAGCGGAAGATGGCCCAAGTCCTTGGGCCCCTGCACCCATGTGGGAGACCTGGAAGAAGCTCTGGGCTCCTGGCTTCGAATCAGCCCAGCTCAGGCTGTTGCGGCCTTTTGGCCATTTGAGGAGTGAACCAGCAGATGGAAGACCTCTCTGTCTGCTTCTCCCCTCCGCTCTCTGTAACGCTTTCAAATAAAAATAAATAAATCCTTAAAAAATTAAAGATGTATTTACTCATGCAACAGGCATTCTGCCTCTCAAATAAAATTAATATATAACTTTTTAAAAAAAGATCTACTTACTTATTTGAAAGGCAGAGTAACAGAGAGAGAGAGCACTTTCATCTGCTGCATTACTCTCCAAATGACAGCAGCTGGGGCTCGGCCAGGTCAAAACCATGCACCGGGAACTCCATCCTGGTCTCCCGGTGTGGGTGCAGGGGCCCAGGCGCTTGGGGATCTGTTGCTGCTTTTTCCCAGGGGCGTTAGTTGGGAGCTGGATTGAAGCCGCGGTGCCACCCGCCGACCCCTTGGTGGGTTTCTTGAAGTCCCTCTGAGGAGCGTGGGCCCAGCACCCTTGCTTTGTGTTGACTCTGCCCGTTTGTTCCTGAGTGCCCTTTGCTCAAAGAGGAAATAAGGCCGGGAAACCTTAGTGAAGAAGCTAGACTACGGTCTCAGAGCAGAATCCAGTGAGAGACACGGAGCGCTGGCGGAGTCCCACGCCCCTGCTTGTTCCGGCTCCAATGTGGCCTGTGACGTCCTCTCCTGGGGTTGCTGGGGAGCTCAGTGAGGTCCTGGAAGCCAGGCACTTGCACTGGACGGCACCTGGCCGGCCCCGCCTCTGCGGACTGCACACTGCCGATGCAACCCAGACTTCCTCTTGCCATTCGTTATTCCCTCGGCAAGGACGTGTGACCATGGCTTTCGTAGCGTTTACTGCGCATGCGTCCTATCAGGGGCTCCGCATTACCTGGAGATGGTACAAAGTGGTGGGAGGGCTGCCCAGACTCTACCGTGGGACCTGGGTGTCTGCAGATTTGGGGATCCCAGGTCAGGTCCCCGCAGGCGACTGCACCTGTGCTTCGTAAACCCTGGGCTGCTTCTCCCTGGAGCAGCCTCAGCTCAACGTTTGCACCCTGCCTGGGGCGTCAGGGGTCCCCCAGCCCCGGGCGCGGCTTCACGCTGCCTTGTGTCTCCTGCCCAGGTACACGTCCTCCGTCAAGTACGACTCGGAGCGGCACTTCATCGACGACGTGCAGCTGCCCCTGGGGCTGGCGGTGGCCTCCTGCAGCCAGACGGTCACCTGCGTCCCCAACTGCACGTGGCGCAGCTACAAGGCGGAGGTGCGCTTCGAGCCCCGCCACAAGCCCGCGCGCTTCCTCAGCACCACCATCGTCTACCCCAAGTACCCCAAGACCGTCTACACCACCACCCTGGATTACAACTGCCGCAAGAAGCTGAGGCGGTTTCTGTCCAGCGTGGAGCTCGAGGCCATGGAGTTCCTGGGCAGCGACTGCTTCTCGGATGAATGCTGACTCGCGGGCCGCGGACCGTGCGGTGCCTCCACGCGCAGCCTGCGGGAGAAGGGAAGAAACCGCTGCGGGCGCTCACGGCTGCCGCGCTCGGGCTGTGGCGCGGTTTCCCGATGGCTTCTCGAAGCAGCGCCTTTCCTGGGTCATCTCCCAGATCTCAGTTTCATAAGAAAAATAACGGCGACTGAGGGAAAGGAAAATGCCAGCATTTGAGGCGGGAGGGGGAGGGGAGCGCCCCCTCCCCCGGGCTGAAGAGGGGCCTGAGAACAGGTTCGCAGACGTCTCTGCCCGTGAGCGGTGCCAGCGTGGTGCCAGCGCGGTGCCCACGCGCCTGTGCGGGTTCAGCTTGTGGGGCGGGCGGCTCGTTCCATGCCATTTTTTAATTTCACTTCCATTTGTATTTCCTGCTAACCAAAACTTTGGGAATTCTCTAATTCTTTTTCATGTTATCAAAAAACCAAGACAAAACCCAAACCATGATATAAGATGCCTTAACAAGAAAAAGTTCAAAAAAAAAAAAAAAAAAAAAGAAAGAAAGAAAAGAAAAGAAAAAAGAAAGAAAGAAAGAAAGAAAAATAAAAAGAAACAAACGCTCGCCCTGCTTGGGGCCATCTGGGGAAAGTCAGGCCCGCGGGTGGCCGAGCGGGGAGCAGTGGCTTCCGCTCGGGTTCCTTCCGCCAGGTTGGTTCTGCCCGGCGTGAGCTGAGCCGCGGGCTCCTGCCACACTCCTGGTAAGTGCTCTGCAGTTCCCAGACACCCCCCCCCCCCCGCCTTTTTTTTTTTTTCCATGAGGCAAAATACAGCAGAGGTCTCATCATAGAGAAGACAGCATTTTTAAAGAATGCTTGGAAAAACACTTTGCTGGGGCTCCACGAAGGGAACCGGGGCTGCGCCCAAGCCGGGCTGCCTCCCGGAGGCGGCGGCTGTCAGTGTCCGCCTCAGTGAGTGGCGACTTGCTCTTCGGAAGTCAGCGGGGTGTCACAGTTGCCGAGGAATTCCGCCAACGCCAATGTCAGTCCAGTCCCAGTGCAAAGGAACCGGCCCCTGCACCCGGTAAAACTGAGGTGAACTCAGGGCAGGGTCGGAGTCGGCGTTCAACTCCCACACCTGCCCGCTTCTTCCGGGCCCTGGGTAGCGGAAGTGATGGTGGTGGAGTCGGGTGTGCCCCAGGACGCCCCAGAGAAGCTGTGAAGTCAGCTCTGCCTGCTGCAGAGGCAGGGGTGCCCGGGCCGGGAGGTGGGGGGGGGGCAGTGCCCCATCTCCCCTGGCCCCTGCCTCGGCTTCTTCCAACGTCCTGGAGATCCCTGCGTATTTGAGTAGAGCAAGTAGCAGGTGGCTTTTCCTCCCCGCTGTCAGAAAGAACGGCTGTACGTGTTTCCTTGGAATACGTCTCCGTGATGTCGCAGGCTACACGGGGAGGGGGCTTGGGAAGCTGCGTGCCCCGCGGGCTCCCGGTTCCGAGGCTGCCCTGCGTCTTTCCTACAGCGGAACTGACTGCTCTCCCGGGTGGCCTGGAGCCACAGTGGCGCTTGGGTAACACTGACAGCAGGTTGGATGGGAACTGCCCCGTTTGGAAGTCTTTGGCGGCCTGGAGCGAGCCTTGTCCTGGAGTCCTGGGCGGATGGCGGTGTTGACTGCTGCGTCCCCTTGCACAGAGCCCACCGGGTGGCGAGTGTGCCAGGGCGAGGCTCAGCAGGGACCCCGAGGCAGGCACTGGGGACCCCGGGCCACCTCAGAGCAGCAAGTGCTCCCTGCATTAGGAGGGCGAATTACACAGCGCTGAAGGACAAGAATGGGTTTTCCTATCGATTTCATGATGTGGTCAGTTAAGTAGGCAAGGCAACTTCCAGGTCGTGTCGGGAGGATCCCGGAGGCCTCGCTCTGCCCCGGCGGAGCCCCTGGCAGCCTCGGGGCCGGTGCCCGGCACAGGAGAGTGGTGAGCTTGGCCTTGGGGTGAGATGCTAGTTTTGGTGTTGGAGCGATTGTGTCAAGTTCAGGTGAATCATTCCCTTATTATAAAGTGAGGGGCGGCGAGTGGCGAGTGGCGGCTGTGCGTGTCCGGAGCGCTCCTGTGAAGTCACGCGGGCGGGAGCCCATCTGGCTCCTTCTAATCCTCTTTTCCCCCAAACCTGCTTTGCTGCAAGCTGCAGGGCAGGAAGTGCGTGCTGAGGCCCTGTGGCCACGCCGTGTGGGCCCTGTGGCTGCTGCTGCTGTGTGGGCCCTGTGGCCGCGCTGTGTGGGCCCTGTGGCCGCGCTGTGTGGGCCCTGTGGCCGCGCCGTGTGGGCCCTGTGGCCGCGCCGTGTGGGCCCTGTGGCATCCGTTGAGAGTGGATTCCTGTTTGTGTGCAAGGCGGAAGCAGTGATTTTTTTTTTTTGAAACTTAACAAAAAACAAACATTCCTAAGTGTATCTGGAAGACGCAGTTTATGTGTTAATTAAAAAGCTTTTTGTTCCGTCTCTTAACTTATGGCTTGCATGGAATAGGAATGAGTTGTGTTTCCGGAGAAGAGTCGTCTTCCTGTCCAATGGCAGGCCTCCGGAAGACATCATTTGAATGAGTGCCTTAGCGTTTCTTTGCCTGTTTCTGGCCTTGGGACATACTGGATAGTATTTGACAAAAAGTATATTTTAAATTTACCTTTGACATCTGTCCCACTCTGTTTTGCTTTGTGACTTCTTCATTTAACAATAAATTATCAAAAAAAAAAATAAAGCCTAGAGAAGTCTCTTTGATATTTATATAAGCAAAATGAGAAACACAACTGCTTCTCTTGAGACGCCTTAAGATGTACCTGCGTTCATTAGTCTGCGAGTGGCGGGGTGGGGGAGTTCCCGGGACACCTAGGCGCAGGAAGGCTTTAGGGGGTTTGTTTCAGATTCGATGGGAACGCGTTCCTAAAGTTGGGCTGCCCAAAAATGTTGGCTCCTTCCTTCCCCTGCCCCTCCCAGACTGCCCTTCTCCCACCTTCCAGAAGAAGTGCTCGCCTTAGTCCAACCCGTGTGTCACTTGGCCCCTGGCCCTGAGCAGGAAAAACCTGCAGGCGACAGACAGAGGGACTGCTGGGACCAGCTGCCAGAGGTGTGCGTGTGGGCGTCATGCCCGAGGTTCCATCGAGTCGGGGGCTCCTCCCCTCCAATGTCTCAGAAGTGTGGGTGATCTCCAGGGAGCCCTCCCAGGCTGCATGGAGAGGAAGGGACATGTTTCACCTGCGCCAGGTTCTCGGCTGAGACCCCTGCACACAAACATGCTAGCAAGACATACGTGTATCTCTACTCCATGTAAGCCTGACGGTGATGCGGGGGCCTTCGGAGCTGGAGGCGCAGAGAGCCTGGGACAGGGTGTGTTTTGTGGGCGGTGGCGCAGCAGGTGATGGGGGGCAGCAGGGTGGGGTCCAGTGGTAGTACTGGGGGCGGGGTGTGTGTGGCAAGGCCGTGTTTCCCAGTTTCTTCTTGGCCTCCCCAGTGGGCTCCTCCCCACAGGTGGAGGGGAGGACGCTCACAGGAGAGAAGGGAGGGCTCACAGGAGAGAAGGGAGGGCGGAGGTCAGCGAGGGCACCCCCCGGGGTGAGCCACCTGTTTCAGGGAAGGAGGGGCCGAGAAAGGAATCCTAGCATCCTAGGTGGTTGTTTTTAAAGGTTTATTATTTATTTGAATGGCAGTGACACAGAGAGATCTTCCATCCACTGGTTCATTCCCCAAAAGCCCCCACAGCCGGAGCTGGGCCTCGCAGGAGCCAGGAGCTCCTGTGCCCCCGGAATCCTCGTTCCTGTGGCTGGCTCAGGGAGAAGGGGGTGGGAGCAGAGCAGAGCGACCTTCCCGCCTCTGCTGTTTTTTTTCGGTTTCCTTCTGCTTAAAATCACAGCTTGCCAAGCACCATGTTTGCAAGTAGCGTGGGCTGCTCCCGCCAGCCCCTCCGGGCGAGGCAGAGCGAGCTCCCTGAGCAGCACCCGCAGGGAGGCCCCTTGTTCCCTCCCTGCCGGACCTGTTGGTCTTGTGAGGTAGACCAGGAGCAAATAGGCTCCAGGAGTGCCATGTCATTCTGATAAAAAGCCAGTCTCTTCTGAATAGGAATTAAGTTTCATTTGGCTGTTTGAATAACAATGAGCTATTTGTTCCCAATAGGTTTTATAGTATAAATTCCCATAAAGTGGGAATCAGCTAATCAGCAGTCCCAAGGTTTTGCGAAAATATTTAAAGCACATGAGAATAAAGCTGTAGTGTGTGTGTGTGTGTGTGTGTGTGTAGGGACAGCCGGGTGTGTGAAAACTGATAATCCTTGTTTCCCCAAGCTTTAGGTATAGCAGATTTAGCTGGTCCCCGAGAGAGAAGGTAGTAGGTGAATTAACAATAGTTTGGGTCATCGTAGCCTGCTTGGTATCCTTCCAGAAATTTAAGAAAGGAGACCCTAGTGACTGGGTAACACCTCCTATTGTGAGCAATGCCTGTTTTGAAAATCAGATTGCAATCATTGGATTGCATACCATCACTATCAAGTGCTTTGTTTTTATTGCTGTTCTCCAAAATGTTTTCTGTGGAACACAAATAAGAGCCTGTGACCAGCGAGGCTTAGGGAGATGAAACGCTGAAGAATGCTAAACCTGTTGATTGCAGAGCTGGGAGCTCTCGTGTTAACCAACTTTGGTTGCCTGCCTTGTCTATTTGAAAATCAGAGTTGAGAGAGAAAGAGAGAGAGAGAGAGAGAGAGAGAGAGAGAGAGAGAGAGAAGTCTTCTATCCGCTGGTTCATTCCCCAAATGACCACAATGACTGGGACGGGGCCAGATCAAAGCCAGGAGCCAGGAGCTTCTTGCAGGTCTCCCACATGAGTGCAGGGGCCCAAGCACTGGGCCATCCTCCGCTGCTTTCCCAGGAACATTATTAGCAGGGAGCCGGATCAGAAGAGGAGCAGCGGTGCTCATGTGGGATGCTGTTGTCGCCAAAGTAAACCCTTGTGCCCCAGCACCAGCCCCCTGTCTTTACTTCTGACTCCAGCTTCCTGCTGCTGCACACCCTGGGGAAGAGCAGTGATAGTCCAAATGCTTGGGTCCCTGCCACCCATACGGGAAACTCAGATTGAGTTATGGGCTCCTGGCTTCTCCCAGATCTGTACTGGCTAGTAGTGAATGGAAGATCTCTGTCTCTTTGCTTTTCAAATAAAGTAAGTAGGTAAATAAAAAAAAAATTTATTTATTTGACAGGTAGAGTTACAGAGAGAGAGAGACAGAGAGAAAGGTCTTCCTTCCATTGGTTCACTCCCCAATGGCCGCTACGGCTGGCGCTGGGCCGGTCCGAAGCCAGGAGCCAGGTGCTTCCTCCTGGTCTCCCATGTGGGTGCAGGGCCCAAGCACCTGGGCCATCCTCCACTGCACTCCCAGGCCACAGCAGAGAGCTGGACTGGAAGAGGAACAACCAGAACTAGAACCCAGCGCCCATATAGGATGCTGGCGCCGCAGGTGGAGGATTAGCCAAGTGAGCCATGGCGCCGGGCCCAGTAAATAAATATTTTTAAAAGGTTTATTTTATTCCTTTGAAAGAATTACAGAGAGATTTATTTGAAAAGCAGTTACAGAGAGGTAGAGGGAGAGAGAGAGAGGGAGAGAGAGAGAGAGAGAGAGAGAGGTCTTCCATCTGCTGGTTCACTCCCCAAATGGCCACAAAAGCTGGAGCTGAGCCGATCAGGAGCCAGGAGCTTCTTCCAGGTCTCCCATACAGGTGCAGGGGCCCCAGCTCTGGAATTCCAGCTTCCTGCTAATGCCACACCCTGGGAGGTTGCTGGTGGTGGCTCCAGTAGCTGAATCTTTGCCACCCAGGTCGGAGACTTGGATGGAATCCCCGGCTCCGGCTCCTGCTGCCGCTGCCGCCTGGCCCAGCCCTGCGGGGAGGGAACTCCTGGACCAGAGACCTCTCTGTCTCATGTGTGCTTCTCTCTCTCTGGCTTTCAGGTTGAAAAAGATGAGAGAAGTATATCACTCATAGTGTTTCTATCACGTGCCTGATATGTGCTCATTTTTTAAAAAATTGGAAAATACACATTAGCAAAAATTAAAATCGCTCGTCTTGTCCCCAGCACGAAACCATTGCTAGGAGTTTGGGAGAAAGCTGCTGATGGCGCTAAGAACAGGCCAGTCCGGAGGAAGGTGCGGCCGTGGTGCCCCCGGGGCTCTTCCGCGCGCCCCCGGGGTCTGTGGTTTCCATCAGGGCTCAGGGCGTCTGTCTCAGGAGAGCGCAGGGGTCGTGGGTGGCCAAGCCAGCTGCTGGTAACAGAGCAAAGGGGGCTCCGAGAGTTCCTTTAAGCGCGTGCTTGCCTGCCTGCTTTCAAAAGGGAGCAGAACCGGAGACCCCTCCCGCAGGGGGTCTTCAAAACGTGCCCAGGAAACGTGCGTCACGGACAGCTCACCCGTGCTTTTCTCAGTTTTTTGGTACCAAAATGAACTTCTCTTTGAATTCTGTTTCCTATGAACTTTCTGAGGTTCAGTGCCTCCGATGTGGTAGAGACCCTAAAACCTAAAACCAGGGTGAAGGGATACAGGCGAGGTGGCGATGGGGTCGCAGGCTGGAGGGGCTGTCACCAGGGCCTGGGCTAAGGCGAGGGGCTGAGCTTTGAGCGGGGTGGGCCCTGGGTCCCCTGCAAGGAAGCCGTCGCCGCCTTTCGCTGCACATGGGGCACGGTTCTCCGGGTGCCGGTTCCTCCTTGACTCACGGGAAAGGCAAAGAGGACATCTGCGGTAGGCAGTGGGGTGGGTGCTAGGCTTAGGGACTCCTACGCCTGTGTCCCACATCAGAGGGCCTGGGTTCCCGCCCCGGCTGCGGCTGCGGCTCCCACTTCCTGTAAGGCGGACCCGGGGAGGCAGTGGTGATGCTCCCGTAGCTGGGTTCCTAACACCTCACAGGAGACCGGGGTTGGGTTTCTGGCTCCTGACTTCAGGTTTGGCCCCGGATGACACAGCTGAGGGCGTCAGTGGCCCAGCAGATCAGAGCTCTGTGTCTCTGTGTTTCTGGCTCCCTCGCTCTCTCTACCTGTGTCTCTGCCTCTCAGATAAATAAGTAAAGGTATAAGATAGGTGGTAATCTACAGTGGGACAGGCGTACGAGGGCTCTGAGCTGGAACGCCTGGCTTCCAGTCCCAGCTGCACTGTCACTCAGCGGTGTGGCCTTGGGCAAGTCCCTGAAACCCTCCGTAAACTGGAGACGACAAGAGCTCTTTCTCACTGAGCTGCTGTCAAGATGACATCAACTGGTATTCGCAAAGTGCTTGGAACAGTCGCTGGCAGGAGTTAAAAGCAATGCAAGTGTTTATTGTTTTAATTATTTCTTGGCTTGTAACTTCACTCTCAAGAATGTACCCAAAGCCCTGGAAAGCTGCACTACAATGTGCACACAAGGATATTCATTGCAGAGTTGGTTAGAAAAGCCAAAAGCCGGGAAACCAACTACATGTTCACAAGAAGGGGATCGAATGGTCTGTTAGTGGCATGGCCGGCCAGCATTGCCAAGTGCCATGGGGGCGTCCATCTACTGACTTGGGAAGGAGCCCAGAGCCACATTTTTAGGAGAACAGTTAGAGATCTCATATGTATTGTTATCCTATTAATTTTGTTCTCCCATATGTAAATGTATTAATAGGAAAATTCTGGAAGGATGCGTCCCGAAGAAATAAGGCTTGCTGCCTGAAGGGTGGGCTCAGGCCAGGGTGGTTTTTAAGCTTTTGTGTGTGTGCGTGTGTGTGTCTCTGTTTTCTATTTTGCCTGCTATATGCATGCATTTCCTCTGCAATTTGAAAAGTGGAACAAGCCTGAGTGTAGAACATCACGCAGCTTCTGGGGATCCCATTTAAGTGTAAAGAAACCAGAGCGTCAGATGGTGGGTCTGTCCCTTAGTCAAAGTCAAGAACAGGAAGTAGTAGGAGGTTTTATGCTGTTTGCAAGCTAACAGCCTGCCACAGTTAAAAACAAACAAACAAAAAAACAAACAAAAAAAAACCACTTTTTTTTGAGAGGTAGAGAGACAGATGGACGGAGCTCCCACCCGCTAGTTCACTCCCCACGTGCCCATAATGCCCGGGGCTGGGGCCAAAGCAGAGGGTGGGGAACTCAGCCTGGGTCTCCCACAGGAGTGGCAGGAACCCAGCGAGCTGAGCTGCCTCCCAGGGTCTGTATTCGGGGGAAGCTGGAGTGGGGAGCAGAGGTGGGACTCCCCTCAGGTACTCTGATATGGGACGCGGGCATACTAACTGCCAGGCCAAGCACCTGTCCCATGGTGATTTCATGGGTGTTGCCAAAGGCACTGTGTCTGTCCCAGCAGTGGCCGGAGAAAGTGTCAGTGTTTGCACCAGGGCCCAGGCTCATTTTCTTTTTAAAGATTTATTTATTTGAAAGAGTTACACAGAGAGAGAGGAGAGGAAGAAAGAGAGAGAGAGAGAGAGAGAGAGAGAGAGAGAGAGAGAGAGAGGTCTTCCATCCACTGGTTCACTCCCCAATTGGCCGCAGTGGCTGGAACTGCGCCAATCCAAAGCCAGGAGCCAGGAGCTTCTTCCGGGTCTCCCATGCGGGTGCAGGGGCCCAAGGACTTGCACCATCTTCTACTGCTTTCCCAGGCCATAGCAGAGAGCTGGATCAGAAGTGGAGCAGCCTGGACTCGAACCGGTGCCCATATGGAATGCCGGCACCTCAGGCCAGGGTGTTAACCCACTGAGCCACACTGCCAGCCCCAAGCCCAGGCTCATTGCGTGGTGTGAAGAGGGTCCAGTTGACACCAAAAAAATAAATGATTGTGTCACGGGAAGGCAATTCTGAGCTCAGGAACCAGAATCTTCTACAATCATTTCTGAGAAAATCTACTCTTTGGAGCCAGCTTCATGGTGCAGCAGGTTAAGCCTCCACCTGTGAGCCAGCATCCCATACAACTCCAGTTCAAGTCCCGGCTGCTCCACTTCCCATCCAGCTTCCTGCTAGTGCACCTGGAAAAGCAGCAGAGGCTGGCCCCAGTGCTTGGGCCCCTGCACCCATGTGGGAGACCTGGATGAAGCTCCTGACTCCTGGCTTTGACCTGGCCCAGCCCTGGCCTCTGTGGCCCTTTGGAGGACGAACCAGCGGATGGAAGATTCTCTCTCTTTCTCTCTCTGTCCCTCCTCCTCTCTAACTCTGACTTTCAAATAAATAAATACATCTTTAAGGCCGGCGCCGTGGCTCAATAGGCTAATCCTCCACCTTGCGGCGCCGGCACACCGGGTTCTAGTCCCGGTCGGGGCGCCGGATTCTGTCCCGGTTGCCCCTCTTCCAGGCCAGCTCTCTGCTGTGGCCAGGGAGTGCAGTGGAGGATGGCCCAGGTGCTTGGGCCCTGCACCCCATGGGAGACCAGGAAAAGCACCTGGATCCTGGCTCCTGCCATCGGATCAGCGCGGTGCGCCGGCTGCAGCGGCGGCCATTGGAGGGTGAACCAACGGCAAAGGAAGACCTTTCTCTCTCTGTCTCTCTCTCTCACTGTCCACTCTGCCTGTAAAAAATTAAAAAAAAAAAAAAACAAACCTGATAACTTTCAATAAAAAAAAAATACATCTTTTAAAAAAAAACTTAAAAAGTAAAAATATATAAATGAGAGAGGCACTCACACGGGATGTGGGTGTCTCCAGCAGGAGCTCCCCCACTGCTCCACAGCGCGGCCCTAACTTCTCCAATTCAAGGTGCACGTGGACTGGCGAGGGTCTTGGTAAACAGCCGGCTCTGCCCCGGCAGGTCTGGTTGGGGTGGATCCCCTCAGGAGTCTGCTCACCAGAGTTGCTGATGGGTTCACGTTCATGCTAGCACTGCAGGGCCCCACAGGACTGAAGAAAAAAAAAGTGGCTGCCCACACTGGTCCCGGCCTGGCGAGAGACCCAGAGCCCGAGGCATCTGGCTGAACTGCCCCAGACCCCTGAGCCACGGCTCTTGCTGCCCTGCCCTGGGGATGGCTCCTTACGCAGCAGTAGCGTGCTCGGGCAGCTGGCTTCCTCCTTCCTGCCCGCTGCACCCGCAGCCAGCCACCTGAGCCTCACTGGGGCCTCCAGGCCTCAGACACCCATCCTCATGGCCCAGGCACGGGCAGTGGCTGCAGGCTGAGGTCCCTGGGTGCTGGGGTGCAGTGGGGATGGCTGAGTTGGGTTGAACCCTTTCCAGTGGAGATCAGAAGGGAACATGTCAGAGGTTTCATAGGCTGGATTTGACCTTGACCACGACCAAGCATGCCATGTGGCCAGGACGCCTAGCAGAGCCCTCTCCCAGCTGCAGGCCGCGTCTTCCCAGGAAGCTCCGCCGCCAGCCCCAGCGGCCAGGGACTGCTCCCTCTGCCAGCCCGTGTTGGTGCAAGCCCCACCCGCAACGCTCTCTTCCCTTTGCTGTTGACCTCTGGGGCTGTGTGCAGCCGGGCGCTGCCTGCTTTGGGAGCCTGTCTTAAACACTGCATGCGGAAATTAGCAGCAGGAGACAGCATCTTTGGGACCAGCCAGACATGGGTTTGAACGCCAGCTCCTCCTCTTTGTCCCTGTGTCAGGTCCCCAAGCTGTGGCCCCTCGTACTCAGAGGTGAGCATGGAAATGAAGGACATCGTGTGCTGGGTGGCTGACGCCCTGCCTGGGCAGGGCCGGTGCCGGGGACACGGCGATTGTCACTGCCAGTGTGTTCCGCAGCTGCTGGGTGAACAGGACCTGAAAAGACCTCCGAGACCTTGGAGCAGAGCTCAGGCGAGTGTGTGATCCGCACAGGTCACCTCCTTTGTTAACTGGAGATAATTCCTGTGCGAGACAGATGCACCTGCCGGCTATGACATGCCAGTCAACCAGCACAGGCACAGACGCATCCGGGAAAGAATCCGCAGATGGCTGGTGCACCCTGCCCCGAGCGCAGCCAGGGCACACCGGCCCGTCTTGCTTCCTTCCCCAGCTTTACTGATGTACGACTGAAAAAGCAAGGACATCAAGGAGGCCCATGCAATGCTAGCTGGCTCTTCACTCGCCTAGCAGCGACCTCAACCCAGTAGGACACAGCACCCCTCCTGGAAGTAAACTTGGGGTCCTCTGAGCGCGGGCAGTGGGTGTCGCAGTGACGCATGGCTGCTCTGCACGGCTTGGCCTGGGGGCTCTGCAGCCTCAGTTCAGTGCTGAGGCTGCTGTGGGGTGCAGGGGCAGGAGGGAGGGAGCTAGGGCTGCATCGCCCAGTGCACGGCCGCGTCCTAATGGCTGTGCCAAATCCCACCCCAGCAGGAGGCGGCAGTCACCGGGGTCTGCCCGTGCCAGCTCACACGAATGCTGCTGTCCCTTGCGGTGCCCTCGGGAGTGCTTTGTTCCGGCCCGGACCCGTTGTGTGTGCAGGGAGCCCCTGGGTGCCAGGCAACCCAAAGGCCTGCTCGTGCTCTCGCAGTGAGCCGTGTTCTTGCTACCAGGCCAGCCCTCACGGTTTAAACCCACCCTGGGCTCCACCGAAACCAGGTACAAATCATGAAACCCAGTGATGATGGCTGGACGGGGCTACTGCCACCGTCTGCTCTGGGCAGCTTGTGGTCATGTGATGATGGGACAGTGTTTGTCCTGGGTGACAGCTGGCTCTGAGATAAGTGCGTAGTCAACCCGGACCTGGGGAGATGAGCTCGTGCCTTGCAAGCCACGCCCATGACCCTTGGCCTCGGCCTTTTAAAAATGACTCCGCCTCCACTCGGAGGGCAGTGGCCACATCTCTGTCTATATGCCACGGCTCTTTAGGGAATCGCTTTCGGTAGGCTCTGTAAAGGTTCTAGAACACTCTGGTTCATGCACCCAGCGGGGTGGCCTCTGACCCCGCCCCCACCACACTCTGGGTCCCTGCAGCCATCACGTCCTCCATTTCCTTGACCGCGGCGGTGAGTTCAGGGGTGCGCACATGACCGCTGCTCAGCCACACGCCTGGCCTGGGACTGACGTGCACGCTGGGTGGGCGCCCAGGAGTAACTCTTGGTTTTCAAAGAACCGTGAGGATGTCAGTGGCCACTGTTGCTGACGGGTGCTAAGACTCTGCCTGAACGTGAAGCTACACCGAGGCGGCATGGGGAAGACGTGGGGAAAGAAAAACTGATGACACAGCATGGCCTCCTGGATCCAGCCATGCCTGACGCCACCGCTGACCCCGGGCCAGCGGCTTTGTAAGTCGTCGCTCCCCTTGGTAAACCAGTGCTCAGCATGTCTTCTGTTCCTTGCCTCCGGAGGAGTGGGCAGAGACGCAGCCTGGGTGTGGGAAAGAGGCCCGTCCTAATCCACGGGCTCTGAGCGGGGGCGCTTCTGTACCCATGGAGGATGTTAATCCCCGCCTGATTGTATGTGTGTCTTCTTAAAGATTTTACTTACTTGAAAGGCATTGTGAGAGAGGGAAAGGGAGAAAGAAAGAGATCTTCCATCTGCTGGGTCACTCCCCAGATAGCCACAGTGGTCAGACTGGGGCCAGGCCCAAGCCAGGAGCCAGGAACTCCATCTGGGTCTCCCATGTGGGTGCCGGGGCCCAAACACATGGGCCAGCATCTGCTGCTTTGCCAGGTGCATTGGTAGGGAGCTGGATTGGAAGCATAGCGGCCTGGACTTGAGCTGGCGCTCCAATACAAGATGCTGGCATTGCAAGCAGTGGCTTAGCCCACGGCACCACCACACTGGCCATAAGTGGGCCCTCCGTGTCTGGTGGAAAGCCCCTCCCCAGAACGCTGGCCTGTGGCCCTTGCTTTAGTCCTGTGTTGTTTGTCACTCTGGACCCCCGTCGTTCAGGGGGTGGTCTGCTGGGTGACACCCGAGCCTGCCTCTGAAGCCGCAGCTCCACGCCCTCACCAGGAAAGGACCATCTCCTTGGTGCCAGTGTGGCTGCACCAACCTGAAGGATTTTTTAAAAAGATTTTTTTTATTTGAAAGGCAGAGTTACAAAGAAAGAAAGGGAGAGAGCGAAAGAGAGGTCTTCCATCTGCTGGTTCACTCCCCAGTGGCTGCAGTAGCCGCAGTGGCTGGAGCTGAGCCGATCCAAAGCCAAGATCCAGGAGCTTCTTCCAGGTCTCCCATGTGAGTGCAGGGGCCCAAGGACTTGGGCCATCTTCCACTGCTTTCCCAGGCCATAGCAGAGAGCTGGATCGGAAGTGGAGCAGCCGGGACTTGAACCAGCACCCTTACAGGATGCTGGTGCTGCAGGCAGTGGCTTAACCCACAATGCCACAGCGGTGGCCCCGACCTGGAGGATCTTGCAGGTCGCATGCTGTAGCGCCAGGCACTGTGCTAAGCACTCTATAATCACCGATTCTCACTCCTACCACTCCACGGGTACGTGCATGCATCCCCAGGTCCTTTTTTTTTTTTTTTTTTTGACAGGCAGAGTTAGACAGTGAGAGAGAGAGACAGAGAGAAAGGTCTTCCTTCCGTTGGTTCACCCCCCAAGTGGCCGCTACAGCCGGCACACTGCGCCGATCCGAAGCCAGGAGCCAGGTGCTTCCTCCTGGTCTCCCCTGCAGGTGCAGGACCCAAGCACCTGGGCCATCTTCCACTGCCTTCCCGGGCCACAGCAGAGAGCTGGACTGGAAGAGAAGCATCCAGGACAGAATCTGGCGCCACAACCAGGACTAGAACCCGGTGTGCCGGCGCTGCAGGTGGAGGATTAGCCTAGTGAGCCATGGCGAAGGCCCACATCCCTATTTTAAGATGAGGACGTTAATGCTCAGATAGGTTAAGCAATTTGCTTGAGGTCACACAGCTTCCACGTGGTGGGGAAGGGATAAATACAGCTCTGTTGTCAAATGTCAACATTTTTAAATGGATTTGTATTTACTTGAAAGGCAGAGACAGAGGCAGACAGAGGTCTTCCATGTGCTGATTAATCCCCCTCTGCCCCCCACCTCCCACCCCCACCTTTCAAAAGCCAGAGCTGGGCCAGGCCGAAGTCAGGAGCCTGGAAGTCAATCCCAGTCTCCCTCGTGGGTGGCAGGGACCCAAGCACTTGACCCAGCACCTGCTGCCTCCCAGGGGGCCGGGATCAGAGGCAGAGCTGGGACTCGAAACCAGGCTCTGGGATGTGGAAGGCCAGTGTCTGCCCGGAACTCACAAGCAAGCACTCTCCCAGAACCATACCCACCCAGCGCGGTAGAGCCATCCCGGGCCACGCCCCCTCCCCACCCCTGGGAGAAGCTGCAAAGCGCCCACAGGCCTGGGGTCCACTGTACCCCAGGCTGCACACCCTGCCCCGGGGCGGAGCCAGCCCCCTCTTTTCCTGGAGCCCCTGGTGCATCAGTGAGGGCCTGTGGCTGGAAGGCAGAGGCCGGCCTGACCTCCGCACGGCCAGGACTGCACCTGCTCTGCCTGGAGATGTGGCCGGGGCGTGATGGCAAACGAGTGGGAACTTGGTAAGCGGCCTTGCAAGGAAGGGCGGGCTCAGCATGTGTGTATCCACACGCTTTCTTTGCTTTTCAGGGGAGATTACAGATTTCTAGCTGTGATAAGACGCCAGCTTATTCAGTAAAGCAACTCCTGAGAACTGTTCACTTAGCTGCTTCTGTTCTAAGCAGGGTGGCTTGTCCACACACCAGACACCCGCCTCCTTCAGCTACAGCTCCGACGGCCTTTTATTTGCCTTCTTTGTAACACAGAAACTCCAGGCGGGGGGTGGGGGGCTGACTCAGTCGGGTGGGCTGGTGGCCAGCAGCCTGGTAGCCAGGGGGCCTTCCAAGGAGAGGTCGGGCCGGTCACCTCTGGAGGAGCCGGCCGGCCGGCCACTGGGGCTGCAGTCCTTGTCGGGGAGGTAGGGCAAGCTGTCGGGGGGCTCCTGGGCGCAGGGGTCGGGGTGCACGGCCTTGAGGGCCAGGCCCCGGTAGCGCTTCCTGCGGTTCACCTTGTATAGGCGGATCCTCTCCTTCTCGGCCTCGGGGTCGGCCAGGACCCCCACCCAGCGCAGGCTCTCGTTGACGGGGCCCGTGAAGTGGGGCAGGCTCCCCGAGGAGGAGTAGGAAGGGCTGGGCCTGCTCTCCTCCGAGTCCGCTCTGGGCTCCAACCTCGGGTCCTGCTCTTGGCTGGGACTTACGATGTCACCAGAGGAGGCAGGCGGCCGAGTTTTCAGGGTGCGACTCTGCTGTTTATCTGCTGAGCACAGGAGCAGGTTAGCACTGGGGCTGAGGGCCCTGCCTTCTCAGCCTCCTGTGTGCCTCCTGCCTGCGTGCACCCAGCTGGGCTATCCCAGGGTGGGAGGAAACACCAATGGAGCAGACCGAGCTAGCCCCTCTGGATAAAGGGTCTCGGCCCTGCCCCAAGAGCCCCAGGCACGGAAGCTGGTGCGAGGCCAGATTGGGACGTGGGTCCCATTCTCCCCCCACTGCGCCCTGCTGCCCCACCACCCGTGTGCCAAGGAGCTTCCCAGGTCTGTGGGCGACGACTCCACCACAAGTCTAGACACTCCACGGTGGAAGAAGGGAGGACGGCGGGAAGGCTCCCGAAAGGTGACTGGCAGGATGCCCAGCCGGGGACTCCTGCGGCCGGGGCTTGTGCTGTTCTACAAACGTTAGCTGTGTTTCAGGGTTATCTACAAGACTCGCTCACCCTGCTAGTTTTGGGGAGGGAGAACCATGGCTTCCTCTTACCCCAGGAAGCAAAGGAAGAAAAACTGGTTCTGTCGGGGGTGGGGGGGTTGCTTTCCTTACCCTCCTGCTCCCCAGGAACCACCTGGTGGGTGTCCCCTGTCGATGCAGTGAGGTGTGTGGCCCTGGGACTCCTACGGTCAAAGCTAGGCCAGAGAGCGCTTCAGCCCCTGCCTTCACTCTGCGGGGCACACAGTGCGCCCCGACCTTGCCCCGACCATCATCGGTCCCCACCCCTGCCCGTGATGCTGACAGGGGCGGCGCTGCTCCCTCTGCCCCCAGCCAGTCTCTGACCATCGCCAGGCCACTGAGTGGGCCGCACTGGGGACAGTGGACTTCCAGCACTCACGGGCAGGTGCGCTCTCTGTCCTCAGAGTGGGTGCTCAGCGCCTCTGCCAGGAAGCCTGGGGCCCTGGGGCAAAGCACAGTGAGGTGCTGGGACTCTGGGATGGCGGCCAATCTCAGTGTGCACATTAGAGGACTTCCGTGGGGAGGGGAGCAGGTTAGGATGCTTCCTGGGACGCCTACAGCCCATAGCAGAGCGCCTGGGTTTGAGTTCTGCTCTGCTCCCAATTCCAGCTTCATCCTGTCCATTGTTTTTGGGTAGTAAGCCAGCAGATGAGACACTTTCTCTCTGTCTCTCTCTCCATCCCTCCCCCCTCCTCCCTCCCTCCCTAAGTCTACCTTTCAAATGAAGAATCTTTTTTTTATGATGTATTTATTTTGAAAGGCAGAATTACAGAGAGAAAGGGAGAGACAGAGAGAGATCTTCCATGTGCTGGTTCACTCCTCAGATGGCCACAATGACCAGCAGTTGGCCAGGTTGAAACCAGGAACCAGGAGCTTCATCCAGGCCTCCCATGTGGGTGACAGGAGCCCAAATACTTGAGCCATCCTCCGCTGCTTTCTCAGACCATTAGCAGGGAGCTGGATTGGAAGTGGAGCAGCCAGGACACAAACCGGCAACCACGTGGGATGCTAGCGTTATGGGCGGCAACTTTACTGGCTACACCACAACAGTGGCCCCCAAATAAATAATCTTTTAAAAATATATAGTTTTTAAAGTTTGTGGAAAATGAAATTACAAGTTAGATGCAGGGGCTGGCGCTGTGGTGCAGTGGGTTAAAGCCCTGGCCTGAAGTGCCAGCATCCCATATGGGTGCCGGTTCTAGTCCCGGCTGCTCCTCTTCCAACCCAGCTCCCCGCTTTGGCCTGGGGAAGCAGCAGAGGATGGCTCAAGTCCTTGGGCCCCTGCACCCATGTGGGAGACCCAGAAGAAGCTCCTGTTTCCTGACTTCAGATCGGCTCAGCTCCGGCTGTTGGGGCCATTTGAGGAGTGAATCAGCAGATGGAAGACCTCTCTCTCTCTTTGTGTGTGCCTCTGCCTCTCTGTAGCTCTGCCTTTCAAATAAATAAATATATCTATTTTAAAAATGGAGCTGGGACTTGAATTAGGCACTGCAATATGGGATGCAGGCGTCCCAGATGGGATCTGAACCACTGTGCCCAATGCCTGACCCTCGCATGTGAAGGTGTCCCTGAAGGGTGGAGTAGCTGTGCAGGACTCCATGTGCACAGTACTGCTGGGCTGCGGGGTCAGTGCACAGCAGTGCCTGAGTGATATCTGTGTGTGTGTGGAGACAGAATGTGTGCACATGTTGGGTCTGTCCCACTGTCCCACTGAGAGGAGGGGTACGCAGGTGCTGGGGACTCTAGGAGGACGGGGCAGTGACTAGCGTGGTGTGTCCACGCAGGTGACAGCTGCCCCTGGTGCACGGGCCTGTGGAGCCCGGGTAGACGCGATTGCATGGGTGTGGGTGTCCAGAGGCGGGTGCCCTTGCCCGTGAGGGTCAGCATTTCCATGGCTACATGAGTGAGCACCTGTCACAGAACGTCTTCACTGTGTGCCACTGGGGTCGGTCTCTGTTCAGTGGGGTGCTTAGTTACCTAAGAGATACCCTAAGTTCTTTCTCTGCTTTTAAACACTGCCCACCCACAAATATCTGTTCCCCACGGGTGCCCTTTAGGACTGCTGGATCCTTTGCTCCTTTCCCAAGTGAGCAAACCAGACCAGACCTCCAGGAGTTGCTATGGCAGTTCACATCAAGACAGCGCTATCCACATGTGCCTTATCCTCTGTCACCTGCGCCGCTTCCAGGTTCATCCACCAGAGACCGTACTATCCGAACAGAGCTGCCAGAGAGCGCCGTGGGGAAGCGGTGCACGTTTAGGGCTGTGCGTCCCGGCTAAGGGGTTAGGCAGGTGCCAGAGTGCCTGCGCACAGCTAAGGGTTCCTGTGTGTGTGTGGGGGGGGGGTCCTCTGGGTGGAACTGCAGACACCGAGAATCCGGGGTGCCAGTCGAGAGACCGCAACGTCTGCTTGGGGGTGAGGCGTCGGCGGGAGCGGCCTGCGGGCAGTGCGGGGACCCTGTCCAGGACGCAGGAGTCTCAGCTCCGTGTCTGAGGCGGCCTTCGGGGCGGGGGGGCTCTGGGAGGAGCGGCGCAGGGACCGGGGCCCAAGCAGCCGCGCAGTCGCTCCTCTTACCGTCCCTCTTGCCCGACCCCTTGGTCTTCTTCTTCTTCTTCTTCTTTTTCACCTTCTGTTTGGCCGCGTCCGAGGCGCCGCCCACGATGGGGGGCAGCCTGGCTCCTTGCAAGCCCGCGGAGCTGCCTTCCCGCTCCTCCTCGTCCTCCTCGTCTTCGCCCACCTCGCTGAATCCCCCTGCCCTGGCCGCACTGGGGCCGTCCATCCGCCCGTGGGACAGCGACCTGCGCCGGGGCGGCGCCGAGCCGGCGGCTCCGGGAGCAGGCAGCCTGGGCAAGGCCACGCGTCTCCATGGCAACCGGCCACCCGGCGCGTGCGTGGTCGGGAAGCTTCCGAGCCCGCCCGGCGGGCTCAAGAGTGCGCATGCGTGCACGCTGCCAGCCGCCGGGGCGCGGGGCAAGCGGCCGCGGAGTTCTGAGTCTTTTAGCTGATGTTATCTCGTCAGCTCCTGTGCCCTTCCTGGCCTGGGAATGCCTGCCCTGACCGGCTTGGGGGCTTCTGGGCCCCGCAAGAACCGCTCTGCCTTTAAACCCTTTCTACCAATGTTTGAGCCTCACAGCTGCTAGAATGTGAGCTTTTAAAGGCCATTTAAAAAAATTCATTTTGAAAGAGAGAGAGGATCTTCCAGGCGCTGGTTCACTCCTCAGATGGCCCCAATGGCCTGGGTTGGCCCAAGCGAAAGCCAGGAGCCAGGAGCTTCTTCTGGGTCTTCCACATAGGTGCAGGGGCCCAGTCTCTTGGGCCGTCTTCCGCTCCTTTCCCAGGTGCATTGGCAGGGAGCTGGATCAGCAGTGGTGCAGCCGGGACATGGACCAGTGCCTATATGGGATGCATTGCAAGAGGCTAAGCCACAACGCTGGCCCCTGGATTCTTTCCTCTTTTGCTGAAAATCCCCTAGTGATCAAATCAAACCAAACCAGATGGCCAACACCCCTCCAGGTGTTTGCTGTGTCCATTCACATACAGCTGAAGCTGTTCACGTGTGGCTTGTGATCTATCACCGGCTTTTCTTCCCAGGTTTACCCACCATCAACTGTATTACCTAGAAACAGCTGCCAGAATACCTCACATCTTCTGGAATAGTGCCATTCCCACAGGAGACGCACGGTGTGGGTGGGTTTGCTGACTCACGTGTAACCCGCAGGGAGTGGTGGAGGTGACCCCGGGTCGCTTCATCCGCCCGGTGATGGAGCCGTGCACATCCAGTAGCCCTTTTAGTCGAAGGCTTGCTCTGGAGTCGTGAGCCTCTGCGTAAGGCATCTGAGGACCCCGAGGCTGGCGTGCTGACCACCCAGAGAGACCCCCCCAGATCACGTGATGGGAGAGTGGGGTGCCCCCGCTGCTGCAGCCCCCGCGTTTCCACACCCAGCCCTGGTCTGGCTGCAGCGTCAGGTGAGACCACCAGGCCAGATCCACCCGGCCAAGCCAGAGAAACTGTGTGAGTCGCTGTAGTTTGGACATGATTCGGCTCCCAAGTCATCAGTGAGTACTGGAAGGTGGAGGGCTGGGTGGGAGGCGGGCCTTGGGTCACTGAGGATGTGTCCCTGGAAGGTGGTTCTCCCCAGAGTTGGCCGTAGCAGCCGGAGTCAGGCCTGGCTGCTCCCTGACTCTGCTTCCCAGCTCACCATATGCGTTTCTCCTGCCCTTCCTCTCTGCCAGTGACGTCAGATGCCTGATCTTGCACTGTGAACCCCCAAAGCCATGAGCCAAAAGAAACCTCCTTCCTTCATAGGCAGCTTGTCTTAGGTGCTTGGTTGTGTAGTGAAAAGCTGGCTAATACAGAGAGATCCTGTTCAAGTTACCAACCTTTGGAGTGGTATGGGAGGTAGCTGGAATACCACACTTCAATTTTAGTCATTCCAGTGGGGAAGACGTATTTGCTTGGCCTTTGGTGTTCCGTTTGCCTGATGATCAATTAATGTGTTGGCTGTTTATTTGTACCTTGTTTTGTTAAGTGCTTATTATTGAAGTCTTTTGGCCGTCTTGTAATTGGGTTCTTTTTATCTTTGTCATTGCTTTGTCAGAGTTCATTACCTTTCCTGGATACAAATGCTTTGTCAGATATATACCTAGAGCTTACATATTTATTTTCTTACTGGAGTCTTTTGCCAAGAACTGTTAAGGGGTCGACATTGTGGCACAGCAGGCTAAGCTACCGCCTGTGACACTGGCATCCCACGTGAGCTCCAGTTCGAGTCCTGGCTGTTCCATTTCTAATCAAGCTCCCTGCGATTGTGTCTGGGAAGGCGGCAGAAGAAGGCTCAAGTGCTTAGGCCCCTGTCACCCATGTGGGAGACCCAAATACACTTCCAGGCTCCTGGCTTTGGCGTGGCCCAGCCTCCCCCATAGCAGTCATTTAGGGAGTGAAACAGCAGATGGATGATCTCTCTCTCAAACTCTGCCTTTCAAGTAAATAAATAAATATTCTTTTTTAAAGAAAAAAAAAGGAACTGTTAAGTTCTTTGATCAATATTTTCTCTTTGTATCCTGTCCAAGGAATCTTTGCCACCCCCTAGATCATAAAGATGGTGTGCTATATTTTTTTCAGGAAGCCTTGTGGTTCTCAGGTTGAAGGTTAGGTCCAAGATCCATCTCAGATTAATTTTGTGCATAACAATCAACGTTTATTTTTTGCAAAATGGGTTTCCATTTATTTCAGGAATTTATTTTGAAAAGACTTGGTACTCTTATAGAAAAATCAATTAACTCTATTTGTGTGAATCTCCTATTTTGTTACATTATTCTGCTTGTCATTTTTTTTTTTTTTTTTTGACAGGCAGAGTGGACAGTGAGAGGAGAGAGACAGAGAGAAAGGTCTTCCTTTGCCATTGGTTCACCCTCCAATGGCCGCCGTGGCCGGAACACCACGCTGATCCGAAGCCAGGAGCCAGGTGCTTATCCTGGTCTCCCATGGGGTGCAGGGCCCAAGCACTTGGGCCATCCCCCACTGCACTCCCAGGCCACAGCAGAGAGCTGGCCTGGAAGAGGGGCAACCGGGACAGAATCCGGTGCCCCGACCGGGACTAGAACCCGGTGTGCTGGCGCCGCAGACGGAGGATTAGCCTATTGAGCCACGGCACTGGCCCTGCTTGTCAATCTTAAACCAATGCCATTATTGTATTTTGTATTATCCATAAGCCAATACCATTACTGATTATCATAGCTTTAAAGTAAGTCTCCCTAACAGAGTGTTAGCCTTCCAGCCAAGTCCCTTCTGCAGATTGTTGCAACTGTTCTAGAACCTTGACCTTTCTGTACAGATGTCCCTGTCTCTTTCTTCCAGATAGCCTGTTGAGAGCATGCTGGGGAATGCACGGGGTCTCTAAGTTTCGGCACTCTAGCGCTCCGTACGTGGCCGCTGCTGGTGTTGATCCGCACTCTGCACGTGTGGACGCTGCTCTGTAGAGGGCCCTTCTGTTAGTTTGTGTGTGCGCGCAGTCCTCCCACCCACTGGCAAGCCCCCCAGCACGGCTCTGCAGCAGCGAGCACGCTGTGTGTGCCTCTTGCCCGTCTGCCTTTGTCCTTGGAGCTAAGTGAGATGTAGGTGACGAGGTCCTTTGTGCAGGTGGCCAGCTGCTGGCTGAGATGTCTGGGGCTTGCTTTCCAGGTGTCCATCTGCACTCGGTCTTGTGTTCACAGACAGGTGCTCAGAAAGGCCGCCTGCCCTCCCGCCTGTCTTCCCCTCTGCTGGTCCTCCTTGCCTGAATGCTTAGCTGGCTGCAGCCAGCCTGAGCCTGCCTCTCCCGTTTCAGTGAAGGTTGCGTGGAGGTTGTGCCGGGCCAGCCAGTGAGCTATGAAAGAGGAAGATCCCCTCTGGCACAGGGATGCATGGGAGGAATACTCACAGAAGTCCTCGCCGAGGAGGCTGTTTGAATGTTTACAGGCGCTGCAACTGTGCATCGTTCCATTTCGGCCGTCTCTGTGTCCTCACTAACCCATGGCTACCGGTGGAGCGCTCACCCCATTGCACTACCAAGCAGCTCCATAAGGCCACCAGTGTTCATCCTTATCATTGAGTCTGATGGACCTCTGCCCTTGTCACATTTTGCCTCTCAGCAACATTGACACTATGACCGCTTCCTCCTTCTTGCAACATTGTTTTTGCTTGACTTTTCGGCCATCACACCTGCGGCGTTCTGGCTGCTCCACCTCCTGGACTGATAAGTCCGCTCTTCTCAGCCCCTGAAAGCCGGGCTTGTCTAGAAAACGTGTCTTAAAGTTCTGTGTATTTTCTCAAGGTGTTTGCATCTCTGCTTATAGTTTCAATCATTTCCTGAAGGCTGGTGACTTTCAATTTCAACCTTTGGCCTGGAGCCCATGTGTCCGAAATCCAGCATCCAGCTCAACCTCGCAACTTGCTCACATGTACCCGGGCGAACCTTGTTGTTTGCTGTGTTGGTTGGTCTATTGGTTTGAGTTCCCCCAAAAGCAGACTCTAAGACAAAGGATTGAGTGCAAAGAGTTTGTTTGGAAGTTGATCCTAAGAAGCACTGGTAGGGAAGTAGATAAGTGAGACAGGGAAGGCAGGACAGGTAAGAGAGGGCTAATTATCCTGCTATTACCGCTGTGTGTGATTGGAGCTAAGCTCTCCTGGGTATCTCTGGGGGGTGCAGCATAACCTGCTCAGAGTAAGCCCAGCTCAGAGGTGACAAAGAAGCCAGGTATTAGCCACCATCTCTCCCAAGAGGTTGCCTCTGGGGGCATTAACTCTGCACTTCTGGCTTGCAGAGCACAGGCCCAGTTTATGTCCACTAGCAAAGAAAAGCCCTCAGGTAGCATCAGTTTGACATGTGGAGGTGAAAGGTGGGGGCTGGAGGCAAAACAGACACTGGTGCAGCTGCCTCCTGACTTTGACCCTCCCCACCTGCCCCCTGCCTGCAGAGTTCATGCCTTGATTGGCCTCATGTCTTTGCCCTGCCCTGTGACTTCAGGGGAGCAGCCTGCTCCGTCTCAGTCACTGTGAGTCCCTCCCCTTAGCCGAAAGTTGGATAAGAAGGAAGCTCTTACCCACTGCTGGCCACTGAAACTTGAGGGCTATCTCCTAGAACTTCCTGGGAAAGGTTTACCTGGTGGTAAGAAGATGTGGGGGAGGGGCCAGTGCTGTGGCATAATGGGTAAAGCTGCTGCCTGCAGTACCAGCATCCCATATGGGCTCCAGTTTGAGTCCCAGCTGCTCCACTTCCAATCCAGCTCTCTGCTATGGCCTGGGAAAGCAGTGGAGATGGTCCAACTCCTTGGGCCCCTGCACCATGTGGGAGACCCGGAAGAAGCTTCTGGCTCCTGGCTTCAGATTGGTGCAGCTCCGGCTGTTGTGGCCATCTAGGGAGTAAACTGGCAAATAAAAGATATCTCTCTCTCTCTCTCCTCTCTCTGTGTCTCTCTCTCTTTATCCTCTCTCTGTGTAACTCTGACTTTCAAATAAATAAATAAATCTAAAAAAAAAAAAGATGTGGAGGAGGAGATATGCATCTCTTCTGGGGGCGGTGATGCATGGACGTGTTGCCTGGGACTGTGGCCAACATCTTGCATGGTAGTGGCAGTGATGGGAGTGATGGGGCTGATCTGAGGACAAAGCCAATGTGCCCAGGTTGGCAGGGTCCTTGGGAACCCCAATCCTTGAGATAGACCCAAGCAATACTCTTTTTTTAAAAATGTTTGAAGGCAGAGGGTTACAGAGAGAGGGAGAGACTGAGAGAGATCTTCCATCTGATGGTTCACTCCCCAGATGGCTGCAATGGCCAGGGCTGGGCCAGGTTGAAGCGAGGAGGCAGGAGCTTCTCCCAGGTCTCCCAAGTAGGTGCAGGGACGCAAAAACTTGGGCCATCTTCTACTCCTTTCCCAGGCCATTAGCAGGGAGCTGGATCATAAGTGGGCCAGCCAGGACTTGAACCAGCACCCGTATGGGATGCCAGCACAACCTGGATGGCAGGGCAACCTGCTGTGCCACAGCGCCAGCCCCAAGCAAAATTCCTGCATATTGACCCCAGGAGCTGTCAAGAATGTCCCTTCAGCAGCGTGCATACTAGCAGAAATCTACTCAGTGGTGCAGGTGCACGTGGACTTTTGTGCATTAGTGGAAGAATGAACTGCAACCATGGTTGATTCTGCCCTGTAGGAAACCTTGGAGACATAATGTTAAAGAAAGGAAAGTGCTGGTGACCACAGTACTGTTTGATATCCTCTTTAGAGCTCAAAAACAAGTAAATGTAGATAATAGGTTGTTTAGCACACATGCGTTCTTGATCAAATTGCATTTTAGAAACACAGTGATAAGCACAAGCTTTAAGATGGCCATTAGCTCCAATGACAGGATAGGGACCGGGGGATGGAGGAGCCTATGAGACTGAGTGGGGGTGGGGGGTTGTAATTGTTTACTAAGGAAAAGAACAAAAACCCTTGATTAGCTGAATTCATACCCTGGAGCTTCTTGAAGTGAGAGTGTTTTTCATTTATTTTTTTTTTAAGATTTATTATTTACATGAAAGGTAGAGTTACAGAGAGAAACAGAGAAAAAAGAAACAGAGAGAGAGAGAGCGAGAGGTCTTCCATCTGCTGGTTCACTCCCCAGATAGCCACAACAGCCAGAGCTGCGCCGATCTGAAGGCAGGAGCCAGGAGCTTCTTTCTGGGTGCAGGGGCCCAAGGACTTGGACCGTTCTCTTCTGCTTTTCCAGGCCATAACAGAGAGCTGGATCAGATGTGAAGCAGCTGGGACTCGAACCGGTGCCCATATGGGATGCCAGCACTGCAGGCAGCAGCTTTACCCGCTACGGCACAGCACCAGCCCCTTTAAATATTTTTAAAAATTTAATTTTGTGTATTTGAAAGGCAGAGAAATATACAGCAGGATTTTTCATCTGCTGGTTCACTTCTCAAATGTTTACAACACCCAGAGCTGGGCAGGCCAAAGCCAAGAGCCAGAAAAATCATTCCAGGTCTCCCATGTGGGTGGCAGGGACTTAACCACTTGAGCCGTACTGTTGCCTCCGAGCGTGCACATTAGCAGGAAGCTGGACTCGGAAGTGGCTGGAACTTGAACCCAGACTTTCTAGTATGGGATGAGGGCGTCCCAACCAGGGGTCTAACCACTGAGCCAGGTGCCCGCCCCGGGAGTGCTTTTTATGTGAGAGGATAAATAAACCTGGTCTTGGCCGGCGCCACGGCTCACTAGGCTAATCCTCCGCCTTGCGGCGCCGGCACACCGGGTTCTAGTCCCGGTCGGGGAGCCGGATTCTGTCCCGGTTGCCCCTCTTCCAGGCCAGCTCTCTGCTGTGGCCAGGGAGTGCAGTGGAGGATGGCCCAGGTGCTTGGGCCCTGCACCCCATGGGAGACCAGGAGAAGCACCTGGCTCCTGCCATCGGATCAGCGCAGTGCGCCGGCCGCAGCGGTCATTGGAGGGTGAGCCAATGGCAAAAGGAAGACCTTTCTCTCTGTCTCTCTCTCACTGTCCACTCTGCCTGTCAAAAAAAAAAAAAAAAAAAAAAAAAAAAGCTGGTCTTTGGTCAGCCACATCAAGCTAAGTTTTTTGTTGCTTGTGATGGAAATGATCCTGTTGACAGAGCACCTGACACCAACACGCACGCAGATCACCTCTACCATCTTCGCCCTGAGACTCGGTCCTCCTGCCCGTCTGTCTGGGCGAATGACACCACCAGCCACCCAGCCACCCAAGCCCGAAGCCCGGAGCATCTTTGATTCCTCCCTCTCGCCAGCTCCTTCCGATTCGTTACTGATTTACCAGTGAGACACGTCAAGGACCACTGCCTTTGCTCCGCGCCTGCAGCGGTTACCCGAGGTCACTCTGCCACCAGCTCTCGCTGTGCTGCCACAGTAACCTCCGAACCGGGCCGTGCTGCCCGAGGTGACCTCGGTGAAGCGGAAATCTCTCCACACGTTCCCCTCCCCTCTACGCTTCAGCCGCCGCCTCCGAGGCTTCCTGTTGACAGCAGAGGAATGCAAAACCCTCCCCACCCTGGGCTCCGGGCTTCCTCTTCACTCCAGGGCCGGTTGGCGTGGTCAGACCCTCTTCTCCTGGTAATTCCTGGTCTCAGTTTCTCATGAAAGCCTGCGCTGGCTTTGAAATTGCCTTGGGCTAACAAATGCCCTGGCTGTTTTCTGAAGCCTTGATGGGCAGTGGTGGCCTGTCTCAGTGACACTGGGATTTGCTACTCTGACTGATTTGATGTTTTGGAGGGAGTCCCTGGGCCCGTGGGCTCCAGCCCCACCAATTCCAGGCCGACCTAGAACCGTGTTTGTCTTTGGGAAAACTGTGTCTGACTCCCTAGGTCTTCTGATTTCCGTTGAGCTGCGCCAGCCTTGGAGAGGGGGAGTTCCTTTACCTTCCAGGAGAATCCAAGACCCAGGTCGGAGAAGGCGGGGCCTGGCCTGACAGCGAGGCTGGGTGGGAGCAGGGAGATGAGACTCCGGGGCCTGGGCCCAGAGCTGAGAAAGGTGAGACAACTTTTTGGTGACCAATGCGTGCGTCAGAAGGGATGACGTTCCCCCAGCACGACAGCAGCAGCGCACGTTCTGCAAAGGCCGCACCATCTCAGAAGGTCACAGACATGGCCCCGAGGGGGGGGGGTGGCTCTTCAAGCCTGAGGTGTGCAAGCCTTGGAAACGGCCCCAGTGTCCTTTCTGTGCAGTGCCAGCTCCCAAGTGGGCATCCTTTGGGAGCTCTCTAGTCACTGGCTCCTTTACAACTCCATAGGGATAGAAATTAAGCTATAAAAGACAGTCATACAAATGATTCCTATACACTCAGATAGCCGGTGAATTTTGTCTGGTAAAGATACGATTGAGGGGCTGGCGCTGTGGCGCAGTGGGTTAAAGCCCCAGTTTCCAGCACTGGTATCCCATATGAGCACCAGTTCGAGTCCCAGCAGCTCCACTTCTGATCCAGCTTCCTGCTAACATGCCTGGGAAAGCAGCAGAAGATGTCCCAAGTGCTTAGGCTCCTGCACCCATGTGGGAGACCTGGAAGAAGTTCCTGGCTCCTGGCTTTGGATTGGCTCAGCTCCGGCCATGTGGCCATTTGGGGAGTGAACCATCGGATGGAAGACCTGTGTGTGTGTGTGTGTGTGTACCTCTCTCTGTCTTTCAAATAAATGAAATCTATCTTAAAAAAAAAAAAGATGTGATTGATTTCTGCCCCATAGGCATGAAAAGGAGTCCCCAAATGCAATGTAGTTGAGCACTTCATTGCCCTGTGGTATGTTAAGGATATTAACCAGCCTTGTTTATTTTTTTTAAAGATTTATTTATTTTTAGAAAGCTTTTATTTAATGAATACAGATCTCATAGGTACAGCTTTAGGAATACAGTTCTTCCCCCCCGTTACCGCCCTCCCACCCCAACTCCCGTCCCACCTCCTATTCCCTCTCCCATCCCATTCTTCATTAAGATTCATTTTTAATTATATACAGAAGATCAACTCTAAGTAAATATTTCAACAGTTTGCACCCACACAGACACACAAAGTATAAAGTACTGTTTGAAGACATGACAAGTTTTACTGTTAATTCTCATAGTACAACTCATTAAGGACAGAGATCCTACATAGGGAGCAAGTGCACAGTGACTCCTGTTGTTGCTTTAACAATTGACACTCTTATTTATGAGCTCAGTGATCATCCAAGGCTCTTGTCGTGAGCTGCCAAGGCAATGGAAGCCTTTTGAGTCTACAAACACTGTCAGTATTTAGACAGGGCCATAAGCAAAGTGAAAGTTTTCTCCTCCCTTCAGAGAAAGGTGCCTCATTCTTTGATGGCCCCTTTTTTTCCACTGGGGTCTCTCTCACAGAGGTCCTTCATGTAGGTCATTTTTTGCCAGTGTCTTGGCTTTCTATGCCTGAAATGCTCTCCTGGGCTTTTCAGCCAGGTCCAAATGCCCTAAGGGCTGATTCTGAGGGCGGAGCCCAGCCTTGCGTTGATCAGCAACCTCATTTCAGCATTTCTGAAATGTGTGCATTTCTGCTCTTAAAATTGTTCTTTGAATTGGTTTGTTTCCTCGTCTTATTGGTTCCTTCATCAATGACAAGTTTGAATAAAATCTCATATTCAGTTGTGATTTGCTGTTTCTGCGGCACAGAAACAAAATACGTTTTTCTCCATTCCTTGAAAGAACGTTTTTAAAAAGATTTATTTAGCTGAAAGGCAGAGTGACAGAGAAAGAGATCATCCATCCACTGGTTCACTCCCCAATTGGTCACAATGACTAGGGCGGAGCCAGCCCGAAGCCAGGAGCCTGGAACTCCATCCGGGTTTCCCACGTGGGTGCAGGGCTCCAAGCACTCGGGCCATGGTCTGCTGCTTTCCCAGGCGCACTAGCAGGGAGCTGGGTGGGAAGCAGAGCTGTCAGGGCTCCAGGTGGCTGCTTAACCCGCTGTAGCACAATGCCAGCCCTTGAAAGAAGGTTTTATCTGAAGTTCAATGTATTCATCTGGAAAACACTGCTGACCGACGAAGTGCAGCAGGAAAGAGGTGATTCTTGGAGAGCAGCTGTCTGTGTCCGTCCTCTGTCAGACTGGGATTCCTGAGGTCAGAGTGTGATGGGGGTTTTCCTGCCCTCACAGCCCCACCTCCACCCGGCACAGATCTCCATTCTGAACCCACTCCCGTGACTGTGAGGGTGCGAGTACAGCCCTGCTCTGCAGAGGCCGGAACTGGTCCTCAGATGGGAAATGACTGGCCCAGCCGCTCCGTGGTAGCTAGCCCCCCAGCAGGGCCTCGAGTCCGCAGTCCAGTTCTCCATAGTTTCTAAGGGGCAGTAGATCTTATAATGATGTTCACTGAGCCCCAGGAGAGGTGGAGATGTTTTCCATTTGTGTCAGTTTCTCTGCTTATACTTTCTTGGTTATTTTTTGTTGTTGTTAAGAATGATTTATTTGAAAGGCAGAATAACAGAGAGAGAGAGAGAGAGAGAAATTTCCATCTGCTGGTTCACTCCCCAGATGGCTGCAACAGCCAGGGCTGGGCCAGGCCGAACCCAGAAGCCCAAAGCTCCATCCAGGTCTCCCACGTGGGTTGCAGGGGCCCAGGCAGTTGGGCCATCTGCTGCTGCTTTCTCAGGTGCATGAGCTGGACCGGAAGCAGAGCAGCTGGGTTTTAAACAGGTGCTCATATGGGATGCTGGTGTTGCAGGCTGCAGCTTGATCCACGGTGCCACAGTGCCGGTCCCTGCTTACGCTTTCTTGTGGGCTCTGTGGCGGCTGCTATGAGCAGGTGAGAGCTGAGGTTATCTCCCTGGAAGGACCAGTTTTCCCTGTTGGTGCTGACATGGCTGTGCCCTGGGCAGAGCTTGTGGCTTTGCACCTTCCTGTTGCCTGGACATCCCGCCAGCTGGCTGGGTGCTGATTCCAGATCCCTGCTCTGCCCGGCCCGGGCTGTCAGTATCTTCCCCAAGGAAGGCAGGCAGGGTCCGCTCTGCCACTGCAGCAGCCTTGGCCTTGGGCGAGCGAACTCCCTACTCTGGATCCTCAGGCTTACCGGCTCCGGTCTTCTCTGCTCCAGCTGTGTCTCTCTAAGGGACAGGAGTCTGTGGGTTCAGGGGTCCTGCATACTGGTAACGTGTCCTCCTGCCCCTCCTTCTGGCCACATTCTGATCCGTGGGGCAGTGGGGCTTCTTTCCCGAGTGGCTCCAGCCTGCTTGCAGGGCCAATGTGGGCCTTGCTCCTAAGCACAGCCAGGGCAGCATGGAAACTGGACAGGTGGGCAAAGGTGTCCTCTAGGGACACTGTGCAGTGCAGCTGTGCAGGACACGCCGGGAGTGGGAAGACCAGGGAGGGGGTGGCTGTGAGTGGGGGCAGAGTGCTGAGGAAGCGGAGTCTAAATTTCAGTCTGGCCTTCCAGGTTGTTCTGAAGGTGTATTTGTCAGGACAGGAGAATAGTACATATTTTACTTAACAGTTGTCAATTGGATTTACAACAGTTAATATTTAGACATATGGTGCGTGGGGCTCTCTGCTCTTGCCCCAGGCTTTGCAATTGTGCAGAGCAGCCTTGCTCTTTCTTTTTCCTCCTTTAATATCTCACTCCAGCCACTGCCTGATTGTCCCTGCAGACTTCACGGTCTGCATCGTAGCATGGCGGGTTAAGCTGCTGCCTGCGACACTGGCATCCCATACGTGTGCAGCTCCCTGCTAACGCACCTGGGACAGCAGCAGAAGACAGCCCAAGTGCCTGGGCCTCTGCCACCCTTGTGGGAGACCCGGATGGAGGGCCAGGCTCCTGGCTTTGGCCTGGCTGTTGTGGCTATTTATGGAGTGAACCAACAGATGGAAGATCTCTCTTTCTGCCTCCCTCACTGTCTCTAGGTAACTATGCCTTTCACATAAACAAAAATGTCTTTTAGAAAATCGGTGTTGTCGGTAAGGCATCTGAGACCTTCCTCACCCCAGTCCATCTGCCCCGCTGGCCCCGTTCTCTGCTTCCCCATTTGCCGCAGTCAGCATTTCTGCCGTCTCTTGCTTGCCTTCTCTGTGCCTGTGTTCCTGCTGCTCCTTCTACCCTAGTGGCCTTCCCCGTCCGACCCACCTAGCACACTTCCACTCATCCTCCAAGTCTCCGACAGCCTCCCGACTCCTGCCCCCCTGCGGTTCACGCCTGCGGTTTCCTTTGCATGGCCCAGGATGGAGTGCGATGGCGTAGCGGGCTCTGGGGTCAGACCTCACTCCCGGGCCTGCCACCATCCGGCTGTGTGCTGAGGCAGCTTGCTTGAGGCTGCTGTGCCCCAGCTTCACAGCAGTGAGACACAGATAGCGAGGTCCCTCCTCACCCAGCACCTCCCCGTGTACACACACAAAAGCCACAAGTGGCCGAGCACAAGCTGCTGTACAGAGATTATTCCTTTTTCAAAAAAAAAAAAAAAAAAAAGCGGTACTGATTTATTGAAATGCAGAATTATACACACACACACACACACACAGAGAGGGAGAGGGAGAGGGAGAGGGAGAGGGAGAGGGAGAGGGAGAGGGAGAGAGAGAGAGAGAGAGAGAGAGAGATGGAGATCTTCTATCTGTTGTTTACTCTCCGAATAGCAGCAACAGCCAGGGCTGGGCCAGGCTGCAGCTGAGAGCCTGCAACTCCATCTAGGTCTCCCAAGTGGGTGCAGGGGCAGAGCAGCCGGGACTCACGCTGCACGCTGATAAGGGATGCGGGCCCTGCAGGCCCCCACGTCTTCTGTGAATGGTGTTAAGAGGGTGGAGACAGCCAGGCTGTGATGGGGGGGGGGGGGTTTGAGAGGGTGCTTAAATTGGATCAGGTCGTTCGAGGGGCGCCCTGCTGGGCCGTATGCCCCTCATCTCTTGCCATAGGAAGCTCTGTGCCATCTCGGGCCCCTGCTAGCAGGGGAGCATTCCCAGATGAGACAGACCCGTCGGGAACCTGCGCCTCCAGAGCCGTGGGCCAGATGCACCTCTTCTCTCTACAAAGCAAGCCGGCCTCGGGTGTTTCATCACTGCCGTGAACAGCTGACCCCTACAGGGCTGGCTGGGCCTTCCTCAGGCTGCCACTTGAGCCACCTTCTCTGTCTGACTCCCCTGCCCCACTCTCTGCAGTGCAGGTGCTGGTGTGGACTAGGAGGGCTCATTTCCCTCCCTCCCTGCACCAGAGGGACGTTCCTGACTTGCTGGTGGCTGGGGCTCCCCCGAGCCACCTCCTCTGCCTGGGGGCTCTCTCAAGGCTGCTTGAGCTCGGCTTCCTTCCTCAGTCTCCCCTGACACCTTTGGCGGAAGTGCCGTGGTCCAATGGTGGACACATAGCCCTGCTCGCCCCACACACCCCTTCGAGTGCTGAGCAGTGCCCCACCCATCCTTCTGTAATTCTCTGGGCCAGAGACGGGCATCGGGCCCCGGATGCATGGTTCTCACTGAAGGGAGTGGGGTGACCCCAGGGGACGTTTGCCATGGTCACAGCTGGAGGGGGCTGTGCTACTACGGGCAGGTGAGTGGTGGCTAGTGACACCACTGTGCACACTGCAGGGCTCAGCATGGTGCCCACAGCACAGGAGCCCCCAGCTCAAAGTGTCCATTCGCTGAGAAATCGGCTGCCGCTTCACGGCCGTCCCCAGGCAGTCACACCCTCTCCCCCCACCCGACATTGTCCCTGGCCGTGCTCTGCTCCGGGGCTGTGGAGCCATGGCGGCCTGGCCAGCACCATGCTGGGAAGATGCCCAGCTCACGGGCATCCTTCGTGTCTTGGAGGGGGTCTTTCCAGGCACTCGGTCTGCTGCTCTCAGCAAGGTCAGGGTGAGGGTCGCAGGGCCAGCTTGGGCCCCTCTTGGGAGGTCTGGAAGGGTATCTGGCAGCTCCTCTGCAGAGGGTGAGGGTCCTCACCAGCTGTCCACCTCTGTGGGGGGACTGCAGTGGGCACTCTGAGACGGGGAGTGCCCATCTGGCCCCACTGGCACTCTCTGAGGTGTGTGAGCCCCTCTCTAGAGGGTCAGCTCCTTGGAGGCTGCAGCTTCCCCAGCTGGCTCCCCCTGTGAGTCCCCAGCTCCCACGGCAGTGCCTAACTGTCTGCCGACGGTGAATGGAGGCTTCACCTCCCTGCAGCACAGCCGGGTTTGCAGCCAGAAGCTTATATCTCTACCTAAGTATCCGTAATCCCTGTAATCCGTTTGAAGAAAGAGAAGAAAGAGCTTGCTTGGATCTTGCAGCAAAAGAAAGGTGAGGAGGCTGCATTAAAAAAAAAAAAAAAAAAAAAAAAAAAAAAACAGGCTGGCGCCACAGCTCACTAGGCTAATCCTCCGCCTTGCAGCGCCGGCACATCAGGTTCTAGTCCCCGTCAGGGCGCCGGATTCTGTCCTGGTTGCCCCTCTTCCAGGCCAGCTCTCTGCTATGGCCCGGGAGTGCAGTGGAGGATGGCCCAAGTGCTTGGGCCCTGCACCCGCATGGGAGACCAGGAGAAGCACCTGGCTCCTGGCTTCGGATCAGCTCGGTGCGCCGGCCACAGCGGCCATTAGGGGGTGAACCAATGGCAAAGGAAGACCTTTCTCTCTGTCTCTCTCTCTCACCGTGCACTCTGCCTGTCCAAAAGAAAAACCAAACAACAAAAAACATATGGGGCCGGCACTGTGGCGCAGTGGGTTAACACCCTGGTCTGAAGTGCCGGCACCCATATGGGCGCTGGTTTGAGAACCAGCTGCTCCACTTTCAATCCAGCTTTCTGCTGTGGCTGTGGCCTGGGAAAGCAGTAGAAGATGGCCCAAGTGCTTGGGCCCCTGCCCTATCATGGGAGACCTGGAAGAAGCTCCTGGCTTCAGATTGGCCCAACTCCGGCCGTTACAGCCAATTGGGAGTGAACCATCGGATGGAAGACTCTCTCTCTCTCTCTGCCTCTCCTCTCTCTGTGTAACTCTGACTTTAAAACAAATAAATAAATCTTTAAAACAAAACAAAACATATTTGAAAAGGCCCAAAGGTAGGGAGGGCAGCAGCGGGAGCTGAGAGACAGATCTCCTGGTTCACTTTTCCAAATGCCTGCCACACCTGGGACTTGGCCATATGGCAGTTGGGAGCTGGGAACACACTCTAGGTCTCCCACTTGGGTGGCAGGGACCCAAGCACTTGAACCATCACCTGCTACCTCCCAGGGTCTACACTGGCAGGAAACCGGAGTCAGGAGCAGAGGCACAAACCCAGGCACTCCGACATGGGCTGCAGACATCCCGTCCCAAGCAGCCTCTTCATTCCTGTGCCAGACACTGCCCCCCACCCGCCCTCCGGAGGTCACTGTGCACCCTGCTGAGCAGGTGGGGGCGCTCTCCCAGGCTATGGGAAGAGGAGTTAATAAGGATAAAAAGGGCCTCTCCCCACGACCTGGGTGGCAGGAGCCGTGCAGCTCATGAGCTGCTCTGGGGTGGTGTCCGTGTGTGCACCTGTGGCGACAAACGTGTGGAAGAGTGTGCCCCTCTGCAGGAAGCATGCAGGAGCTCCCCAGAGAGACAGACCATCTCACACTGGAGGAGGAGTGGTGCGGGCCCTAGGGTGCTGCCCCGTGGGCCGAGAGAAGGAGGTGGCTGGGGGGCTGCTGGGGGGCTGCGTGTGTTTCCCTGCGGGCTCTCTGGTTACTGCTCTGGGGCCCTGTGGGAAAGCAAAGGGTAAATGAAGCACACGGGAAGCCCCAGTGAAGCCCGGCTGCAGCCAGTGGAGGTGCATCGAGGGCTCCCTCACAGCGCCCACGTGGGTGTGGCAGTAAAAGGTTCGAAGGCATGGGCTTTGCCCGGCTCCAGAGGGAGGCGGCTGCAGCCAGGAGCAGGTACTTCGTGGAGGCAGCTTCCGGTGAGCATATTCATCGCTCTCAGCTGGCTGCAGAGGTGGGGAGGGCTGTCTTGGGGCTGTGCAGGCGGCGAGGTAAGGGACTCCCGGAGGGCCACTGGGGCGTGGGCCAAGTGGATCCCTGCAGCCTTGGGATTCTGGGCTGAGGAGGTGACAATCGTGGTGCTGCACTCAGCAGCTCCTGCTGATGGAGATTACAGCAGGCCAGGGGCTTCCCCTATCTGATCTCGCCCAGCCCTCACCACAGGACTGTGCCCTTCTCCACTTTGCACATAAAGAGCCCGAGCCTAGGCTACATGAATACATAGCCACAAACCACACTGGGACCTGAAGTCAAGTAGAAAACTGAGTGCCGTGTGGCTAGGGTCAGCACAGGTGCACAGCGCCAGCTTCTTCTTTTATTAAAATTATTTATTTGAAAGGCAGAGACAGAGGGAGAGTGAGAGGCTTAGAGGGAGAGAGAGGTCTTCCATCCACTGGTTCACTCCCCAAATAGCCAGCTTGGCTGGTTCGAATCCAGGAGCCAGGAGCTTCTTATGCATCTCCCACGCAGGTGCAGGGGCCCAAGCATTTGGGCCACCTTCTGCTGCTTTCCCAGGCCACAGCAGGGAGCTGGGTCAGAAGTGGAGCAGCCAGGACATCAACGGGTGCCCATATGGGATACCAGTGTCCGGGTGGTGGCTTCACCGGCTACACCACAGTGCCAGCTTATGGGGGCTGTCCACTCACCCTGGCCCACACCTCCCCAGGAAGATCTAGTCCTGTAGGAAGGTATTCCCTGGAAACCAGGACCCCCAGATTTGGCTGTCACTCAGCCACTGATTTCCAGGGCCATCAGAGGACAGTTTCAAATGTCCCATCACCGAGGCCCAGAGCCGGGCGAAATGGACACAGCAGATTATTGTTTAAATGATGGCACCAAGACAGCAGCCTGGTGAACGCTGTGCATGGCCTCTCACAGCTGTTAGGGGCTGCAGCAGGTTGCCTTAACGTGTGCCTCCATCAGTGGGGCCCCTGTTCATTCAACAAACACCTGTTGAGCTCCTGCCACCCCCGGTTCCAGGCTCGGGAACCCGCATCTGCCCCCTTCTGCCACCTGGCGTTATGTAGCGCGGGTTGTTGCTGGAACCAGGAGTACAGGCCTTGGCCTTGGGCTTGGCGCTGCTCAGAAAGGACCCCGCAGTTCGTCACGCGGGGTCTAAGAGGTGCGCTGGAGGCTCGCTCGGTGGCGCGCACAGCCGTCCAGAGGTGACCGCAGGCCCAGGGCTTTTCCCAGGCCAAAGCAACAGGTGCCGGTTCTGAGCGGGGCGGGGCAGGACGGGGTGGGGCGGGGTTCCCGCCGCCGCCGCCAGAGGGCAGCCAGGGCGCGCGCGCGGCCAGCCGAGCTGGACCCCCAGGTACGTCTGGCTGAAAAGTGGGGTCGCCCCCGCCCAGGGGCCCGGGCTCTGAAGTCGGAGATTGCCTTCGGCTCCGCGCAGGGGACCGGGGGACACGTGCAGGGCGGCTCTAGAGCGGCGGCCGAGTCCTGGGAGCTCTTGGCGCCCGGGGGAGGGGCGAGGCCCGGGGGCCGGCGGGGCGCGGGCAGGGCCTGGCGCCGAGCTGCCCTCGCCGACCGCGCCCGCCGGTGGCCTCGCCCGGAGCCTGGGGATACCCCGGGCAGGCCTGGGCCTGGCCCCCCCAGGAGGCTTTGCTCCCGGCTCCTGTCCCGGGGCCCTCCACGGAGCCCGTCGCGAGCCCCCAGCGCGGGGGTGGCGGGGCGAGGCGAGGCGGGGGCGGCGGGTGGAGGAGGGGCGGGCGAGGGCGGCTGCTGACGGCCGGCGGCGCTGGGCTGAGCGTCCGAGCGCGCCAGTCAACAAGTGCGGTGTTTACCGAGCGCCTGTCCCGGCGCGCACGTGCGGCGGCGGGAGGGGGCTGGGGCTCGTCGCGGGTCCCCGCCCCTCTGCTCTTGGCCTATTTAGGGTCCTGTGCCGTGACATTGGGCGTTCGCCCCTCGTTAGGGGTCAGCAGTGGGATTCCGTGGGCACCGCGGCGTGTGTGGGTGCCGAATGGGGGTGTTTGTCGCTGGCGGGGGCCGGAGTCCCCGGCTTCGCCTGGTATCTTTCCAGGAGCCTGGCAGCCCGGCCCCAGCGGCCAGGCAGGCTTTGAGGAAATGCAGCTCCCGGTGCAGGGGTGGTGGCCCTGGCTCGCGAGGGTGTGCGGGCCACCTGCGGTGCGGGAGCCTCCTTTCGGGGCTCCTTCCTGAACACCTGATCACTCGCCTGGGTGGGTGATTGTCCCACCTGGAGATTGCGTGCGTGCGTGGGGCAGGTGTGCCGGGCAAGGTGGAAGCCCGCTGTCTGTGAGATCAGAGCTAGGGGACTCAGGTGAGCGCTCCTCCTCCGGAGCGGCAGTCTGAGGACCTGGTTCAGGAGCCGGGACCGCAGCCCGCTGTGTCTCCGGGCCCTCCTCCTCCCACCCCTGCCTCTCGCATCCACTCGGCCTCTGTCTCCTGAACAAGCTCGCAGAGCCGCACATCAGAGCCACGTTTCCCCCACCGTGCCCTGCACCTGCGGCTGCCTCCGCGCTGTGCCCCGCCTCGCCCTCGCTGCAGCCTGGCTGTTGGCCCCGGCAGGTTGTTGAAACCCCTGAACCGCTTTCCCGAAGGTCCTTTGCTCTCTTTTGCGGGCCCTCTGTGGCTCTGCCTGGGAAGCAGACGCCTGGCTTTGCTGGTTCTAGATAGTTCCACTTCCTCTTTGCCGCCCCCCTCCCTTCATCCAGAGGGGGAGCTGACCAGGAGTCTCCTTGGAGAAGCTCGGCTGTGTTGGGCCAGAGTCCTGCAGCCTCTCGCTTGCCTTCTCTGCTGCCATGCTCCCCGCCAGCCCCGCACAGCAACCCCTCCACGGTGTCGCCCCTGCACTCGTGGTCCCTTTTCCCATGTCACCGACCCATCCCCCTGAGAAGCCTGCAGAGGCTCTGACTTTCCTGCCCAGATTTCAAGGCTGTCAGTGCCTGGTCTCCTTCCCTCAAACCAGTTTCCAGACCTGCGGCTTCTCTCACCTTGTGCACCATAGTTGGCCCCCTTGCCCCTGCCCTATGTGCTTTCCCTGGGGAGGCTTTGCTCCCCTCCCTGGCTGCCTGGGGCCCTTTGCTGGCCCTGCACCCTCCAGCCACCACGGCCCGCGGGTCTCATTGCCCTCCTGCCCCCCCACCGGTCCCCAGGACGGGGCCCTGTGTAAGTGCTCAGTGCAGGGATCCCCACCCCAGACCTCCCAGACCACCTCGTCATTACCCCACCACCACCAGCATGGCTCCTGTAGCACCTCCTGCGCTATTCCCACATTCATCTGTGTGCCTGCAGGCTTGTGCATGGATTGGCTACAGGTTGGGGGTGCAGTTTAATACTTTGTTGTGTGCTGTTAGCCTGCTGTGCATCGTTCAGACTGTTAATCAGAGCCGCTGTGGATTTCCTGGGCTGGTGTGCCCCGGGCATCATCCCCAGCATTCCTTGCTTTTGTCGGCTCCTCGTGACTTCCAGATTGGCTGGTTTAGGGTTCGGGTCCTCAGGCAGAGGGCAGCCCCCTCTCTAAGCACACAGCTCGTTGGGGAGCAGAGTGGAGGCTAAAACTGCTGCAACCTGCCTGACTTGCAAGGCTGTTGCTACGGCCTCGGGTTTGCTGCCTGTCCAAGAAGGGGCGTGCCTCGGTGGGTAGAGCCTGTGTGCCCTGCGCACCTGGCACAGGTGTGCAGAACACTAATGGGTCGGTTGGTGACTTGGGACTCCGCCCGTCTCCAGGAAAGCACTTTGTAACAGACAGATGGCTAACGGTGGGACTGGTGACTCAGAGAAGCTGTGACACCTGCCCCGGGAGGCCTTGAGCACAGGCAGTTTTCCGGGCTGTTCTTGCAGAGTTGCGGGGTGGAGCACACCTTGCAAGGCTCCCCTTTCCTGGTCAACGAGACCCCACCCAGCCCCTGGTGGTGGTAAAGGCTTTCAACTAAGTTTGCTTAGGAGACGTCCTTCCCTGTTCTCTGCAGGTCACTGTCATGGGGAAATGAGTGCCTGCTGTGAAATCCCGTTACCATGGCAACCGGCATGGAGGCCCCAGCCTCTTGCTCCTGGGTCTCTGCACTGTGTGCTTCCAGGGGCTTTTTTCCATCTCTGTCGCCTAAAAAAAAAAAAAAAGAAAGAAAGAAAGCAGTACTCCTCCCTGCTCTCCTTTTCCATTAGACATTAGGGTAATTTTTTTTTCCAGATGGTGATTTCTGGGCACTGTTGGTGCCCCAGCAGGCTGTCGCCAGGCTGCTGGCACCCCATTAATAGTGACCCTGGGTTAGGTCACATTCTGAGTGACGCTCAGTGCCCCACGGGTAAAAGGACGTTAATGGCGGTTGCTGTGCCTTGTGATCGCTGAAAAAGCCGAGAAGCAGGCAGTGGTGTGCCGGCCCCCCGGGCGCAGCTTCCTCAGTGTGAAGGGGCGATGCTGTTTGTCTCCGGTTGCTGTGTCCTCTGCGTGGGTCCTGCTCACGCGTCTCCTGGCGGGGACCACCCAGAGCGGGCTGCCTCGGGGCTGCTAAGAAAGACAGGGTGCTTGGGGCTGATGCGGTGCAGTGGGTTAAACGGCCACTTGTGACACTGCCTGGGAACATCAGTTCAAGTCTCGGCCACTCTGTTTTGATCCAGCTCCTTGCTAAGGTGCCTGGGAGAGCAGGGGTAGATGGCCCAAGTATTTGGGCCCCTGCCACCCATGTGGGAGACTGGGATGGAGTTCCTGGCTCCTGGCTTCAACCTGGCCCAGCCCCAGCCATTGCAGCCATTGGGGGAGTGAACCAGTGGACAGATCTCCTGCCCTTTCCTCCCTGCCAACTCTCTCTAACTCCACCTTTAATTTTTTTTTTTTTCCGACAGGCAGAGTTAGACAGTGAGAGAGAGAGAGACAGAAAGGTCTTCCTTTTTCTGTTGGTTCACCCCTCAAGTGGCTGCTACTGCTGGCACGCTGTGCCGATCTGAAGCCAGGAGCCAGGTGCTTCCTCCTGGTCTCCCATGGGGTGCAGGGCCCAAGCACTTGGGCCATCCTCCACTGCACTCCCGGGCCACAGCAGAGAGCTGGCCTGGAAGAGGAGCAACCGGGACAGAATCTGGCACCCCAACCGGGACTAGAACCCAGGGTGCCAGCACCGCAGGCGGAGGACTAGCCTAGTGAGCCGCAGCGCCAGCCATGTAACTCCACCTTTAAAATAAATAAATAATTTTTTTAATTTATTTGAAAGGCAAAATGACAGAGTGAGACACGAGTCTCCCATCTGCTGGTTCACTCCCCCAAAATGTCCACAACAACTGGGGCTGGGCCAGGCTGGGGCCAGGATGTGAGAGTTTCATGCAGGTCTCCCATGAGGATTCAGGGGCCCAAGCACTTGGGCCATCTCCCACTGCTTTCCCAGGCCAGTAGCCGGGAGCTGGATCAGAAGCTGAGCATCCAGGACTCCAGTCGATGCTCATATGGGATGCAGGCATCACAGGCAGGGGCTTAACTGCCACAACGCTGACCCCAGTTAGTCTTTAAAAAGGAAAGAGGGGGATGGCACTGTGGCATTGTAGGCTAAGCCTCTGCCTGCAGCGCTGGCATCCCATGTGGGTGCTGGTTCATGTCCTGGCTGCTGCACTTCCAATCCAGCTCTCTGCTATGGCCTGGGAAGGCAGTGGAAGGTGGCCCAGGTGCTTGGGCCCCTGCACTCATGTGGGAGACCTGGAAGAAGCTCCTGGCTCCTGACTTCAGATCAGCACAGCTCTGGCCATGGAGACCACTTGGGGAGTGACAAGCAGATGGAAGGTCTCTCTGTCTCTCCCTCTCTCTGTCTGTGACTCTACCTCTAAATAAATAAATAAAATCTTAAAAGAAAGAGAGGATGCCTTTGGCAGGAATTGTAGCCACTCACTCTGGTAGAGTGCTCAGCGTGTGCAAACACGGCGCCCTTATTTAATCGTCGGTAAAATGAAAAGGTACTATTTGTATCACATTTTCCAGGCAGGGAAGACGATGCACAGAAAGGTCAGGTATTTGTCCAGAGACGTACAGCAAGCAGGTGGTAGACCTGGGCTTAGTTGCAGGAAACCTGACTCCTGTGGCCAGTGTGCTGGGTGCTATGAAGGTGACGGCAGGAGCATGTTTGCTTGGCGAGAGGGTGAATTGGAGACTGACTCCCCCAGAATCTGAGGCTTATAGAAGTAGTTTGCACAGTTTTAAGCGTCTTGCGGTGGGCGAAATGAAGGTACGCCCTCCAGTTTTGATGGCAGCACTGCACGTAGAAGCCAGAAAACCAGGAGCTCACCCAGCATCTGTCGGTCATAGAGTGGACACACAAACTGGGGTGAGTGCAGAGGGCACCCCGTGTGAATGAGCAGCCCGCAGCCACACGGCGACCTGTGGGTGAATCTCGCACATGCGTGTGGTTCTGTCCACGTGGAGTGCCGCGAGCCAGGGTGATTTCCAGAGGCACGACGGTGGCCGGAGGCCTGGGCACTGCCCCCACAGGTGTGTTCTTGCTGTCGGAATGCATCAGTTCTGGTGGATGGCCTTCTCTCTGTGTCCGTCACACTGCAGTAAAACCTGGCCACGCAGGAGAAGCGGCAGCCAGGACCCTGCGCTCAGGGCACGGGTGTGCACCTGCCATTCCCTTGCAAGCGGCCCCACGTGGGCTTCCCCTTTCTGGGACTTTGGGTGTCTTGTGACAGGTGGGAGGTGACGGGAGGGTAGGCAGGCGCCCAGGTTCTGGGGGAGAGGGCCAGCTGGAGGCTGTGGGAGCAGAGCCAGGGTCTACGCTGTGTTCTCCCTGTCTTTCCCATCCCTTGGGCTTGGGGAGGGCTTGCTGAGCTGCAGGGTGGGTGCTTGGGTTGGTGGGGGAGGGGCAGTCCCTGAAGTGCCCCTTTCCTCACTGCCAGGATGCTCTGGGATAAGCACAGTGATTGTACTGCCTCCTGCTGGCTATGAGGAGCCGGATCAGCCTGAAGAAGCCACAGGTTACCAGTGGTGCCCCCCCCCCCCGCCCCGCCCCGCCCGCAGCACAGACGTAGGCCGCTTCCCAAACAGCAGTGAGCTGCCCGCGCAGCCTGCAAAGGAAGCATCGTTCTTTGGGAGAGCGGCTCCCCCACTCACATGGCAGTTACATGCTGCTAAAAATACCCCAGCACCTTATGTAAGGCCGCGGTGCGCAGTCAGAACCTTACGTAAAAGCACTTAGCACGCCGCGGACGCTTAATCAGCTGCACATTGCTGTGACCGTGGGGAGCATCCTTGCGAAGTTGGTGGCAGCTTTGCCGGGCAGGGAGCGTGAGCCAGTGTCCATTTCCAGCCCTGCCTGACTCATGCCGCCACCACCGCCGTGCCCCTGCCTGACTTACGGGTTAATGCATTTTTGTCTTTGGGTCTGGCCACTCCCAGCAGCTGCGTCGAAGCCAGGGTTTGTGAAGTGTCCTCTTGCTCATCCCCCTCCCCCCATCCACTGGCAACAAGTGCCCCGACTCACTGGGCACCGGTCGGAAGGACCTCCTTCCCTGGTCAGGGGTCCCAGGTGATCGTCGGCTCAGCCTTGCATGCTGCCAGTGCTGGGACGGCCCATCTCACCGTGGGGCGATGAACTGATCAGTGAGGAAGTGTAAGGGGACAAAGCCGAGGCCCAGAATGACCCTCGGGTAGGCCGGAGTGCCCGGCTGAAACTGACATGGAGACATTTCACGGGAATCTGTTCTGTGCATCTGTGGGACCTGAGGCCGGCGAAGGAGTGGCACGGTGGATGCGCGGCCACAGGCATGGTGACAGCTACGCTGATTCCGTTTCTCAGGCTCCACCTGAATGAGAACGGCACATATGGCGAGATCTGGCACAGCCTTTGTGGCTGTTTGCAGGGGTGGAAAACCATATGTGGCATGAGTGTTTCAAACCTCGGAATACCGCGCCCCTTTGGAAAGGAACTCTGTGTTTATGTGACAGTGTGGATGGAGCGCTAAGATCATAAGGTGGAGAAGGCGCACTGCAGGGAGCAGAACACGGCGGGATACCCCCCCCCAGCTGCGTCCCCCCCCAACCCCGGCCCTCCATGAATCCAGGTGCATGTGACACAGCCCTGCAGGGTCTAGGAAAGCCGCCGGCATCCCATAGCCATTGCAGATTTGCTTCCACTCCAGCTCCCTGCTGGTGCACCTGGGAAAGCCTCTGCCTGCCACTGATGGTGGAGACACAGATGGAGTTCCTGGCGCCTGCTTCTAGCCTGGCTTAGTCATGGCGATCTGGGGAGTGAGCCAGTGGGTGAAAGATCTCTCTCTCTCTCTCCCTCCCTCTCCCTCCCTCCCCCTCCCCCCATTATCCCTGTCACTCTGCCTTTCAAATAAATAAAACAATTCTTTAAAAAATAAAAAATGGTCCACAAAAATGTATTTGAAACTTTTAATAACTACTTTCCTCGGAGAAGGGATAAAGGGATGGGGGTGGGCTGGGGGTAGGCAAAGAAATTGATTAGAGAGATGTCTGTGATATTTTAAATTTTCAAAGTAATTTGTTATATAATTTATATGTCATAAAATTCATTCATTTTAACCGTAACAGTTGATTTTAAATTATTTTTTTTTTTGACAGGCAGAGTGGACAGTGAGAGAGAGAGACAGAGAGAAAGGTCTTCCTTTTTGCCGTTGGTTCACCCTCCAATGGCTGCCGCGGCTGGCGCGCTGCGGCCGGCACACCGCGCTGATCCGATGGCAGGAGCCAGGAGCCAGGTGCTTTTCCTGGTCTCCCATGGGGTGCAGGGCCCAAGCACCTGGGCCATCCTCCACTGCACTCCCTGGCCACAGCAGAGGGCTGGCCTGGAAGAGGGGCAACCGGGACAGAATCCAGCGCCCCGACCGGGACTAGAACCCAGTGTGCCGGCGCCGCTAGGCGGAGGATTAGCCTAGTGAGCCGCGGCGCCGGCCGATTTTAAATTATTAAAAGGAAAAGTACTGGACCAGCGTGTGGCACAGCAGATAAAGCCACCGCCTGCAGCAGTGCCAGGATCCCATACGGGCACCAGTTCCAGTCCTGGCTGCTCCACTTCTGACCCAGCTGCCTGCTAATGTGCCTGGGAAGGCAGTGGAAGATGGCCAAGTGCTTGGGCCCTGCCCCCCACATGGGAGACCTGGAAGAAGCTCCTGGCTCCTGGCTTCAGCCTTGCTCAGCCCTGACCGTTGTGGCCATTTGGGGAGTGAACCAGCAGATGGCGGATCGATCCCACTCTCTGTCGCTTCCTCTCTGGAACTCTGACTTTCAAATAAATGAATAAATCTTAAGGAAAGGAAAGGAAAAGTACTTATGTGCTTAGAAATTTACATCCAGTGTACACCTCTTCCTGACCCGAGCGTCCTTCCCCACTCTGTCCCTGCCTCGGGTGGACTGGGACTAAAAGGCCCCTGTATCGTGTTTTGCCTTTAGGAGCAGCTCAGAGTAGAAATTCTTTCCTCTTCAAATTAAAGAAGTTTTCATTGTATTTGAAAGAGAGACAGCAACGAGACGGACAGACAGATTTTCTACCTGCTGGTGCACTCCCCAGATGCTTGCCAGCAGCTAGTTCTGGGCCAGGCTGAAGCCAGGAGCCAGGAACCCCATGTGGGTCTCCCACATGTGTGGCAGAAACCCAAGTACTTGGGCCATCTTCTGCCTCCCAGGGTACATTGGCAAGAAGTAGAAACAGAGGCAGAGCTGGAAGTTGAACGCTGGCACTCGGATATGGGATGTGGGCATCTCATCTGGTGTCTTAACCTTTGCTGAATGCTGGCCCCTGTTCCTTCTTTTTTTTTTTTTTTTTTTTTTTTTAAGATTTATTTATTTGTTTGAAAGGCAGAGTTACAGAGGCAGAGGTGGCGGGGGGCGGGGGGGTGGCTGCACCCACGTGGGAGACAGGGAAGCTGCTCCTGGCTCCAGATCGGCGCAGCTCCGGCTGTTGCGGCCATCTGGGGAGTGAACCAGTGAATGTCCCTCTCTGTCATTCTGCCTCTTAACTAAATAATAATTTTAAAAATTATCCCATCAGCCTTCCGTCTCTGGGTGTGTTTTAGGCCCTGTAGAGGCTGTGGTGTGCCTGGGGCCATGTGCTCTGCCTGGCTCCCCGCCAGCCTCCTGCAGCCTGCAGAGTGGGCACCTGCCCGAGAGGCTCTTGACTGCGACGTCGCATTCGTAAAGTGAATGGTCATCCCTGGTCACTGTGGACAGAGGTCGTACTGTGTTAAGTGGTTTTGTAACCTGCACTTTATTTAAAATGCTTGCTCATCCATGAGGTTTTACATGCATGCAATGAACAGTTTTCCCTCAGCTTGGTGGTTTTTTTTTTTTTTTCATGTTCCTAAACCTAGAGGTTTTCAGTGTTTATGCGGTGTTACGAACTGAGTGTGCCCCCCCAAAACGCACAGGGGAAGCCCCCTCCCTGCCCCGCTGAGTGCCTGTTTCTGGAGTAAGGAAGGGTTAGGGTAGGATGGAGCCCTGCAGACAGGGGGGTACCTCACAGGAAGAGACCCCAGTGGGCTCGCTGCCTCGCTGTCCCGAGCCCCAGCAGAGGCCGTGTGAGGACAGCCGGGATGAGCCCCCGCTGGCCGCCAGGTCAGCTCGCTCCTGACCTTGGACCTGCCTCGAGAACTGTGAGAAATCAATGTCACCAAGGCCACCAGTCCTTGGTGTCGTGTGAGGACAGCCTGGGCTGTCGGATGTGATCAAGTCCCTTGGTCTCTCAGTTTGTGGCTCCCTCCCTGCTTTCAGGTTTGAGAAGTCTTTGCCACCCCAAGATCACATCAATATTCACTTGTGTTTTCTTCTGTTTTTTTTTTTTTTTTTTTTTTTTTTTTGGAATTTATTTATTTATTTGAGAGGTAGAGTTAGAGACAGTGAGAGGGAGAGACAGAGAGAAAGGTTGTCCATATACTGGTTCACTACCCAGATGGCCACAGTGGCCAGAGCTGTGCCGATCCAAAGCCAGGAGCCAGGAGCTTCTTCCGGGTCTGCCTTGTGGGTGCAGGGGCGGCCATCCTCTACTGCTGTCCCAGGCCATAGCAGAGAGCTAGATTGGAAGAGGAGCAGCCAGGACTAGAACCGGCGCCGCAGGCAGAAGATTAACCTGCACCATGGTGCCGGCCCCTCTTCTGGTTCTTTCTGTCCAGCTCTCCCCTTTACATCCAACTAAAATCCAATCAAAACTTAAGTTTGGTTTGACATACAAGGTAAGACCCCGATTTTACTTATTTTCAAATTATCTACCAGTTCGTTCTTTAAATATATATATCTATATATATATAGATAGATAGATAGATAGATAGATCTATTTATTTGAAAGGCAGAGTTAGAAGGAGAGAGAGGGAGAGAGAGAGAGAGCTTCCATCTGCGCATCCCTCCTACCCCCCCGCAAATGGCCATAATGGCTGTGCCTGGGCCAGATCAAAATCAGGCGCCTAGAACTCCATCTGGGTCTCTCACAGGGGCCTAAGACCTTGGGCCATCATCTGCTGCTTTCCCAGGTGCGTCAGCAGGACGACGATTTAGAAGTGGAGCAGTGAGGCCTGGAAGCCACTGCCCACGTGGGACACCTCGGCATCACAGGCAGTGGCTTTTTTTTTTAATTTTTATTTTATTTTATTTTATTTTATTTTTTTGACAGGCAGAGTGGACAGTGAGAGAGAGAGACAGAGAGAAAGGTCTTCCTTTGCCGTTGGTTCACCCTCCAATGGCCGCCATGGCCGGCGCACTGCGCTGATCCAAAGCCAGGAGCCAGGTACTTCTCCTGGTCTCCCATGGGGTGCAGGGCCCAAGCACTTGGGCCATCCTCCACTGCACTCTCGGGCCACAGCAGAGAGCTGGCCTGGAAGAGGGACAACCGGGACAGAATCCGGCGCCCCGACCGGGACTAGAACCCGGTGTGCAGGTGCTGCTAGGCGGAGGATTAGCCTAGTGAGCCGCGGCGCCGGCCAGGCAGTGGCTTTTGATGTGCTGCACCACAACGCTGGCTGCCCGGCGAGTTCTTCCCATTGTCTTACCCCACCAACTGTATTTTAAATGTAAATTTATTTTTGGAGTATACATTAGAGTTTGCATATCCTTTATCCGAAATGCTTGGTGCCAGAAGTATTTCAGATTTAGGTTTTTTTTTTATTTTGGAATATTTGTGTATACATCATGAAATACCTTGGGAATGAGACCCAAGGCTAAACAGGAAGTTCATTTGTGTTGCGTGCACACCTCAAACACGTGGGCTGAAGGCAATTTTATACATCCCTGTTAATACTCCTGATGAGGAGTTTTCCGCGTGTGTGTCCTGTGGGTGCTCACTGTTGGAGTTTGGAGCACTTCAGGTTTTGGATTTTGCAGTTAGAAACGTTCAGCCTGTGTGGCTGTGTTGCTCCAACGTTGAAAAGCACAAAAAGTAAACAGTGAGAGGGCCTCCCTTCCTCGTGCCTCAGCCTCCCAGGACACTCACCAGGGTCCCAGGTTCTGGGGGTGTCCTTACCCTTTTCTCTGACTTGCATTGTTAGCCTTATTTTAGTTTACAGACTGGTTAGTTTCTGGGCTTCCTGTTTTTTCCTTAATCTGTCTCTTCTTTCTCCATTGGCACATTCTTTAAACATTTGAGAGACAGAGATAGGGAAAGATAGATAGAGATCTTCCGTCTCCTGGTTCATTCTCCAAACACCCACACAGCCAGGAACCAGAACTCAATCCAGGTCTCCCACATGGGTGGCAGAAACCCAACTCCTGGAGCAGCCACCTGCTGCCTCCCAGGGTGTGCATTAGCAGGAAGCTGGAGTCAGGAGCCAGAGGAGGTTATTGAACCCAGGCACTCGGGATCTGGGATACGCAGTAAGTCCTGGCTCAACTTCCTCCCCCTCTCCTCCTACCTACTGGCACATTTTTAATTATAACAATGTATTTTTTAAAATACTCATTTTTTTTATTTGAAAGAGTTACCGAGAGAGAGAAGGACAGGTAGAGAGAGAGAGATCTTCCATCGCCGTTTACTTCCCAGATGGCCACAATGACCAGGGCTAGGCCAGATTGAAGCCAGGAACCAGCAGCTTTATCCAGGTCTCCCACATGGGTACAGGGGCCCGAGGACTTGGGCCATCTTCTGCTGCTTTCCCAGGCCATAGCAGAGAGCTGGATCAGAAGTGGAGCAGCTGGGACTCGAGCTGGTGCCTGTGTGGGATGCCAGCACTTCAGGCGGTGGCTTTACCTGCTATGCCACAGCATCAGCCCCCTGATTTAAACATTTTAAACTCATTTATTCGAAAGAGCTCCCATGCAATGGTTCACTTACCAAATGCCCTCAACATTTGGAGCTGGCCAGGGCCAAAGCTAGGAGCCAGGAACTCAGTCCGGGTCTCCCACAAGGGTGGCAGGAGCCCAATTACTTTAGCTGTCACTGCGCCTCCCAGGGTGCACATTAGGGGAAGCTGGAGTTAGGAAGGGGAGCCAGAAACTGAACTCTGGTGCTCTGATGTGAAATTCTCCCCCACCCCCACCTTTTTTTTTTTTTTTTTTAAGATTTATTTGAAAAGCAGAGGATGAGAGAGTGAGCAAGTATGAACACAGACTTCTATCTGCTGGTTCACTCCCCAGATAGCCATGGTCTGGGGTAGGTCAAAGCCAGGAGCTCCATCGAGGTCTCCCATGTGGGAGGCTGGTGCCAAGCACTTGGGCTGTCAAACACTGCCTTCCCAGATGCACTAGCAGGAAGCTGGGTCAGAAGCAGAGCAGCCAGGACTGGAACCAGCACTGTGTTGTGGGATGCTGGCATTACAAGCAGCAGCTAAACCTGCTGTGTGTGCTACAGTGCCTGTCCCGGGACTGCGTGTCCTAACCCATAGGCCAAGCACCTGCTCCCGAGTTAGTGAGTTGTGAAAAAATGGTGCACGGTGCTCCTATTGCAAAAGAGTATAGAAAACGTGTGTGCAGTTTAAAGAAGAGCGATAAAGCAGACGTGTGCAGCTACTGTAAGCATTGGAGTCTGAGCAGCACTTTAGAAATGGCCCGCCCCCTTCCCCTCTTCCCCCCTCCCCCCTTCCCTCTCCCTTCCTCCTCCCCTTCCCCCTCCCTTTTCTCCTCCCCCTCCCCTTTCCTTTCCCCTTCTCTCTCTCCCTCTCCCCTCCCTCTCCCCTCCCTCTCCCCTCCCTCTCCCCTCCCTGTCTCCTCCCTCTCTCCTCCCTCTCTCCCTCCCTCTCCCCTCCTCCCCCCTTCTCCTCCCTCCCCACCCCTTCCAGGGGAAGTGGGGACTGAAGTTTGTTGCAGTCATGAGCGTTCTGTTCTTTATAGCTTTGCCACACAGGTTCACATCCTTGAACAATGTGTCGTAAGACCTTGTAAACTTTTGGACTTTTTGTTTTATAAGATTTGAGGGGTGGGGGAGACCTTCTATCCGCTGGTTCAGTCCCCCAATGGCCGCAAAGGCCAGGGCCTGGGCCAGGCCAAAGCCAGGAACCCAGAAGTCCATCTGGTCTTCCACAGGGGTTGAAGCCCTTGAACCATCACCTGTTTCCTCCCAGGTGCCTTAGCAGGGAGCTGAATTGGAAGCAGAGCAGCCGGGGCTCAAACCTGCGCTGTGACACGGGGCTGCGGGCGTCACGGGTGGCAGCTCCACCGGCTGTGCCACAGCACCGGCCCCACTCTGGAGCTTTCACAGGTGGACTCACCTGTTTGCCTGTCTCTAGCAGCGGACCTGTGCACGTGGGTCCTTGAGGCGGGCCCTGTAGGTGCCTGTTGCTGTGGTTCTAGCCTTTTACTGCCCGGTTTATCGCATGTGCTGGCGGGCTCTGTGTGTTTTCAGGTGGTGTGTGTAGGAGTGGATTTGTGAGGCAGGGGGCTGTGCTGCGCACTGCCCCGTATGTTTAGGTTTCACCAGCCTGGCCAGTGTGCACCTGCCGCCCGTGCCTCGCTGTGGTTTACCTTGGCGTTTTGCTGATGATTGTGGAAGCTGAGCTGTTCCCCCATTCACACATCTCTTCCTTTCTTTATCTGTTTTTTCCATATTAGATTATTTCTGATTCATAGGCAATCTTCGTACATCCAGGATCTGGTGCTAGCCCAGTGCCTATTATGTGTTGTAAATAACTTCTCTGCGTGTACCTTTTCACTGCCTTAATAGCTTCTTTCGTTGAACAAAACAGTGGAGACTCCAGCCGGCCTACCGTTAACTCAAGTTCAATATTTGTTTATGTTTCTTTATTGGCGGTAAAATTGTGCAGAGAAAGAAAGGAACAAGTCTTAGGGGCTCCATTCAGCGCTCAGACAGATGCATGGACCTGTGCCTCCCAGACCCCTGTCAGGGCCCAGAAATGTCCTCGGACCTCCCCCCAGGGGGTCCCGGTCCCACTCCGCTGGTGTCAGCCGCCATCCTGTTTGCACTGTGGATTGGCTTTGCCTGGCCTGGAGCACCAAGTTTGTGGCGTGTGCTCGTGGCCGAGGCTCGTGTTCCCCCTGGTTGTATGCTGCGTGGGGAGTGGCCCCGTGGGTGTCCGGGTGAGCGCTTCCGTGTTTGGATAGCACTGGGCCTCTGCGTGAACGTGTGCGTCTTGTGTCGGGCCGTATCCGAGCAAGTGGCCGTCAGCTTCTGGCTGACCTGCTCTCATTCCTCTCAGGCGTTCTGCGTCTCGGGTTCACTTCTCGTGGTTGTAGGACTGCTGGGTGCTTGTCCAGGGGTGAAGCGCAGCAGCCACCCAGACGCCCATCTTCAAGGTGGACCACGCCCGCGGCCACCATCACACCAAGACCAGCATCACAACCCGCGCAGGGCTGTTTCGCTGGGCTCGCGGTCCATTCTGAGAGCTAACGGGAGGGTGGGACGTGGAGCCGCTCGTTCCCTGGCAGCAGCTGGTGGGTTCCGGTTCCTCCCCGTTGGAGTCTGCAGGCTTCCCGTGGATTCCGGCAGCAAGGAGGTCTCCCATTTTGTCCCCTTCTTCCTAAGTCACCCAGACTTGGTTGCTGCTGCTTACAACCAACGAGCCCTGATGGACGACGTTTTGTCCCCAGGCAACCGCTGGAGGCCAAACTGTCAGGGGGCCTGCTCGTGCTGCTGACACTCGGGGTGCAGGCTGCCTGGCACCCGCCCCTGGGTTTTCCCCACCCCTGTTTGCATGGCAGGATTCTGCACTAGACCGATTCCTGTTGCTCTAACAAAATCCCCAGGGCTGAGGACTTAATGAAGAAGAGAAGCTCAACGTCTCAGCCTCAGATGGCGCCATCTGTTCAGCCTCAGGTCAGGCCCTCATGGTGGGCAGCATCACAGGGACAGGAGGGTGTGCAAGACAGGAAGCCAGAGGCCGGCACCATGGCGTAGCAAGTAAAGCCGCCGCCAGCAATGCCAGCATCCCATATGGGCGCCAGTTCAAGTCCTGGCTGCTCCACTGTCTGATCCAGCTCCCTGCTAATGCACCTGGGAAAGCAGGTGGGAGACCTGGAAGATGCTCCTGGCTCCTGGCTTTGAATTGGCTCAGCTATGGTCATTGTGCCCCCCCCTCCTTTTTTTTTTTTTTTTTTTTTTAAGATTTATCTTATTTATTTGAAAGAGATACAAACAGAGAGGGAGAGATAGAGAGGTCTTCCATCCACTGGTTCATTGCCCAGATGGATGCAACAGCTGGAGCTTCGCCGATCCAGTGCTGCAGGCCAGGGTTCTAACCTGCTGCGCCACAGTACCGCCCCCGTTGCAGCCATCCAAGGAGTGACCCAGCCGATGGAAGATCTCTCTCTCTCTCCTCTCTCTCTCTCTCCTCTCTCTCTCTTTCCTCTCTATAACTCTGCCTCTCAAATAAAAATAAATAAATTTTGAAAAAAAAAAAAAAAAAACAGGAAGCCAGAGACACTGGTCCTCTTGCCCTGTGTGTCACCACTCACTCTGCAGGGACCCAGCTGGGCTCCCGTGGGAACTGCGTTGTTCCCTTTCAAGGGCAACCTCTCTGGAGACCTGACTCCCTTGGTTGGCACTGAGCCCCACCTCCTAGAGGTCCCCGCTCCCCGCAGCACCACCCTCAAGGTGCAAGCTTCGCACAGGCGCCTTTGGGCGACACAGTCAGTCCGCACCCAGACCATGGTGGGGTGAACTCAGCTCGAGCTCCAGCTTTCAACGCCTGCAGCAGGCAGCCCAGCACGTCAGCTGAGCAAGGTTGTTCTCCATTTTCCCCTTAACTTTGCGTCTAGGTCCCAGCATTAAAATGATTTTCTCTGGGTCCCACGTGGAACGTTAGCAGAGGACCCTGGCTCGATGTGGAAGGCGCACTGTGGTGCACCTGTTCTCTGGGCTTCAGGTTTGGAACCCGGCTTCACTGATCCTGCCCCTCCACGGGGGTGTCCTGGGAGCAGGTGCAGTGACCCCAGAGCTGGGCTCTGGTCCCCGGTCCTCCTTCCCTGCCAGGGAAGGGGCCGTTTGCTCAAGGAGGCTCCGGTCTAGATTATTCTATGAAGTAAAAAAAGAAATGAATTCTCTTCTGGTTTCTTTTTTTAATGTCATCGAATCGCAAGTAGTGCCAGGAAACGACCCAGTTTCAACTGGTGTCTGAGTTGTCACCGCGCTTGTCCCTGTGAATGTCAGGCGCTGGGAGTGTTTGATCAAGAGGAAAGTGCCAGGGGTGAAATTCACCAGGAAAAGGTCAGCGATGGCTGAGAGATGCCTTCCAGCCCCAGACGGTGAAACCCGCCGGGCTGTGTCTCCCAGCAGTCGGAGGCTGCTGCAGCTGCGGGCGCTGCTCGCTCCTCCCCACCCCTGCGCCCCGAGGGCTGCTCTGCCCGCCACCTCTAGTCCTGCTGGGGGAGCTCCCTGTCTGCAGACGCCACTTCTTGGGGTCCAGTGACCCTGACCTGGACACCAAGTCCTTTGTCCCACTCTCAGGTTGTTTTTTTTTTTTTTTAAGATTATTTATTTATTTATTTAAAAAGCAGAATTAGAGAGGCAGAGGCATAGAGAGAGGTCTTCCATCCACTGGTTCACTCCCCAGATGGCTGCAACGGCTGGGGCTGCACCAATCTGAAGCCAGGAGCTAGGAGCTTCCTCTAGGTCTCCCACACAGGTGCAGGGGCCCAAGCACTTGGGCCATCTTCTACTGTTTTCCCAGGCCACAACAGAGAGCTGGATAGGAAGTGGAGCAGCCAGGACCTGAACTAGTGCCAATATGGGATGCTGGCACTGCAGGCGGTGGCTTTACCTGCTACACCACAGCACTGGCCCCACCATTATATATTTATTGTGAGCATTTTATTAATTTAAAATTTTTATTTTAAATTAAAATAATTTAAAATAAATTAACTGGTTAACCTCCCCCCCCCCCCCCCCCGTGCTGGGCAGGCCAGAGCCAAGAGCTGAAAGCAGTCCAGGTGTCCCACTGAGGTGGCAGGGGCCTGACGACCTGGGCCAGCCCTGCCACCTCCCACGGTGAGCATTAGTGGGAGGCTGGAACTGGGAGCAGAGCCAGGACTGAAACCCAGGCAGTGTGGCTTGAGATGCGGGTGTCCCATCAGCGTCTCAGCTGCTGTGGCAACGCCCCCTCCCCACCCCCCAGGGGTGACACTTGTTAAATGGGGGAGAAGCAGGCCCTCGAAGGGGCACCACAAACCCATCCTCAGGTCTCCGTGGCACGTGGAGGCTTGCCTTACCCTTGACCATTCTAGCAAAGGGGCAGACTCCAGAGTGAAGGAGGCGCCCAGTGGAGTCCGGATCACCTTTGCAGAATGCACGTTTCCGTCTGGGTCATGCTTGGGGTCAGGGCAGCCAGGGCTCCACCGTGGCTGGCCCTGCATTGTGCGGACCAGAAGTCCAGAGCAGGGGTGGCGCGGCGAGGGGCGCAGGCTTGCGCTGAGGGGGTCCTTGTCTGGGAGGAGGTTGTTGTCTGGCATTCTCGGGGGGGCGGGGCTCTGCTTACAGATGTGCAGCAGGGGCTCTGGGCAGGCGCAGGGGGCGGGTGGGGAGGAGCAGGAAGGAGGTGCTGTTCCTGAAGGGTGTGTGTGGGCGCGCCAGGTAGGAAGGCTCTTGCTCCTCTGCAAAGGTTGGAGAGTGGGGATCCAGCCACGCCTCCTGCAGGGGCCCACGAGCCCGTGACACGGTCCTGTCAGACACGCGAGGCCTGAGTGGCCAGTCCCAGGACAGGAGACCCTTACAGGTGTGGGGAATGAGCAGTCTCATAACCGCAAGCATCTGCATGAAAAAGGGGAGCAGGGCCAGTGCTGTGCCGTAGCCAGTGAAGCCGCCACCTGCAACACTGGGTCAAGTCCCAGCTGCTCCATTTCCAATCCAGCTCCCTGCCAGTGCACCTGGGAAAGCAGCAGAGGATGGCCCATGTGCTTGGGCCCCGGCACCCACGTGGGAGACCCGGAAGAGGTTCCTGGTTCCTGGCTTCGGCCTGGCCAGTCTCGGTCTTTGCATCCATTTGGGGAGTGAATCAGAGTATGGAAGATCTCTTTCTCTCCCTCTCTAAGGCTCTGCCTTTGAAATAAATAAAAATAAATCTTAAAAAAAAAAAAAAAAAAGAAGGCCAGCACCACGGCTCACTAGGCTAATCCTCCGCCTGTGGCACCGGCACACCGGGTTCTAGTCCCGGTCAGGGCACAAGATTCTGTCCCGGTTGCTCCTCTTCCAGGCCAGCTCTCTGCTGTGGCCCGGGAGTGCAGTGGAGGATGACCCAATCCTTGGGTCCTGCACCTGCATGGGAGACCAGGAGAAGCACCTGGCTCCTGGCTTCGGATCAGTGTAGCGTGCCAGCCGTAGCGGCCATTTGGGGGGTGAACCAAAGGAAGACCTTTTTCTCTCTCTCTCTCTCTCACTAACTCTGCCTGTAAAAAAAAAGGGGGGAGGGGAGGGGAGGGGAGGAGAGGAGGGAAGGGGAGGGGAGGGGAGGAGGGGAGGGGAGGGGAGGGGAGGAGGGGAGGGGAGGGGAGGGGAGGGGAGGGGAGGGGAGGGCAGGAGAGCGTTGTGGTGCAGCTGGCTAAGCTGCCAGTCGGAATGCTCGAGTCCGGGTCAGGTTGCCTGGTCTGGCTCCTGGCTACTCTCTGACTCTGGTTCAGCTTCCTGCTAATGTGCCTGGGAGGCAGTAGGCTGCGATTCCAGGATTTAGGTTCCTGCCATCCACCTGGGAGTCTCGGTGGAGTTCCTGGCTCCAGGCTTCGGCCTTGTCCAGCCCCAGTTGTTGCAGGCATTTGGGAAGTAAAGCAGCGGGTGGAAGATTCTCTCTGTCTCTGTCTCTCTCTGTCTCTCCATCTCTGGCTTTCAAATAAATCTTAAAGACAAACAAAGCAGTTCAGTAATCTTCTCTCTTCAGAAGCTAGAAAAAGGGAGCAGGATTTAGTACACAGTTTAAGTCAGCTCTTGGGACAACCGCAGCCCATGTAGGAGTTTGAGTCCCTGCTCCGCTCTGATCCAGCCCCTGTTGATGCGTATCCTATATAGGAGGCAGCAGATGATGGCTCAGGTAATTGCATCCCTGCCACCTGTGGGAGAGCTGCATTGACCTTCCAGCTCCCAAGCATTTGGGGAGTGAGCAGAGGGCGGGAGGTAGATTTCTCTTGTTCCCCTTTAGAAAAAAAGGAAGGAACTAGGAAAAGAACAGCAAACTAAACCCCAAGCAAGCAGAAAGAAATAATAAAGATTAGAATAGGAAAAAAGATGAAGTAGTAACAAAGGCCACACAGGTCCCTGTGCCATTGCCTTCATAAGAAGCGTCGAGAATATGCAAATCCTAAAGGCAGAAAGTAGAGCACTGTGGAGGGGGAGGAACGGGTGTGGCTGCTAATAGGCGCCTTTCCAGGCGATGAGAATGAGGTGGAACTGGCTACAGGGGAAACCTTGAACCTCACCACAGGACATGCTTTGTGGTCTGTGAGCTGCATCTCAATGACAGTGTTAAACAGAAGTTAGAAGCAGAGTGAATTGGGTAAGAAGGTGTGGGGTTTCCCAAGCAGGAGGAGCCGGTGCCCGTGGGACCCCGGGAGGAGAGAGCAGTATGCAGGGGAAAGAGTTGGGGTTCATCCTAAGGGTGTGGGACGGTGCCCTGGGATCCAGGCGGGGCTCACCGTGACAGTGCGGAGGGAGGGGACAGCATGACGGGGAGGGAGCCTGCGTTTCTCAGCTTTGCTGTTCAAGGCCACTCTGCTAGGTGAGGCCGACAAGGACCCTCTGCCACTGACCTCTGCCCTCCCCCAACCCAGGGACTCTCACCAGGCTCTGAGAGTGGCGGGGATGGCACAGTGTGGGTGTGGCCCTGGAGAAGGTGGGAGACGGGCGTGTGACTGGGGACAGCGGGAAGTGGGCAGTGCCTGTGTAGGCCAACAGGGACATGAGCGAGGGTCAGCTGCCTGTGCAGCCCTGATGTATGCAGTCTTGGTTCATCTTTCAGTGGGTCCATGGGTCACCCACGCTGTGTCCCTTTCTGCAGGGGACACTGGACAGGAGACAGCCGGAGCTCCTGGAGCCCCAGGCCCTTTCTGCTGGAGGAGTGATGACCTTGGCTGGGGCCTTGGCTCTTGCTGGGAGGAGCAAGGAATCCAGGTCCGTCAGTCAGCCAGGCAGGAGAGGCCCAAGGACACTGCAGATGCGGCTTCTGAGGGTGGCCTGCCCTCTCAGTTCCTGCAGCAGCTGTGAGCCGGCCATGCTGTCTGGTGTCTTATTATTATTTATGGCTGCGTGCTGGACGCCTGGGGTGGTGTGCCCAATGCTGATGGCCAGTGGCGGGTGCACAGCCGGCGCTAGCTGGCGTGGTCACAGTCCTGCCCATTTTGTGTCTGTTGCCAGGAGGTGCATCAGAGGCGTCAGGAGTTGGTGAAGGCTCGGGTTGCCCGGGGTGGAGGAGGAGGGGTGTGTGTGGTTTTCTCCCCTCCACGGTCGCACAGCTGCTGAGAGCAGGGACGAGACGCCTGGCTTCTGATCTCTGGTCCCATGCTCTCTTCTTTTCCGTCCTTGCTTTTCCTGCCTCTTATCCGTTTATCTGCTGATTGCCCCATAAAGCAATTGAGCATGGCGATGAGAGTGTGTTTTCTGTGTATCCTGCGTATATGAGAAATGCATGTGATGAGAATACACAGGAGGCTCCACACAAGACCCAGCTCTGGACATATTATGCTTATGTAAATATATATGAGTATTGGGAAATGTGTGTGTGTATATGATGGGTACTTCAGAAAGTGCATGGAAAAATAGAATTAAAAGGGAAGTTTATTTTGGTGCAGTGTTTTTGGAAAGCTGTATGTAGTTTTTTTCATGATACACATTCTTTCAGAATTTGGAACACCCTCGTGTGTATGTATGTGTGTGTGTGTGAATGTGTATATACTTGTGTGTGTGTGTATAAGTAATTATGTGAATCCTATAAAATGAGGACTGGGAAACAATGTGAATTAACTAGAAGGTCAAAGCCAAGGGGAGGCTTAGAATTCACGTTCAGGCCACAGAATTGTGCACAGCGTGTGATGTTTGAACCAGACACTGGCTCCGAGCCAGTGGGCAGACAGGAAGAAAAAGCATTGGCAGCCTGGTTCCTGCGGTCCACCAGCAAGAGGACACCCGGTGATGGCCACTCGTGCAGGCAGCTGGGCCCGAAGGGCATTTCTTGCCAGGGTGGTCGTCTGAGGGACCCTGAGCTGGCAGGGGAAATCCTTGGCTTAAGTGCCGAGTCCCTCTACTCCTGCTCCCATGGCAGTCCTCACGAACCCATCTCTACCCTTTCCCGCTGAGCCACCTCTACAAGGGTGACCCTGGGGTGTGTCCTGTGGGCCCTGGGGGCATGCCAGCTGTAAAACTCTGGGTGCTGTCAGAGTGACCCATCGGGGTGCCAGGAGGTGGGGAGGTCACGTCTGGAGAGACGAAGGGTACATGCCAGGGATTTCTGTTGGTCTGTGGTTTGTTCCACTAGCACTTAGCAAACACCTCTTAGGTGCCTGGAGAGAGTGCCCAGTGCATTCTGCTCACCCTCTCGTCCCAGTTCAATGTCACTTCCTCAGGACACCATGCCCGGCTCTTACCCTTTGTCAGAGCCCTGATCACGCCCATCCTGACAGTCATTGCTGTTCATTGCCGACTGCTTTATTCCTCCTTTGAGACTGCGTTTCCAGATGGCGGGGGCGGTGTCGGTCCCAGTCCTCGCCATAGCCCCCGTGCTGGCACGCGGTACGGCACGGAGCAGGCGCTCAGTTAGTAGTTGTGGAGTGAACAGGAGGGTGCAGAGCAGAAGCTGTTGTGGACTTGGCCCAGCAGAAGATAAAGGTGGAGGTGGGGTGGGTGTTGTGGTGTGGCGGGTTAAGCCCGCGCTGGGAGTGCTCAAGCCCATATCAGAGCGGTGGTTCCAGGCCTGGCAGCTCGGCTTTCCCTCCAGCTCCCTGCCGATGTGCCTGGGAGGCAGCAAGCAGGGGATGGCCCAAGTGTTCGGGCCCTGCCATCCATGTGGGAGACCCCGAAGGAGTTCCTGGCTTCCACCTGGCCCAGCCCCACCTGTTGTGGGCATTTGGAGAGTGAACTTTTGAGTCGAAAATCTCTCTCCCTCTTTCTCTTTCCCTCCCTCCCTCTCTCTCTCTCCCACCCCCATCACTCTGCTTTTTAAAAAAGTTGAAAAAAGATATAGATGAGCATGGTGTATGGCAGTCGGTGCTCCCGGCTGCAGGCAGGGGCAGGTGGGCTGGCGCAGGAGGCAGAGGCACCGTCCAGAAGGCCGGGGTCGGGGCCGACTTCACGGCAGAGCTCGTTTGCTGGGTCCTGGAGGAAGGCACCAAGGCAGTGAGGCGGCCCTTGTGGGGAAGATGCTGCGGTTCCCGGGGCTCCCGGAGCAGGAGGGAGGTGTGGCTCCGAGCCGCTGGGCAGTGGAGAGGCCACAGCAAATGTGTGAGAGGGGCCCCCAGCAGGTGAGCAGGTGCAGAGGAACTGGGGGAGCCAGGTCGGCTGTGGTGAAGGCAGGGCTCAAGGAGAGAGCCGGGCTCCGCTCGTGCTCCTGGACTTGGTTTGTAACCTCCTGCCTGCCTCCCCCACAACTCCTGTCCCTGGGGGACCCCTGCGGCAGACCCTGGCCCCAGCCCAGCCACAGCCCTGCCCGCTACCCCACTGCTGGCCTGGCCCAGGCCTCCAGCAGCACTCTGTGTGGCTCAGACTGAATGACACCAGTGCCAACACGTTTCTAATTTTAAAATATGTATGTCTCACACTTGGAGCATTTATCTTCCGCCCAGTTTTATTTTCTTTTCTTTTTTTAATTAGGTGGAGACACACACACACACACACACACACAGAGCACGCGCAAGCGAGCATGCTTCCATCTGCTGGTCCACTCCCCAGATGCCTACAGTGACCAGGACTGTGCCAGTTGGGAGGCTGGAACTCAGTCCAGATTTCCCACATGGGTGTCAGGGCCCAGTTACTTGAGCCCTCACTGTTATCTCCCGTGGTGTACATAGGCAGGAAGCTGGAATCAGGAGTGGGAGTCGAGAACTGGACCCACTCCAATACGAGACCCTGGCGTCTTAACTGCGGCCAAACGCTCGTCCCAAGCATGGCTTTTTTTTTTTTTTTTTTTTTTTTTAAGATTTATTTTCTTTATTTGAAAGGCAGAGTTATGGGGAGAGGAGAAGAGAGAGAAAGAGTCTTCCATCTGCTGGATCACTCCCTAGGAGGCCACAACAACAAGGGCTGGGTCAGGCTGAAGCCAAGATCCAGGAGCTTCTTCCAGGTCTCCCACGTGGGTGCAGGGGCCCAAGCACTTGGTCATCTTCTGCTGCTTTTCCAGGAGCATTAGCAGGCAGCTGGATTGGAAGTGGAGCAACCGGGACTCAAACTGTTGCCCATGTGGGATGTTGGTGTTGCAGATGGTGGCGTTACCTGCTATGCCACAGTGCCAGCTCCAGCATAGCTGCTGCTGCTTCTTTTTTTTTTTAATATTTATTTATTTATTATTTGAAAGGCAGTTACAGAGAGGCAGAAAGAGAGTTCTTCTATCCCTTGGTTCACTCCACACATGGCCTCAACTGCCAGAACTGAGCTGATCAGAAGCCAGGGGCCAGGAGCTTCTTCCAGGTCTCCCATGCGGGTACAGGGGCCCAAGGACTTGGGCCATCTACTGCTTTCCCAGGCCATAGCAGAGAGCTGGATCGGAAGTGGAGCAGCCAGGACTCGAACCAGTGCCCATATGGGATGCCAGCACTGCAGGCAGCGTCTTTACCCGCTACACCACAGCGCCGGGCCCTCAGCATAGCTTCTTTTAATGCTTCCGTTTTACAGTTAGAGATTTATTTTCCTCGTTTCCTCCTCTCGAGCTTTTTAAAGCATTGCAGTTGCTTAGCTAGGGAGTTTTTTATTTTCTATTTATATTAATTATCGAAGCACTCTGCTTCATTATGAGTCATTCAGTTGATCTGTTTTTGCCTCCTCCTTTCAAGTCCTAGAGTGGATGTGTTAAGCAGTTGGCACCTGTTCTTATGTTTGGTGAGATTTAGGCCGGAGAGTGGGGAGATACAACCGCCATGGGGTCTTGTTGCCCACAATTCCTGGGTCAGGGGTTGATGCTGGGTGGACGGCTGCTGACCTGCACGCCACTCACCACGGATGGGAGCTGGGCTTCTCCTGTCGGCAGGAAGGCTGCCTTCCTGGGTGCTTTGTGAGGAGGTGGGTGACAGAGCCTTGAACGCGGACCCTGGGAGAGCCCGGGATGACCCGGGACAGCGTCGGGTGTCCCTGGGAGTGTGACCAGACGGGTGGACGCTGAGGGGGCAGGTCTCATGTGGTGACAGGATGGGAGAGGCTGCCGCACCATCCAGGGGCTGTGCCCTCTGGACCACGTGGCTGCTGCATTGGCGCCGAAGTCAGCCTGGGAGTGGATACTGGGCACTTTCAGGGAAGGTGGCCGCCGCCATGACCCAGGCCTCCGGGGGGACAGGTGGGGACAGAAGCAGAAAGCTCATGTTGAGCTCCAGGGTGTGTATAGAGTCCGTCGGAATGGGAGGCTGGGTCAGGGCAGAGGTGTATGTGTTCTCCCTCCCGGTCATGCCTGGGTGACTTCTCGGCTCTGGGCTTCAAGTGACAAGGACCCAACTCAAACTAGCCAAGCAAAGAGGGGCCTCATGGGCCTGACAGCTTTGCAGTCAAACCAGTAGTTGAGGCATGGCTGGATCCAGCCGTAGGCAGTGGCATCAGGACTGTTTTCCTCCCTGAGTGGCAGCAGATAGCCCCGCCCCTTGCTCCAGCTGGCTGGCAGGGCCCAGCGTTTGCTGTGCCACTGGGGGCAGGGTTACTCGCTCCAGGCTGCGAGTCTCAGTGTGAACACTTTGGCTGCACCACCATGTCTGGTCCCAGGGCTTCAAAGGGAGCCGGCCTTTACTGTGAGAGTGGAGACGCCAATCCTGAGTCCCAGGCATTGTGCAAGGTCGCCTCTGGTCCCTGAAGCTGCTGTGGGGATTGAGAGCCGCAGCTGGGCCCAGGGAGATCCCCCCCCAGCTCAACTTGGTCCCCATTCCTGTCTTCCACCAGTGGGAATACAGCAGCCATGTGGGGCTCCTTGGAACCCTGTTTGAGATCTGCTGGGTGGGGAAGAGGCTGCCAATGTCCTCGTCACCAAAACACCGTCTTCTGCCACTCACTCGCTGTGCGATGCAAGGGTCAGCCAGGGACACCTTCCCTCTGCAGGCGGGGCTCAGGCTGTAAGTGCCGTCCCTTTCCTGACCCTTGTCCCTCAAGGTCTGGTTGTGCGTGCCTCAGTTTACCTTTTCCCGAGGAGCCAGGCCCACACCAGGGGCAGAGGCTCGGGCATCGGGCACTTTGAGAGGCTGCTGTCCCGTGCGCCCCCCAATGCCTGCACTGAAGGTTTTGGACCCCAGACCCCAGGACGGGCCCTTTCTAACCAGGAAAGTCGTAGGAATTCCTAAAAGCATCCAGACAGGTAAGAAACCCAACACCTCCCTCTGCAGAACACTCCCCGCCAGGGGTGGCCAGGGCAGGCCTCCATCCCCAAGGAGAATCCAGGCCTTACTTTGGCTCCAGCTGGGCCTCCCCTGCATCGGCTCTGAGTGATCCACAGCTTCCTCTGGCGTCCTCAGGTTG